>NC_137029.1:13807140-13837140 GCF_032717465.1 Coenobita brevimanus | reverse complement strand
AAAATCGTCTGGCGTTAACAACAATGTAATACTAGAGCTGTCCCTACGATCACAAGGTTAATGGTGATGGTATTCTCTCAGGATCCTGTGTCCGACTTATTCCAATAAAAATCATCTGGAGTTAGCTGGAACAACATAATAGAGTTGTCCACATTCTAAGCTGGTTAATATACGTTTTACTAGTGATTAATCGAGAGAAGAATACATACCGGTAAGTACAATAAAGGGTAGTGTAGCAAAACATATTAGAACCATGAGCTCCTCGTCCAGGTCTGTATTGTTCAATGGATAACTCTTTGTGGGGGCCTTGGAATCGCCAGCGAAGGAGTTTGTGATTCTAGTTAGGTGACCAATGACTCGAATACCAAATAAAATACGAAATCCAGACAAAATTTATGCAAATGATCTTCCAGATACGAGCAGTAAACAACATATGTACAAAGGATATGACAGAGTAAAAAGTGTAACGTGACTTAGCAATCTAAGACAAGAGAATCAGCCTTTCATGGGCCTACTTGTGTGAGCTAAAAAACCGCCAGAAATATTAGGGTGTGTCAGAGGTAGTCCAGTGGCGCGGCGTGACCACAGCAACATGTGAGTTCAAATGTTCTTCTTCCGCTCCTTCTTCCTCCCTCCTCACCCTCTACCTCCCCCACCCCGTCCCCTTCAGCACCCCCACCCTCACGTTGGTTCACTCACCTTCTTATAGCAACTCCTCTCCACACCCTCCTCTTCCCTTTCCTCACAGTTCAGCTCCTCTTCCTCTTCCCCTTCCCTCTCATCTCCCCCTTCCACCCTCCACACGTTGCCCAGCTCTCATTTCATTTCCCTGTTTACTCTCCTCCCTTCATGATTTATCTCCCATGCCTTCCTATCTTCTCCCCCACCCCCTTCCTCACTCTCCTTTCCACCCTCTCTTCATTCCTTCTCTTCCCTGCTCCCTTCCTCTTCCTCAGTCCTTTTTCTTCCCACCTCCTTTCTTCCCTTCCTTCTCTCCTCCCCTTCCTTTCCACCCCGTCACCCAGTTTCTATTCGCTCTCCCTTCATTGTCTTGAACTCCACATACCTGCACTCAGCTGCACATAACTCACACAACCGAATGCAATTTCGCATATCGAATAATACACACACACACACACACACACACACACACACACACACACACACACACACACACACACGCAGTCATATAGCTCAACGATATTCTCCATCAATCACAACTTTCTACACTGCTCCACACAACGCCACCCAGCACCATGCCGAGATCTGAAGAGCTCCACGTAATGCTAAACATCATTATTATTATTATTATTATTATTATCATCATCATCATCTAATTTCCTATCGATACCGGAGAAAATGCACATGTAATTCTGAAAAAAATGACAATCTAAGCATGGTACTTTTACAATTCACATAGCTTCACAGAATCACATCCACAGCGCCACCTACCCTACCTACTTCACGGTGCATCCATCTGGCAGTGTATTCTTACCTATAAATGAAAAACGGGTCATAAGGAGGAGTAACGATGGTAAACTCAAGTAAAATCAATTTTCATATATAATAATGGGGAAAAGGACATATGGAGGAAGATGTGGGCTTCTGTGAGGTTGCTCTATAAGAAGTGGGATAGCATTGTTTAATTCTTGCCATAACAGAAAGACTTAATGCAGGTTATAAGTGGCTTTCTGTCCTGTAAGGGTTGCCAAAATCATCCGCAGTAAGGTATTCAGGAAGTGGAAAATCTTGCTGAGTGTAATCTAGCTTCAGGAAGACGATATCATTCAGCTTAAGAGTGGATTTCCGTCTCCTGAAGTCTCTCTCTCTCTCTCTCTCTCTTTCTTTGTGTGTGTGTGTGTGTGTGTGTGTGTGTGTGTGTGTAAGAGCCATTGTAGATGAGAGTGTATGTGCGTGTGTATGTGGACGTGTGATTGCAAGTGTGTGTGTGCGTGTGCGTGTTCGTGTGCGTGTGTAGGAGAGTGGCACAGTGACCGCCTCGCCTCATTGTCATGGTCACGTTAATTTCACACGCAAACTGACATACACACACACACACACACACACACACACACACACACACACACACACACACACACACACACACACACACACACACACACACACACACACACACACACACACACACACACACACACACACACACACACACACACACACACACACACACACACACATACATGCATGCACGTACACAGAAATTCTTAGTCTCTCTCTCTCACACACACACACACACACACACACACACACACACACACACACACACACACACACACACACACACACACACGCACGCACACACACACACGCACACACACATACACACACACACTTAGGGAAACTTAGAAATACACGTTCACACACGCATATAAGGAAGTTTGCACACCATCATAACACAACATACATTCGTATCCATTAAGAGACACAAAACTCATACATAGGAACAACACACACACACACACACACACACACACACACACACACACACACACACACGTTAGAGTAAATGCCAGCAAACTGTTTAATAATGTATCAAGAATAATGAAAACAAGTGAAGAACTAGGATGTGTCTGGTAATTAAGTGCAATGATTGGACCTAAATTTCACTGCAGGGATAGTTGGATATCATTATCTTCATTATCATCAAATGTTCAAGATCACCATCACCGCCACCACTACCAACACCGCCACCATCATCATCATCATCATCACCAAAATCCTTCTTCTTTCTAATAAATGGGTTGGGAGGGACTGGAAACAGGAAAGGGACTGCATCAAAATATGAGAACCACCATTGAAGCTCTCAGTGCAATGGGGCAAACATCCACACACTCAGCACTGAAGCCTTGGAATTTCTCTGCTCCACCTCAAGGGCATAGGTCACCCACGCGATGCGATTCATTTAATGAAGGCGGCCTCGCAACGGCCCTAAGGTAAAATTATTCTGTCAAAACACAAGTAAAAAAAGAAAAAAAAGAGTAACCAGTCATACATACAGTACTTCAACCATATGTCTTAACTATCCATACAAACAATACTTCAAACACCTATCTTTATCCTTTATTATTTCTTTTTCTTTCTCAACATAAGAATCCACTTTCTCACACGTCAAATTGTCGCTTATATAAAAACACAATTTTTTGGCCTGCCATGCCACCTTTCACCGTTAGATTCTCTTACACATCCTCGTCACAACGCTCTTCATATCCATTCTCTTTGATCTGGAGACTTCCTTCCTTCTTTCATATTTTTTCACGAATTTCTATTTTTCTTATCAAATCCATTATACACTATGCAACATTCACAAACTTCTTTTGAGTCCTTTTCCATTTCCATTTTGTCTTACTCATGGCTTATGAGTTTCATAATATATCAGTGTCTCATACCCATACGTTCTTGCGAATACGAGCACAATGTTATCAACGATTCTTGCTGTAAAAGACCTTAATTCTCTGTTTCGGATCAATGTTTTCATAACGCCGGCCATCTTATTTCTTTAAGCTACACGGATTTCTTCAAAATTTTCACAATTCCTTCTCTGTTTTTCTCTGCAAGAAAGAAACAGTTCTTACCCAATTCAAGCATTTCGCCATTCACCATTGAATCGCACACTGGGTTACAATTCCTCTCAACAACAACCACTTTAATGTTGTCTACGTGTGCTTTCAGAGACCACTCCTTCGCTCCCATCATAAAATCTCTTTACATCATTCATCAGTTTTTCCCTTTCCACCACACATGCACAAAACCTTCGATATATTCTTCCTATTTACCTCTTTTACGTGACTGTACCACATCCATTGGTTCCATAAACATCTCACATTCCTTCCCAAGTGTTTCCTTCACTCTGTGGCTTATACTGCAAATATCTGATCCAGAAATTCCACCGCACCGGAAATTACCCAGTTCCTCTCTTGCTAGACATTATCCACCATTATACTTTCACATATTTTTCTTACAACACTCATCATGCTTTTTCCACAACTATGCTTCCACTCACTTCAATGACCTGTATGTCTGTAAAAGGGTACAATTATAGTCATCTTCCGCTCCATTAACACACCTACAATCATTCAGGGTTCCTGGTATATCTCCTACAAGCAGTTCATCGCACACTTTTCACTGTATTTTACCATTTCTTCATAATACTTCATTAACTTCAGCCTTCCCATTCATCAGCTCTTTCACAACATTGTTCACATAAATTTATGACATACTCTTGGGCACCACATGTATTTGTGCACCACCGGACTTAGTCGTGGCAACCAAAGCTCTGATATCAATCTCATTTATTTAACTTTCCACATAATCATTGCTTCAGTTCATTATTTCTCTAGCATGTGTGAACATTCTTCCATTCTCATCGATTGTTTATATCTATATCTATATCTATCTATCTATCTATCTATCTATCTATCTATATATCCCACCTGTACTTTGGCACCACTTTTTGCAGGTCCCTGCTGTCAGAGTTCATTCAGATTTCTTTCCAAGTTCTTCATTAGCCAGTTACATTTTTTTAATAATCTGTCAGCGCATCTCTTACTTATGATGACAAAATAAGTAAAGAGAAGCGCGCATATTTATACATATAATATTGCAAAATTAGTCACATACGCCTGCATAAGCTTTCACACACACACATACATGACCCACTAGCTAGCACAACAAGGAAACATGTCATGAGGTAGAGGTGTGTGTGTGTGTGTGTGTGTGTGTGTGTGTGTGTGTGTGTGTGTGTGTGTGTGTGTGTGTGTGTGTGTACGAGCACAGTTGATAGTGCATGATCTCTCTCTCTCTCTCTCTCTCTCTCTCTGCACTGGCTACCATGACTACCATATCTTTTACCTCCCCTGCCGTATTTACCATTTCCTTCATCTCTAACACCATGACCACAGCCACCACCAATGATACAACTGTTGTACCCTCTTCTCCAGTCATAGTTACTACCACTGCTACAATTACCACTACTACTACAACTACCATCACAGAACTACCACTACCATAACTATCAGACCTTCAATGTGTCTCAGTAAACATTATCATTACCTATCACTACCACAATCATCTTTACTACCTATACAAACAGCTACTACAATTACCAGCACTACTACTACCACCACCTCTATTACAGAATAATCACAACTACCACTACTGCTACTACTACTACCACAGGAACCACCACCCCTACTATACCCCAGCCAGCAGCACTTCCGTCTTAACACCCTGTATTTTCTGCCTGGTTACTTTCCGTGTCGCATCGTTCAGGAAGCACCAGTTTGCCCGTCTGTATGTGTATGTGTATGGCTGCCTGCGTGCGTGCGTGTGTGTGTGTGTGTGTGTGTGTGTGTGTGTGTGTGTGTGTGTGTGTGTGTGTGTGTGTGTGTGTGTGTGTGTGTGTGTGTGTGTGCGTGCCTCAGGTGTATACAAAGAGTTATGTCTTCTTTCTAGTAGTACCATTAACCTTACGTCACTCATTCAAATTTATGTGAATACTTGTCCTTCATCGATACTCCCTTACATATAAAATAATACTAGAGAAATCTTACTATTACTACAACTACTACTACTACTACCACTACTGCAAGAACAACTACTACTGCTACTACTACTACTACTACTACTACTACTACCATTAGTAATATTACCAGTCACAATAACATCAGCAAGTTTAATGGGAATAATTTGTAACAGTAGCAACACTAAACACATACATAAAAAAAAAAATACAACAACCACAGTAATACTACTACTACTACTACTACTACTACTACTACTACTATCTGCCTTAATGATAATAATACCAATAACAATGACGAAAGTTTTGAATACGAGTACCATTAATGACAACACAAAAAAAACACAGCACCATCGACAATACTAACAGCAACAGCAACAATGATAACAGAAACAGCAACAATGATAACAGCACCCTCAAAGCACCATTGCAGCACAGGGCCCGCTTGTTGTGTTGGCCTCTCACTATCTGGGTCGAGTTGGATATATGCGGGCTACTGCTGTGTGTGTGTGTGTGTGTGTGTGTGTGTGTGTGTGTGTGTGTGTGTGTGTGTGTGTGTGTGTGTGTGTGTGTGTGTACGTTGGTGTGGGTGGTGGTGTGTTGGTAGTGGCAGTGGTGTGCGTTGGTACTGGTGGTGAATTTGCTTAGCTTCCTTACGCCCTCTGTCCTTACCTATGCTAAACATATGTGCTTTTACAGTTATTCCATATGCTTTTAATATCCATCCATTTTTAACGTGTGTCGTGGTGTTGGTGTGTGGTTGTGGTGGTGACGGTGTATATGGGTGGTGGTGTTGGTGTGCGTGGTGGTGGTGGTGGTGATGGTGTGTATGGGTGATGGTGTTGGTGTGTGTGTGTGGTTGTGGCGGTGGTGATGGTGTGCAGGGGTGGTGGTGCTCGTGTGTATGGTGGTGGCGGTGGTGATGGTGTGTAGGAGTGGTGGTGCTCGTGTGTATGGTGGTGGCGGTGATGGTGTGTAGGGGTGGTGGTGGTGACGGTGTGTATGGGTGGTGGTGGTGGTGATGGTACGTATGGGTGGTGGTGACAGTGGTGTGCAGTGGTGGCTGGGATGCTGGTATGTATGGATGGTGGTGACTGTGGTGTGTGTTGGTGTTTGAGAATTACTAGTAATAGCCGACCCCTTAGTAATACGACATGTTTTATTTTTTCTTAACACCGAAAAACGATATTATTGAACTTTAAGAGATCCCCCTCCCCCACAGTGAAGGGGTTACAAAAACGCAATGTTAATGTTAGATTGTGAGGAGAAAGTTGATGACAGAAATATATATACAAAAAGAGAGAATGAAATATGAAGTATGTAAGAGGTAATGGAAGTGAAAGAGGGGCTGAGAGATATTAAGAGGGAGAGATCAAGAGGGAGATAGAAGGTAGAAGTGTGAGAGAGAGAGAGAGAGAGAGAGAGGTAATGGTAGTGAGAAATAATTAGAGTGAATGGTATTACATGATGATAACTCCTTAACCCATTCATTAGGCACTCAACATTAACACTGTCTCCACCCATCCCCTCTCTTTCCAGCTCGGGAGGTGATAGAGAAACTGATAGACAAACTAATAGCCAGATAGATAGACAGATAGGTAGAGAGATAGGTTAGACAGACAGGTAGAGAGGAGGGGAGAGAGGAAATGGGAAGTTTAGAGAGGGCTGCTGGTAGAGGAAGGAGAGGAATGGAGAGGGAAGCTAGGGGATGGCAGGGTCGAAGGTCAAAACCAGAGCAATTTCAGAAGGTCACAGAGAGAGAGAGAGAGAGAGAGAGAGAGAGAGAGAATCAGACGCGGTAGTACGAATGGCATATTTAACTTCTCTTTTGTATAATGTCAACAGTTTTTACCACACGTTCACAAACCTTTATTTTTTTAGCTGGTCGGAGGAGCGATACTTTCAGCACTTTCCAGAATATACTGTACAATAATTCTTTACCTTAACTTTGCTCGATTATCGATTTTTTTTTCTTTTCAGTTTGCTCAGAGACAGAAAAGAACAATTCAACGGCTCTGCATCTTTTCCCTAACACTTCTTCGTGACTAGTTTCATAATCTGAGGTTAATCTATTATCACACCTGAGAATTGAAGATGGGGAGATGGTGATTTTCGGTCAAATTAACTTGAGTATTGTTTCGACATCACGGAGAGCAAAACGTCGGAAAATGTTAAGGAATGAGAGAATGTGCAATGAAATAGTACAGTACGATCAAGAAAAATACATTACTAGATTCACTATTATTATTATTATTATTATTATTATTATCATTATTATTATTATTATTATTGCGGTATTATGATGATGATGATGATGATGATGATTACTATTATTATTATTATTATTATTATTATTATTACTATTCCCTCTCTCTCTCTTTCTCTCTCTCTCTCCCGTCACGGTTCGGAGGCAAGTGAAAGGGGTGTGTCACGAACTATTTTACATTGTGATTGTCATGTTAGAAAGGAGGGGAGTCAGGCGTTGAGGGGGAGGAAAGGGGGAAGGGAAAGGGAGGGGGAGGAAAAGGGGAGAGGGGAAAGGGAGGGGGAGGAAAAAGGGAAGAGAAATGTAAGGGAAAGATACAAGGGAAGAGAGAGGGGAGGGGAAAGGTGAGTGTGAGGTTGAAGGTTATGGAGAGGGGAGAGAAGGAAAGACTGGGGTGTGGTACGAGGAGAGAGGGAGAGGGGAAGGAAAAGTGAGGGAGGGAGACAAGGGCATGGAAAGGGGATCGAAAGGCGGGGGAGAGGTACAAGGAAGTGTGGGAGGAAGTACAAGGAAATGTAAGGGAGAAGTACAAGGAAATAATATGAGGAAGAAATACAAGAAACTGTGAGAGGTACAAAGGGAGGGAGAGAGGAGATAGAAAGATGTGGGAGAGATACGAAGGGAGAAGGAAGGAGGAGAGAGGATGCGAAAGTTGAGGAATAAGTACTGCAAGGAAGGGAGAGAGAACGGGGAAGGGGGAAGGGAGAGGAGGAAAAGAAAAAAGAAGGTAGATAGGTAAAGAAACGGAGAATTAAAGAGAAAGATCCCCAGGTAATAATTAGACGTGTGTAGGTAAACAGACAGGTACACAGACAATGTAGCAGACAAATACAAAGATAAGAAAGTAGGCAGTCGAGCGATTAAGTGGGTTCTTCGCTAGATAAAAACATACAGAACAAACGCTTTCACATCTCGGCTTTTCGATTCGCATGTTTTACCAGTATCACGCATCCCTTGCATTTTTTAGATGGACAACGATGCATGCTAATCAAGAGAGGGACTGACCAGGAAAGTGCATGTGAGTGAATGGATGAAGGGGAAGGGGAGACCAAGGTGGAAAGATATGAGAGGGTGAGTGTGTTGGAGAAATGGCAGAGGACAGGATGACATGACTAGGCACCCCTGTAGAATTAAGGCGTCTGGCAACAGATAGATAGACAGATAGATAGATAGATAGATAGAGTGCTAATTTCTTTTCTGCACAGTTGAGACTTTTTTGCTTTCACCCGCAGTCATGGGCAACGAGTAGACCACGGAATTCAGAGCCGGTGGGTGAGTAAATGGGTGAGTAAGTAAGTAGGTAGGTAAGTGGCTAAGAAGGCAAGCATGGAGACTCGTGGGTAGGTATATTGGTGGGCATCGGAAGCGCTAATAGGTAAATGGGCTGGTGACCAAATAGATAAGAAGGAAGGCGGTGGACGAGCAACTGGTTAATGGGTAAGTAGGTATGTGGCTTAATCATCAGTTAGGGAGACTTGTTGACTTTGTGGATAGATAAGAATGAAGATAGAATAGTTGGATTAAAATTAAGAAAGAAAGGAGCTAAAACAAATAAAGATGCAGGGAAATAGCTGGCAGAGTCGGATGAAAAGAAAGAAAGAGAGGGAGCTGGAACAGATACAGATACAAGTAAATAACTGGAATAGTCGGCTGGAATTAATGAAGAAGAGCTGGAACAGACAAAAATGCAGGGTGGAATGCTTGGAGAAATATAAAGAAAAAATAGGTAGAACACTGCTGACATATGAATAGCTGGAATAGTAGGAGGGATAAAAAAGGGAAAAGAGGTAGAGACAGACACAGGCACAAGGAAATAGAGTAGTTGGGTGATATAAAGAACAAGACTTAGAGACAAAGAAAGATGCAGGGAACAGATGACTCGAAGAAGAACAAAGAACTAGACAGATACATGTGCAGGGAAATATAAACCGCTAGCTCTGTATAAGTCAGTGAGGCAGGCAGTTTTAACCATGTGATGACCACCTTGTCAAGCACCAGCGATTGTGGCAGTTGTGGTCGCGGATGGTGGTTGGTGGATGCTGGTACCGTTGTGTGGGTGGCGGTTGACTCCTAGGAACTGGGTCGGCACTGCTTCACTTGTTATCCTCGTGTGGTTTGATTATCGTAATGTGCTGGGTGTTAAAATGGTGGGGTTTTATTCTCTTTGCTTTAGGCGATTTAATAGTAACTTTTCCTCAGCGATTTATTCATATTTATGCAAAGAAGAAAAAAACTCAAGGCTAAAACTCTGTGAAGTTGTTTTATCTTGGAAAACGAAGCAAAAGGGAACCATATTTGAGGCCTATTCATTTTGCGATATCTGGACACATTGCAATTTATATCGATATTAAAAAGGCAATAATGCAGGATGTCATGGCACTAGAGTTGGTAGGTTGTATATGTAAAAAGTGATAATTAAAGGCAATGTTGATCAATACAGGCATAGTAATAGCAACCTTAGTGATTCTGTATACTCTGTTCCCCATAACTAGGCGAAAATTTGCCACCTCTCAATCATGAATGTTGAATTTAACAATAGATTAACAGTAGAATACGATGCTGCTTACGATGAAATGCTATGTAAAGTTTGTTGATCGGTAATACTGTTGCATTCTACCATTGAAATTCGGGAAATACGATGAAAAATGACGAAAACCTCCGCCAATCTAAAATGAACGAACTGTAGCTCCATGCAGTTAGGGTAATGGCAGTTAGTAGGTTTTATTGGGTAGAGTGAATCTGACTAATGCGGTGAACGAGGCGGTAATAACTTGAGCGACTGTAGATTTAGGATTGCTGGTACTTGGGGTAAAGGTGGATGGTTGATATAGGCAGCAGACTGAACTGGTTATAGTGAAACTGATTTTAATAAGGTAGATGAGGTGGTAATAATTTCACTGCCTGTCAATGTAGGAATATTGGTTGTGGCTCTGGGAGTATTTGTAGAGGCAGTGGTGTAAGGAAACTCTATATAGCTACTCCTTTCTCTTGTGCGAGGAAGAGCGCTCACAAGACCCAGGAGGTGTGAGAGGCTGGTCAGATATCCAACGTGTCTTGATCAGCTTCACCCTCATCATCATCATCATCATCATCATCTCTCTCTCTCTCTCTCTCTCCCTCCCTCTCTCTCTCTCTCTAATAGTCGGTCTGTCTACACAACCAATCAGTCAATCAGTCTATCTATATGTCTGTCTTTCTATCCATCCATCCATCCAATAATCAATCAATCTTTACTATCTATCTCTCTATCTGAATGAAAACGACTTTACTTTTCTCACATATATTAAACAGAAACTCCATTGCTTATATATCTCAAGGAAGAGTAAGGCTGTGGGGAGGAGAGGCATCACCATCTGACCATAAGGCAATAAAAACCATATGTGTTGTTATGGCCGGGAATGTGGTGACTGTGGTGGTAGTTATGGTGATTGTGGTTGTGGTGGTAGTTGTGGTGTTTGTTTAATGTAATCCTGGAACTCTGTGCTACTTCCCTGACCTGTTTTGCTGTGTGTGTGTGTGTGTGTGTGTGTGTGTGTGTGTGTGTGTGTGTGTGTGTATGTGTGCTCGTGTTTATGACTATGACCGACATCAAGAATGTGTAAATCAGTGTGAGGAAAATAATTCAATCTTAGCTCTCTCTCTCTCTCTCTCTCTCCTACACACACACACACACACACACACACACACACACACACACACACACACACACACACCAAACACAATACACTCATAAACACACACGCACGATCACACCAAAGTAGCCTGCATGTGCTAATATGTACTACAACTGTGCTCACTTGTGCTTTGTACCAGGCACCCATTTGGACCTACGAACACATCCTGCCTGTCTGCGTGTACATGATTGTGCTGTACTGTACGTCACCCCTTCCGCGTTGCTTCATATTGTCGGTGTTAATTCTAGGAGTGAGTGAAGTTGCGTGTGATTTACTGAGGGTGCATGGAAGTTTGGTGGTAATGAAACGGGGCGGGTGAGAGAGAGAGAGAGAGAGAGAGAGAGAGAGAGAGAGAGAGATTGTAATAAGTTATGTTAGGGTGTGAGGTAGTGTGAGGTAGTGTTGAACGAGATGTGTTAGTGTGTGAGGACTTTGGGGAAGTGTGAGGCAGGTTGACCTAGGGTGTTAGTACAGTGCAATGAAGTGTGTTTGGGTCTGGGACAGTGTGAGTCTGTATGAGGCAGTGTGTAATGAGATGCATTTTGGTGTGGAGCAGTGTGAGTCTGTATGAGGCATTGTGTATTGTGTTTAAGTGTGAGGTAGTGTCTGAGGCAGTGCGAATGTGGGACAGGATGTAAACAGTGTGCCGTGAGATATGGTTGGGTGTGAGGCAATGTGAGTCTGTTCGAGGCAGTGTGAAATGAGGTGTGTTTGGGTGTGAGGCAGTGTGTAAGGCAGGAGCGGTGCGTAGGGCAAATAACAGTTACCTTGGGCGCGGCAGATGGTTCTCTCTCCAAGCCCCAACCCCCATCTCCCTCACTCCACCCCCACACTCCTTTCATATCAATCTTATACTCTCTTTTTCCCCCACACCTCTACCATCTTCCTCACTCTGCCTCCCAGTCGATATCAGACCTATATTCTGTATTTCCTGTTCCTCTCCTATTTCTCTCTCGCATCAGCAATAAAAATGTGGACTTGGGTGTGAATTCGATGTTTACTGTCCCTCTCCTAATTTTGAGAATGACTGGGGCTTAGCAAACTTAGACTTCCAAGTTAGCTATAGGCTACTTTCTGTACTCTTACTTGACCTGAAATTGCCATCATTCAGTCCTTAATGTCCGAGTTCCGAGTTGTAGCAAACGACAAAGAATCGTATGTACGTTTGAACTTAAAATCGTAAATGAATGCAGACCCTAAGTATCTGATGATTTTTTAGAGTACGTGGTGATGATGGAAGGTAATTGTTCTTCCTATGTGGCTGCTGACTGAGTTCTGTAATATGGGATGCAGGCTGACCATACCTAATAACCACAGGTGCTCTATGAATGACCCTTTATAATTGGTAGGGGATTGCATTCCACTATGCGAATTAAGGTTTGAGCATGCGAATTTCACACAAGGCCTACGGTGTTAATCACAAAGTGGTGCAATGGATATAATGCAGAGCTGAACTAATGTTTTTTTTTGTGTGTGTGTTACTTAGATAAGTGGAATAAATTGACAAGGGACAAAAAATAAGGTCCTGCTTAAGGAAAAGAACTACAACAAAGAAGCAGTCCATAGGCATAAATCCAACGTTCCTTCTTTTCTTCCTTTCGTGACCACTTATTTTTCCTTTCTCTTTTAACCTCCTCTTCTCCCCCAACCACTCCAAGCAATATATACTCGGAATGTATCTGTCTTCTTCGTTTTGTTTCCGGATTCTCTTACCCTTTCCCTCCTACCACACTTCAGCTTTCCTGCCAAGTTACAGTAGCCTAAATAAATAAGAATATGCATGTAGGCATATTCTTACTTATTATGCTGTAAAGCTTACGTGTCGCATTTACTGTACCAATGGTTCATGTATAAGGGTTATCTGTATTCACTGACACTGGTAAACTCTGTGCGAATATGACTTTATCATCACAACGGCCAGTATAAAAAGACAAACATCCCCAGCAAATGACAACATCATGTCCGTATCCGCATCACCAACAATTACAGGAGCCATTATAATAAAAACGACTTCTTTAATTAATCACCATCTCGTCTCCAGCGGCACGCGAGAGGATGAGCGAGTGACACAGAATCAGAGAGCGTGTAACAACAGTCTCTCCCACCCTCCTTACCCCCGCTCCTGCGAATACAATGGCGAGTTACGAGAGCGTTTCAGAGGTCCTTGTGACGAGTGGGGAGGCGGTGGGGAGGGGTTAGATGATGGCAGGAAGACTGGGGTGAAACTTAATGGGAGGGGAAAGGGAAGGTAGGGTAAGGCCGTCAGATGTGACGATGGGATGTTCTGTTGCTGTACTGAGATCCGGTTTATATATATATATATATATATATATATATATATATATAGATATATATATATATATATATATATATATATATATATATATATATATATATCATCAGCCGTTTGAGCGTCCACTGCAGGACTGTCCTATCCCGACTGAAGTGGGGACGATGCAGCCTAAGTATCTCTACATGTGGCTTAGGCTGTCTGGTAGAGACTGTATTATAGGGTGAGAAGTGCTTGTAAGTGTGATTGTAGTGTTGGAGTGGCATTGGATGTGTGTGTGTAGTCTGTGAACCAAATGTAATCGGCCCGCGCAAGCCGACCGGGTGCAAGCATACTTTATAGTATGCGACACTGGTTCAACCACAGCACCCCTTATGTCCGCCAAAGCAGTATGTGGTCGGAAGAACGCTCCCAAAGTTCATTACCCTGGTGAGGTGCGAACCCTCGTTCTTCAATGTACGAAAACGCACACTTTACCACTGTACCACAGAGGCTCCATATATATATATATATATATATATATATATATATATATATATATATATATATGAGAGAGAGAGAGAGAGAGAGAGAGAGAGAGAGAGAGAGAGAGATGAGTTATGAAGGATGGACACGTGAGTGAGAATGAGAGAAAGTTGGTGGGGAGGGGAAGGATGCATTGGAAGTTGAGAGTGTAAGAAAGTGTTCGACGTCATACATACATATATATATATATATATATATATATATATATATATATATATATATATATATATATATATATATATATATATATATATATATATATATATATATATATATATATGTTCGGCATATATTTGATTGAAGAATGACAAAGGGAGAAAGATGAAGTGAATGGAAAGGGTTATCTGTCTCCTTACCAATCTGACCGAGTTCTTCCCGTCCCTTCAACTGTATACCCTCGTCCATCTGCATCCATATTTTGTAAAAGCTGATGCGCAAAACGATTGGGAAAATTTAAGCAGAGGGGAAGAAAGTTAATTCCTTTATCACAAGGGCTCGTTTCTACGGTAGGTAAAATTATCTAGAAATGACATCGCGCTGAGGATATTACTGGACACTGTTTTTAATTCCTTCACAATAAGGGGTCTCACAGGCTGAATAAACTCGTCTGGCTGTACCAAAATAGTTTAAGAAACGCAACTTCGTTCATAAGTGTTAAGGAAGCCTGCATCTAACCCCTTCAAGAGGAGAGATGCTTCGTAAGTTGAATTAAATCATCTGACGGTAGTAAAAATAAGACATAAAAAATGCCCATCTTGGTGAAGGGGCCAGACAAGCGATCAGTAACGTAACGCTATAAAGAGGGAATCAATGAAAAGGGACAATTAACCTCTTCACAACCATTGGTATCTTTTGGATCTTATTGTGGCTGCCTTCAAACGGTTGGACGGAGATTTTCAGAACTGGCCTTTAACCATTTCATTGCAATGGGGATCTTCCTAAATCGAATAAAGTAGGTTAATTTATAGCTGTCATTAACCCTTTCACTGCCAAGAGGAGGAGATTCCGAGCTAAAGAAAATCGACTGACGTTATCTGGACTAAAGCAGAACAAATAGTTCTTCACTACACAGTAAAGTCTTGACTTTATTGTTGCTTCTATTACACGGGTTTAATCAGCTAACGAGGGACTATTTCAAGCCGAGGAATTACTCGTAGACAGAGTTTTAACTAATACCTTTACTTGTAAGCTTAAATAAAACAGCCTGGTAATATCCAAAATAAAATAAAAAATACATCTTCAGGCTGAAAACACTTAAGAATGTGAAGCAGAGAGGTGTCTTAGGCTGAAAAATAAATATATGAAAAAACAAAAATACAGCACCCAGAGAATGCATACCTCCGCCGACGCTTATACCAGACAACTCAGATCACCAACAAAATTTGCGTGTAATCAAATCTTCTTTGGTGCTGGATCCATATATCCACAAAATTTAATTAAAATCCACCAATAACTTTTTGAGATACCTTGTGGACAAACAAAGACAAAGGACAGTCATGAACCGGGACTCTAACTCAGATCACCACCAAAGCTGAGTAACCTCTTTCTTGGTCTAAGACCCACACATCCATAAAATTTCATTAAAATCCCTTAATAACTTTGTGAGATATCTTGTTGACACAGAAACAGACAAAATCAAACAAAAAAATTCCTGAGCCGGGACTCGAACTCAGATCACCACCAATATTCAATCAACTATTCCATGTCTCATGACCTACATATCCACAAAATTTCACGGAAATCCACCAATAACATTTTATGCTACTTGTGGACAAACAAGCAAACAAACAAACAGGGGTGAATACATAACCTCCTCTCAACTTCGTTGGCGGGATAATAACCTGACAGTATAGTTCTTTCATCATATTTGGCCCAGATTTTCGTTCTTTTGCAGTTTATTTCACATAGCTCCGTGGTATCATATTTTATTATCAACATATTGCCACAGCTCAATACTAAATTTTACGCCCAGTTAAAGAGAGCAGAGTATAGCTAAAACAAAACGAGTCCTGAGTCTGAAGGGATTAAAGAGACGTGAAGCAGAGGAGAGCGATACAGGAGATGGTAGAGCAGTGAGATGTGAGGATGTGAATCTCTGTGAATACAATAGCGAGTTACGATAGGGCCTCACATGTCTTTATGTCCGCTCACAAAGAGGAGGTGGAGAGGTATTGTGGGGTGTGGGGAAACAGAAGTGGGGAGGTGGAGAGGGGGAAGGAACGTGAAGGGGGGTGACGAGGAGAATGAAGAGAGTTTGAGAGGAAGCCTAATTAAGAGAGGTGGGTGAGAGCATGTGTAATGAAGGAGAAAAATGGATGAGGAAAGATGGAGGAGGAGAATAATGGAAGAAAAGAAGGGAGACAAGATGAGCGCGTGAGGAGAACAAATAAAAGAAAGGCAAGGAAGAGCAGGTAGCGTGGGAGAGAAGAGTGGGTGAAGAGAATTGGAGGGAAAAGTGGTCAAAAAATGGTATATGGGACAGGTGGAATGAGGGAGAAAAGTCGATGAGGAGAGGTGGGTGGGTTGCAAATGGTGTAGGTAAAAAGTTGGGTGGTAGAATAAGAGACAAGGGAAGGGAGACCAGTGGGTAGTGTAGGAAATGTCAGTACAATTTTTTTTTTTTTTTTTCGTGGGTATGGTTAAATTGTCAAAACTTAGTTATAGCTGCATATGGGTTCACTCAGCTGAACAAAATCGCCTAGAATTATAGATTATCAAAAACCCAGGTTTAAGCATCGATGCGAGGAGTGACGGGAAAAACTACTGAATTGTCTCGCTGAAAAAGGTTTGTCTAACTTGAATAAAATAGTACTGAATTAGCGAAAATATAGAACCTAAGTTCAACTTCGCAGGAAAGGAACTGAGAACTTGAACTTGGTAAATGCTTACTTTTGAAGTGTTTTCGAAGAGCACAAGGCTTTGTGATGGAGAATACATTTTGGCTTGAGCATTTCAGGTGTTGCTGGGTGCCGTCATGAAATTGCTATGACGTACTCGTACTCTTACTTCAGTCTGTCATAGGGGCGATAAAATTATGTGTCCGAAATTTTGTGAGAATTTTAAGACTCAGCTCTTCCATCATCATCATCATCATCATCATCAGTATCACCCCAGTTCTTTTTCTAAAATGGTGAGTTTAAACATTCGAAATTCATGAAAGTTTTCTTATAATGTTGTTTCCACGATTATGATGATGATGATGATGATGATGATGATGATGATGATGATGATGATGATGATGATGATTCTAACTCTTTCTACTGACACGATAAATTTAAGTGTGCGAAAATCATGTGCGTTTTCACTACGAACGTTCATGCATACTACTGAGGTGAAACACACACACACACACACACACACACACACACACACACACACACACACACACACACACACACACACACACACACACACACACACACACAAAATAAAATTCACAGAACCATACCTGTGGGGTGGAGGCCAGGCAACACAGGAGCATCAGCAGCAGGGAGCGGGTCGTGGCGGCCATCTTGATCTGGGGGTGAAAACAAGGAGGTCAGATGCCGGAGGGGACAAGTTCTCTGGGTAATAGGCTGATAGTGAGGCACGGTGGTCTCTTTGTGGTTCATTGTTATCGATACCAGACGATTGTATTCAGCTTATCAATAGAGATATTCAAGACTGTGTCTGACCCCTCCAATACCCCATGGTTAGCTTCATCTGAATAAATCGTTTGGAGTGGGGAAGAATGCATTGAAAAAAATATAACAGTACCAGTAATAGCAGTAATTGTAGCCCCAGGCTCATCTGAATGTGAACTCAGTAGAAAGTAGACTGAAAATGACCGTCCCCTGCGGCCCACCATCCTCCTTTTGGGGGATAGGGAGGGAACTGAATGGGGTATAATTATCTAACCAGGCAGCTCTATTGCCCAAGTAAATTGGTGCCACCAAATGAAGGGTGTCCCTCTCCAGGTCCTGTCACCGTACTGAAAGGGTTAAATGCCTTGCGCCAAACGATTAAAATATCCAAGAGGCAACTATTATTTCTTAATCACGTAACGCCATCAAGGACGCACACTTTTCATCTGCTTTTAACCTTTTCACAACGAGGTCGTTTTTCTATGTTTACTGGTGCTGTCTTTAATTACTTCTGATAACTTGCACCTGCTTTCACTGCCTTTCACATACTGTGCTCTCTCTCTCTCTCTCTAAATTACTTGAGAGAGGTTTTTCTAGAGATGAGATATAGCCTCCATTAACCCCTTCACTCCTTGGTATCCTCTCTGGGTTGGGTAATATCACCCAGCAATGGCCTGATTAAAAAAAAACAAAAAAAACATGGCAGTGAAGGGATTAAATATTTTTGGACTCAAGTAGCCTAGACCCGGACCCTTACACCTTGAAGGAGGGGATGGTTGATATGGAACTGACTTGCCTTCAGTGTAGAGTTACAAGGAATATAGGCATTATGAGTGGATAGTCGGATAGGTAGGTGAGTACGAGGGTAGGTCAGCAACAAGAACAAGAACAAAGAACAACAGCAGCTACAACAACAAAAAGAACAACAGCAACAGCAACATTAACAACAACGGCAATAACAAAAACATTAGCCCTTTTATCTGGACGCTTTCCATTATTTATTGTTTCATCCTTCAGTCGAATTTCTTCAGCTCGGGTAAGACTGAGAGAGTTAATAAGCAAAATCAATAATAAATACATGGGCAGAAAAAACTATTGGTCACATAAATGGAAGGAATTACTGATAGAGCACAGAGGATGATTGGAGGGGAAATAAGACACAACGAAGGTCAGTGAGAGTTAGTGAAAGCATGGGAAGATGTATGAGGGCAAAGGAAAAAAACGGTGAAAACACGTGAAAGTCAGAGAGAGAGAGAGAGAGAGAGAGAGAGGCTGACTGATTACACTAAAAAGACTGTGGTAGGGTAAAAACAGAGGTCGTTGCCGCCTTACAACAGGAGTAAAGGCAGAACAAGGATAGCTGAAACATATACAGAGAGAGAGAGAGAGAGAGAGAGAGAGAGAGAGAGAGAGAGAGAGAGAGAGAGAGAGAGAGAGCTGCATATGACAGGCAGTGTACGCAGGTGAAAGTTATCAGAAGCGAACTGAGAGTCAGAGAAAGCAGAGGAAAGTTAGAGACAGGATATAGGGTTCAGTGAAAGCGGGTATGAGTTAGTAAAAGTATAGGAGAGGCCCTGAAAGTATGTGAAAAAAGTATGAAAATGTACAGGTGGAAGGAAGAGTGTAATTTAGAGGGCAAAGGAAAATATATAGTTGGTAGGAAAAGTCTTTAAGGCAAGGAAAGCATAATGACGGTTAGAAAACTATATGAGAGGCAGGGAAAGTAATTGGAAAGTAGGTAAATTACATGGAAGGCAGGAAGAGTATAGGGAAGATAGGACTAATACAGAAAGGCAAGAGGAATATGTAGAATCTCTGGAAAAGAAAATGGAAGGTTGGAAAGTTTGTGGAAAGCAAGAGAAAGTATATGGATGGATAGAAAAACATACGGAAGAAATGAAACGTGTATGGAGGTAGGAAAAGAATAAGGAGGGTTGAGAGAGTATAACGAAGGCAAGGAAGGTATAAGGAAGGCAAGGAAAGTATAAGGAAGGCAGGGAAAGTATAAGGAAGGCAGGAATAGTATAAGGTAGGCAGGGAAAGTATAAGGAAGGCAGGAAAAGTTCAAAAAAGGCAGAGAAAGTATAAGGAAGACAGAGAAGCTATAAGGAAGGCAGGGAAAGCATAAGGAAGGCAGGGTAGGTATGAGGAAGGCAGGGAAAGTATAAGGAAGGCAGGGAAAGTATAAGGAAGGCAGGAAAAGTATAAGGGAGGCAGGGAAAATATAAAGAGTACAGGGAAAGTGAACATAGTGACACAAATAACAGAAATTAGTACCGTAATGAGAGAGGAAGCGTCAGTAGCTCATGAATTTCACTTTTTAAAATCTGTAGTATATGAGAGAGAGAGAGAGAGAGAGAGAGAGAGAGGAGAATTTTCTTGAGCATTTATTCCAGTATTATGTACCATCGTTCTTTAAATAATTCTTTGTTTTCCTGTATCCCTTACTTCTCTCTCTCTCTCTCTCTCTCTCCACACACTTAATTCCCCCTTTTCACACCCACCTCCTCCCCAGTTCCCATATTCCGTCATCTCCCGCCCCTTTTAGTGTCAGTCTCTCTCATAATTTTTTTCTTGTTTTCTCTCTTATTTCCCCTTCTCTCCCTCCTGCCTTTTCCCTCCCTCCCTCCCTTGCTTTCTTTCTCCCTTTCTCTCTTTCTCTCTCGGTTTGCGTCTTCTCTCCCTCCATCCTTTCTCATTCTTCTTTGTATGTTTCTCTCTCTCTCTCTCTTTCTCCTGCTTCTTTTCTCCCTCGCTCTTCCCTCCCTCCCTTTTTCTCTGTCTCTACCCTTCCTTCCTTTCTCTCCATCTTCACCCTCCCTACTTCCCTATCTCTCCCTCCTGTCTCCTCCCAACTTTCTCTTGCTCCCCCGTCACGCTCTGAAGCTCTCTCCCCCTCCCAGCTCTCTCTCTCTCTCTCTCTCTCTCTCTCTCTCTCATCCATTGTTCAAGAAGAATACATAAATCTCGATCAGATCAGTATAATATATCCTGTACACAAATTACACACACACACACACACACACACACACACACACACACACACACACACACACACACACACACACACACAATCGATTCTCAACGCTTTCGCTCGTTCCAAAAAGGTGTGGCTTAATTTTATAGTGACGTTCTACAAGGCGTAACACAATGATCGCTATTAATGGAAAGAACACGAGTAGTGATAGTGGAAGACAAGGTGATGGAGCTAGTAACCGTGGTGGTGAGTGTGGTGGTGGTGGTGTGTGGTGATGGTTGTGTGTGGTGGTTGTGGTGGTGGTGGTATGTGGTGTTGTGGTGGTGGTGGTATGTGGTGGTATGTGGTGTTGTGGTGGTGGTGGTATGTGATGTGCTGGTGTTGTGGTTGTGGTGGTGACTGGTGGTGGTGGTGAGTGTGGTGATGGTGGCAAGTATGGTGGTAGTAGTGACTGTGGCCATAGTAGTAAATGTGGTAGTGATGACTTGTGGTGGTGACTGGTGATGGTGGTGACGTGATGGTGACTGTGGTGGTGGTGGTGAATGTGGTGGTGCTGCGTTTGGTGGTGAAAGCTGCTGTGGAGATGGTGCAGTTTGTGGAGGTGGTTGGAAACTCTGGTGCGGTGGTGATGTGGTGGCTATAGTGAATGTGGTGGAGGTTGTCTAAGTGGTGGTGGAAATGAAGGTGGTGGTGGTAATGATGGTAGCTGCAGTGATGGTGGTGACAGTGGAGGTGTGAGAAAGACTGTAGCATAATCTTTAGACTCTCTGATGGTTCCCTCCCTATCCCCTGAGAGAAGGATGGTCAACTGCAGAAAGGAAACTTCACTCTGCAGCACACTGGGTTCACGTTTCAGATGGAACTCGGGTTACAACAACACCACCACCAACAACAGCAAAAACAGATACTACTACTACTACTGCTACTACTACTACTACTACCTGTTGTAACAATTAGCACAGTGGCTGAGACTGATGAGATGGTTGTGGTGGTTAAGAGTTGCAGTTACGATATAAATGACACAAATAAAGAAAAAATAAAACGCCAAGAATCAAGAGTGTTTTTATCGGCTGGAGGTTTATCGCTGCTGAAAACAACGTCTGATGATAGCCAAGTTTATCATTCCTTAAAATATCGTTCTAGGGGTACACGGTATAAATTCCCAAAGTTCGCTCTTCGTCAGTAATATTTTCTTTATCACATAACATGCACTCCACACTATCTACCTATCTAGTATGTTCGTTTTTGAGGCAGAAAAGGCATAACTATAACTATTGCCGTTGTTATTATTATTATTATTATTATTATTATTATTATTATTATTATTATTACTACTACTACTACTACTACTACTACTACTACTATTACTACTACAGTATTAACTGTTAGTATTACTGGTGGTAGTAACAGTGGTGGTGGTAGCGGCACTGATGGGTTTCTACTTTAGTTAGGTTGAGGTTGGTGGAGTGTGATGGTGGCAGTGGTGGTTACATATGGCCATCTTGTTTATTGTGGTAACGGTGGTGATGGTGGTCCAGATACTGGTGGGGATGGGCGAGGGTGTGGGAAAGACCAGTGTAGTGCAGATGTTGGAGGGGCTCGCTTTTGGCCTCCTTGTAACTATTGTGCTGTGGACTTTTGTGGTGACTGAGACTGTGTGATTGTGGTAGCTGCTGTGGTGGTTGTTAGTGTACTGTGGTAGTTGTTGTGGGGCGACTGTGATGGCTGTTAGTGTGATGGTGATGGATATGGCAGTTGTCCTGGGAGTGGTTCTGGTTGTAGTTGCTGTGTTGGCTATTTTGGTTATGAGTAGCGTGTTTTTGGCGTGTGGTTGTGTGGTTGCAATTGTGGCTGTAATTATGCTGACATGGTGTTTTATTTATGCGGATGCGATTGTTACTGTGTGGCTGTGTGTTTGGCGATATAATTAGGGTGGTTGTAGTTTGTAGGTGTCTAACATTGGAGTGATTACGATGGGTATTCTTGCGGTTGTGTTGGTGATACTCTATCCTGTGTTGCTGGTGCTCTGTATGCTGTTGCTGATGCTCTTTATTGTACTGGTGATGCTCTATATTATGTTGATGATGGTATACTGTGTTGGTGATGCCCAATATTGCTCTGGTAATACTCTATATCGTATTGATAATCTCTATACTGTATTGCTTATGCTTTCTTTGTGTTGGTGATGCTGTATAGTGCATCAAGCCTATAATTAAGTATCCCTCCAAGATCATCCCCTGGAGGAAGGTGCCAAAGTGTGTCAGGGGGAAGTGACATCACCTCCGACACACTCATCGCCGCGGTCTGGCCAGAATTACACGGCGACATGAGCCAGGGAAAAGTCAGTCCTGGGGAGGAGACTGTCAATTATCAGTCACACGCTGCACTAACTCACTCCGGGCAGAGAGAGAGAGAGAGAGAGAGAGAGAGAGAGTGAAGAATCCCAAAGGCGTATCACCACAATTTTACATCATACTAACTCTTCCCAGAAAAAAATAAAAGTAAAAATGATGGCAAGAGAAACATGGGAAGAGGGCCTCGCCACAAACTGACGCACTTCTTCCACTCTGCTGAAAATTGCACAGCGGCTTCCTGTGTAAACTTGAATAAAATACAGCTTAGAATTGGACGCTACTCGAAAACAACCGGCTACTTAAATGGTACTAACAGCTCTGAAGGAGATGGCATGAGAAGGATAGTTTTTAGGTTAATAAACGAGTATGATAAGTGAAAGATAGATAGATGGATGGACAGATAGATTTAGAGAGAGAGAGAGAGAGAGAGAGAGAGAGAGAAATACACCTAGCCCTAAGACACATCCCACACCCCCTTAGCCAGCATGATTCCCCCTATTCAGACCAAGAGAATAACGGCAGATGGCGCCACATCAAATAGTAATGAAGCCTGGGAGTGGCTGGTGGGGGGGAGGGGAATGTGGATGAGGGGGTGATAGGTGTGTGGGTAAGGAGATGGAGAGGGAGGGGGTGTATGAGTTAGAGTTGGGGTTCTTGGGTTTTGAGTCTTGAAGTATCCCATAAAAACAGACGTCACCGAATGAAATGGATTAAACTCTCGGGGTCGCATTATTATATGAGGGCTGGTGTGGACGGACCCTTAGCTTCAACGATAATTTCAGAAGCGTGTAATAATAGCATAATATGAGTACCTTCTCTGCATCTTTGTCGTAAATGTGGAATACAGTCTGATCACCTCTAATAAGTACAGGTGTTCTATGAGTGTGAAAAATTTGGGGATTACTTAAAATTTGATTCAGTGTTCATAATAGGGCCGTAAGGGTCCCTGGCGAAGTGACGTATACTCTCGTCACTTTAACTAGGCGTAAAATTGGTATCTAACTCCACCTTCAGTGCTTCGGTATAGCAAATGATTAATAAAAGAATATGTTGCTAGTCACGAAGAAGTGCCGTGAATTGAGGAACCATAATAATGTCCTATTCTGACACTGAGCAACGGGAAACAGGATGCAAAAGGACGATAATCACAGCCTAGTTAAATGAACGATAATAAAGTATAATGAACTCGTTTTGTACTTGCTGCGGAAATCGATACGTATATTTGCAGAGACTGGAGCAGTTCTCGCTGATTTTTCTCTCCCTTGACATAACAGGTCATATCGAATTGAACTCTTCCGACCGCATAAAAAGGTGATCCGTCACTCGCCAGACAATGGATGTGAACACAATGAGGTATACGTACTCTTCTGGCCTTACACTTTCCACCACTTCTTCCTGACCCACTTATTTTGCATATTTTACCTTTCTGTTTTCTTGTTTGCATTTTATTACGTTTAACCGATTTATTTTCCATATTTTACTATTTATTCTCTTATATGCTGTTTACACCTGACCGATTTATTTTGCGTATTTCACCTTTCTTTTGACTTGTATGTCATTTATTTCGTTTTCATACTGCATCAACATAATTTGCATAAATATACAAACGAATATTATGATATCATATGCAGAAATAAGGTGGTAAAGGAAGGGTGTTAGAAAGCCTACTGAACTTACAAGAAAACAACCATTAAAACTGTACATTCGTTGGTTCAGGCTTGCTAAGTACTCCTACTTCATCAGCGATTTTTATTATGTATCCCAACCAAATATTCTTCTAATACACGAGAATGTCAACATATCGTATGGACTGAGTTCAGCTACTTCGTACATAACAATTTTGACACATCACTACTACACACCACACTCATACGCACATCAGTCCACACCCACCACACTACGACACACATCACAACCACAAAGTTCACTATAATACACCACCTCATCACCACACACATCAGTACCAGACACTCAGTACCAGACACCTCACTACCAATTACCACAGTAGCACCCACCACACTACCATGCTATTATATCGTTTCAGTTCAGGTACGTAGCGGGAAAACTAAACGATAATGTTCGGATTTGTGTCACGGTGTCTGGATTACTACCACAGCAACCACACACACAGCCACAACAACCCCTCACACAGCCACAGCCACCACCCACGCAACTACCACAACCACTCACATAACCACAGCAACCACACACACAGCCACAACAACTCTTCACACAGCCACAGCCACCACCCACACAACTACCACAACCATTCACACAACCACAGCAACCACACACACAACCACAACAACCCCTCACACAGCCACAGCCACCACCCACACAACTACCACAACCACCACTCACACAACTACCACAACCACTCAAACAACCACAACCACATCATATCGACACCACGAACCAGAACCACTACAGCCACCAGCAGTACAGACAAAAGAACAGCAATAATAACAACCATCGACACATTCCCTGAAGAACGTGGCCTTTCCCACTAGACCAGAACCACAACCATTATCATTATCACCATCACAACCAAGAGTCCACCTGCAACACCATCGTCACTACCACAGCCTGCTACACCGCACCATCACAACTACAGCCACCACTCCAGCATCAATGTCACTACCACAGTCTTCCTCACCACACCAATAATACCACAGCCACTACACTAACATCATCATCACCACCACAACACCATCAATACTGCAACTTTCATCACCAGCACCAGCTACACAGTCACCATCACCACCACCAAGTCTCCACCTCCTTACGTCACCACCATAACCACAACTACCACCACAACAACACCATCACTACCAACTTCGCAACCACCAAAAAGTATCATCATCCTCACCATCAAAAACCACCAAAATTGCCACCACAGCACCACCATCATGTCCACTGGCAAAAAACGGTAACACACACACACACACACACACACACACACACACACACACACACACACGTTCTACAGTCTCTCGGCTTCCAGGTTTGTTATTGGCTAATCTCATTTCCGAACACAGACATTTGAAATACGTTGTTCCGTCCTTCATTCTTTTTTTTTTTTTTACACTTTTCACTGCGGTGTTGGCCTTTTTATCGATTGTTGCCACCACCAGACGATTTTATTCCTCATACAAGTAGGAACAACTTTCTATAGAGGGTTACTGGGGATATTTCGAAACCCTTTCAGTGCCAGACGTCTTCCTAAACTGAATTAAATCGCAAATGTTAAAGTAAAAAAAAATAATATATGTCATGGCATTGAAGGTTAGGCTTTCAGGTTTCATTTACACAAGAACAATTAGTTACATAAACTTCCCACGCGGCTGACCACAAGACAAGAATATAAACTGTCCACTACTGTTTCTCCAAGGGAAATATTTTACACCATGAATGGATTACCTGCCTCAATGATCTCGTGCAGTTGACAGGCATTAATCTCAAGCTTTCTTCTACTTAATTCCAGACGACTATTCCAAGAGTTCATCTAAGCTGGCTGAGACAGTAACGCCGCAAGAATCTACAGTACAATGATTTTTTTAACTTTTCGTTTTGGCTAATTTCACAGTAAGTAAAGGAAAAATGTCGATTAAAATTTCACTAATGCTTATAAAAATGCTTGCAGTATTTCCCCAACTTCTGACATCATTAGTATGAAAGATTAGTTGTGAGATTTAGAATATGAAAGATTACTTGTGATATTTAGGAACACAATCCAGGCTTGTAAGGAGATCTGACTGTATACTATATTGTCACTCATCATCACACCCTCACACCCAGGAGCTCAAGGCTTCTTTATTGGCACTCGTTTATCTGATGACACTTGCTTCCCCAGCTGACAATTGCTTCTCTACTGACACTTGCTTGAAATGGCACTTGTTTCTCTGTTGGTTTTTGCTTTTCTATTGGCATTTACTTCTACTGGTTTCTCAACTGGCACTTACTTCTCTGCTGGAACTTGCTCCTCTAACTTACTATTTACCTGTTTTAACTTACTTTTCTAGTGCCACCTACGTTCCTATTGGCATTTATTTCTGGTAACACTTGCATCTCGCCAGAGTCTTTCTTCTGTATTGGTTGGCATCTTAATATTTCCCTCGCGGCATTTGCTTTCCAATTGGTAATTACCTCTCTATTGTCTGGCACTTTGCTGAATGGCATGTACTTCTCCATTCGTAATTGTTTTTCTGTTGGCACTTGCTTGTCCACTGGATGGCACTAGCTTCTCTACTGGCACTAGCTTCTCTACTGGCACCTGCTTCTCTACTGGCACCTGCTTCTTCTCTAGCATTTGCTTCTCTTCCGCAACTCATCACCACATCCTGGTACCACGCACCTCCTCCAGGTCACACTCGCATCCGCAGTTCCCCTTGGCAGCTGTCTGTGTGATCTTAGATTATTTCTAGCCCGAGTCTTTGCTGAATTAAAGTAATTTGTATCGTAGACTTTACTCTTCTAGACTCTTAGCTCAACAGAATTGTAATGAGTTTGCTGGAATAGAACGCTGGAGTTGTTCCGACCATGAGAGGATTTGGTATTAACTCTGTCTGCTATCACTTAATTCCAGCTCAGTAATATCGTCTGGTGTCAGCTGGAATAGAATGCCAGAGTTGGTCGGACTATGACATGGTCAATGATTTCTTGTAATAACATTTATATCCTTTTGATAAGGATGTGGTTTCATTAAACAGCCAACAGGAGAATATTTACAGTATTAGCTGTAGCCCCAGGTTCATCTGAATGTACACACTGTAGACTGAGGGATGAAGTTGCCTTCCCCTCCTGTCCATCATCCTCGTTTCGAGGGATATGGAGGAAGCTGAGGGAGGCTTGTATAACCAGTCAGTTCAGTAGCTCAGTTATACCGGTGTCACCGCATGAAGGCGACCATCTCCAGCACTAGGAGAATATTAACATGTCGAATGCACCCATGTGGAAGAGGTGCTAGAAAGTCTCACAACCTCACCAAAATGCTGCCCAGACTACAGGATATTGCACTTGGGGTGATTATGGATTTTAGAAAATTCTTTACTAAGCTGGATGGTAACCAAATAGACCCGTATTTCCTACGGGGCTTCACGAATGGAAGGGAGTGGCAAGGATTAGCAGTCCCCCGCCTCTATATTTATTTGGTGTAAAAAATGCGATTACACCCCATTCATAGGTGCAAAAGAAGTTCAGATTATGATGATGATAATGGCACATTTGTGGATTTGTGCTCCTGAAGATTTGCTAATGCTGTGTAATGGACTATGAGGAATGAGAATACGTATCTGTGCTGCCGTATTAAAGTTAGGTATAAGAAGGGAAAATGTGTGTGTGTGTGTGTGTGTGTGTGTGTGTGTGTGTGTGTGTGTGTGTGTGTGTGTGTGTGAACAGAAGAGATCACTGAGTACCCTTAGTGTGAGGAGTCAAAATATGGCCATTATTTTTAAGTCCTTCTCGACATTAGTCAATTATAGCTAAGGAGAAGTACTATCCTTTTGCGCCTTGACTCCAGTGATGTCCTATTCATTTTGTTTTAGTTACTTGTAGACGATTTTACTCAGCCTGAAAGATCCTCCTCGCAATGAAGGGGTTATAAAGGCTATATCCAACTCCTCCTGTTCCAAAGCCATCTCCAAAGCAAGAATAAAATACAGAAGACGCCATCGTAGGGTATGGTTTAAAGCGATGATGTAGCTTTTAAAATTTTTTCCTTGCTGTCTCCAGACGATTTTATTCACTTGAAATGCTTTAAAATTGTGTTCTGAAGTTTTTTAATTGTATTCACCTGTTTTTAATTGCATTCACCTGAAGTTTTAAACTGCACTCATATGAAGATTTTCAGTTTTATTCACCCGAAGATTTTAAACTATATTCATCTGAAGATGCTGAGTTGTATTCATCTGAAGATTTTCATTGTATTCATATAAAGATTATAAACTGTATTGATCCGAAGTTTTTAACTGTATTCACCTGGATTATTTTTAATGTATTCACCTCATTTTTTTTTTATTGGGGGGGTTAAGTATTGCCTTCATTAACCCCTTCACTGAAAGTTACTTCCCTGAAGAAGAATCGTGCAACATGATGGACATAAGAAATATGTCATCAGAATGAAGAGTAGCTTAGAGCTACGGGAGTCAGGGCTGTTTTTGTTCTATCCTGATCATATAAAGGTCGCGTCCACACTAAATGCTTGCGGGCGCTTGCGGAAGTACTGCATCACTCTAACCGGTTGAAGTTCTCGCTAGCACACGCCCGCACTGGCAGGCATTTGGCCTGGACGCAGCCTAACGTGCAAATAATTTCGAGACGTTACATTTCCTAAGTTAAAATTACAATATAAAGAGATACCCAGGCCTTTATATCGTTTCTTCCCTCCTTACATGTTTCCTATTTTCTCTTCTTTCACAACGATTATGTCTTTTATGATTTAGGGTCACGTTATAAGAGGCATCGGAGACTTCGTAGCTCTCTTTTCTCAGCAAATTATTTTGCATATTACACACTGACATTCTCTTGTATGCTACTTCTATTGTTTTATTGTCGAAAAACTTTGCATAAACACCATACAAGAGGAAACGGAGGAGTAATATGAAAATTAAATCGCTAGGGAAGACGCATCACGGAAATTCCAAAGCTACCAACAATTTTAGTTAGCTTATGAGAGACTATTAAATGAACTATATAAGAGAAGTTATTGGATTCGATGTTAATTTTTGTTTTCTTCTTTCTCTTCCTCCTTATAT
>NC_137029.1:13662140-13804640 GCF_032717465.1 Coenobita brevimanus | reverse complement strand
TACAGCCCCTGCCTCATCCCTCTCGTAACTAACCACCTACTGCTACACTATGCCCCTGCATCACCACCCTCCCTGCCTCACCATCCTCCCTGCCTCACCATCCTTCCGGCCTCACCGTCCTCCCTGCCTCACCAATTCCCCTGCCACATCATCTTTTCTTCCTCATTTCCCCACCCCACAATTTCTGCCTTGCCATACCTACACCCCCACTCATCCACACCTACACCCTCTTACCTCACCATACCTCCTGCCTTACCACCCTCTCTGTCCCGCCTTGGCACCCTCTCTGTCCTGCCTTACCACTCAGCTAGTTCTGCCTCACTACCCTTCCTGCCTCGCCACCCATTCCGCTGTGCCTTACCACCCTCTCTCCTTCCCTACTACTCTCTGAGCCCTACCTCACCACCCTCTCTGTCCAGCTTTACCATCTTCTCTGCCTAACCTTATCACTCCCTTTGCCCTGCCATATCATTGCCCTTAACCTCCCTCACTACTTTCATTGTCTCGCCACACCCACTAGTTCTACCTCCCTACCCTTCCCGCCTACGCACCCCCCCTTTCCATGAGCCCCGGTGACCTGGTGGCCGGGGCAGGAAGGCGGGTCCTGGCGGGGTCACAGGTCACACGCGGGGCAGGCCGACCCGTTCCCAGGCGGGGCGGGGAAGGGCGGGGTGAGGCAGCAGCAAATTGATGTGGGACGGTTGTATGGGTGGTTGCCTGTGTCCTGTCGGGTATATGGGTGGGTGGTGTGGGTGTATATGGTAGTGGGTGGGTGTACTGTATATGAGTGCCTTACATGTGCCTATTAGTATGGGGTATGGAGTGTATGTATAAATGGGTAGGGTGTGTTCCGGTTGTATGGGTGGCTGGGTGTGAGCTGCTGGCAATATGGGTGCGTGGGGTGTGTGAATATGGATAGCGGGTACGAGTATATGGGTGGACAGAGTGGATACATATGTGTGGGTAGGGTGTGTGTATGTGGATGGGTAGAGTGTGTGTATATGGGTGGGTAGTGTGTATGTATATGTGTGGGTAGGGTGTGTGCACATGAGTTGGTAGAGTGTGTGTATATGGGTGGATAGGTTGTGTGTATATGGATGGATAGGTTCTGTGTATATGGGTGAGTAGAGTATGTGTATATGGGTGGGTAGGGTGCGTGTATATGAGTGGGTAGAGTGTGTGTATATGAGTGGGTAGGGTATGTGTATAAGGATGGGTAGGGTGTGTGTATGTGAGCTGGTAGAGAGTGTGTGTATATGGATAGGTAGGGTGTGTACATATGAGTGTGTGGGTCTATATAAGTGGATGGGGTACGTGGGTGTGTTTTGTATATGGCTGAGTGAGGTGTGTACATGGGTGATGGATAGGTATATAAGAATGCAAGTGGATAGGGAATAAGTATATGGAGGAATGGTTGTGTATAAGTCGATGTGTGTGTGTGTGTGTGTGTGTGTGTGTATAGGGTATGTACAAAGATTGGTGGGGTGAAATCATGGGTGGGTGTTGGTGGGGTGTGTGCATAAGGGTGGGTGAGGCCTGTGTAACGGGTGGGTGGATGTGTATGAGTGATGGGTGGAGTATGTACATGAGTGGTGGATGGAGTGTGTACATGGGGGAACATGTACATAGATGAATGCGTACATGAATGAATGGAAGGATGGTTGAGTCGTAGCCTATAGAGTGTAACTGGATTTGGTCTCTTTTTCGTTAAGCTGTTTTTTTTTTTCAGCAGACTGGACCTATTTGACTTATTTATGAATTTAGTTGTGAAAGATTACAGAATATTTGGGAATGCACATAACAAAGGCTGCATCTCGTTCTTAGCATGGCAGTCGACAGAATGATCGCTTCCCCTTAAGTACTGGGAGAGAGACTTAATCGCGCGAAGCATATTTTTCTTTAGAATGGACGTCTGTAGGGAGCAGTCGAGAATTTAGAGGACATTAATTATAACTGATCTACTTCTGTGGGTACTCTCTTCTTAGTTGTCCTACATACATTTATTCTTGTTCACTCTCCTTATTGGTGGGAAATAAAGCAATAGTGATGGTGATGATAATGACAGAGAGCTAAAGATGGCAACTGTTGATAAGGTTCTTTTTGTTCTTGTTCATGCTTAGGATTATTTTGGCAGTATTATATATTGGTTGTAGCTTCTAATGAAGAACAAGAATTGGAAAACCATTCCCAACAGTGAAACACTCCTCCACTGTAACCAGTGACTCAAAAGGGAAGCTCAGTGTTAGAGTCTATGGTAAACCCCTCTAATCAGGAGGCATTTTTATATAATTTTTACTACAACGGTCAATTACATTCAGTCGAGGAAGGATTTCTGGTACTGAATGGTTTAACGAGTGCCATATCTAACCCCTCCAGTTCGTAAGGTCTCGCAAAAAAGTCTTTGGGTTGAAGGGGTTACGACCAGTCTGAATTTTAGGTACACCAACCCAAGAGGACAACACCGCAAACCGGCCCAAAGAACGAGCCACTGCAAAGGGAAACTCTTACAGAAGGTTCGTCGCCCGGAGTACGCACTTTGTACATGTCGCGTGGACCGGTTTTAATATGTGGGTGAGGAAAGCTGCGTTGTTGAGGGAAAGTTATGGGTGAGGTGAGGTCAGGCAGAGGGCGGGTGGGTGTGGGTGTGGTGAGGCTGCAGCAGGGGCCAGCCGGGATGAACATGGGGAGAAGAAGGGGAACTGACACAAACACATGAGATTTATGAATATTTCAGGAAGCATATAGGCATTTTGTATAAGGCAAGGACGCTTCAGGATATGGATAAAAGGTATTACGTTACAGTTCAAGCTATTTCTTGATAATGATGAGGATCAGAAGTATTGTATATAAGACATGGATGTTTCATAATGAGGGAGGATGCTTCAGGATGAGGATAAGAGGCACAGCGTACAAAGTAAGAATGTTTCAGGATGACAATATGAGGTAAGGATATTTCAGATTAAGGGCAAAAAGTATCAAGTACGTAGAGAAGGGGAGAAAAAGAGAGAGTGAGAGAGAAGTTTGGTGGAAGGCAGATAGGTAAGAAGGGTGAAAGAGCCCATGGAAGTACTAATCAGAGGCAGAGAAAGGTAAACAGAGGAACAAAATAACAGTACCGTAGCTTAGACAGGCTCTTAAACATTTCACACTTACTCTAAAGTTGTTTTGGGCCACTTCTCATATACCTCCTCAGCTATGAATGCAGAGTATGGTGGTCTGCTAGGAGAGAAGCAAAGGCCAGCTTACCTGTTGAGAAAATGAGACAGAGGTGAGTTTAGTTTCTACTGTATAATGCTTGAACAATATTAAACCACTGCCTTCAGGTAAACACTAGCTTTTCAGTACTAACACCCAACCCCATTCGGTACTATACAAGAGCAATTTAAACTCAGAGTATGCAAAAAAAAAAAAAATCATTTTTCCTCTGATGTATTTCCTGAAAACATCGGAGCCCACTCATTTGTATACATAAAACTCTCAACGTCCATAAAGTAAAGAATTCCTCGCTCACACTAAGATTTATTTTTCAGGGTTCGCCGTGACTTACAATAAATCATATGCTCCGTAAAATCAACATACATCAGCTGATGCCGTCGAATGATTACATGAAAAATAAAAGAATAGGACAAATACCCCCAAATCATGTAGGAATACACATCATTAAATAAAACAGCATACAGTATGGAACAGTGAGACCAATGCGATACGAGGATATAATAATTTTTTTTCCCAATATCCACTCTGTTTCAAATCTGCTCTCCTCCTCCATCCACACACCACTACTGACGTAATATACAAAGGAAGGCGAGAGAGGATGATGAGAGGACGTATGTGAGTTGAGGTGGTGTGTGTGCGTGTGTGTGTGTGTGTGTGTGTGTGTGTGTGTGTGTGTGTGTGTGTGTGTGTGTGGAGGTGAGAGAAGTTATCAACAATATCAAAACTCACAGCTATAGCACGGGTAACTGTTGCAACCATCAGTAACAGAAGTAATCATGGCAGAGTAAGAGTAACATCTGGACTAGCAGGCAGTAACGACCCATATCTTCCAAACAAAAGGTCTCTTCTGTAGTCGATTGAACTCACGTAATGTAATAAGACTAAAGTATATTCTATTCATCTTTGGCTAAACACTGTCTCCATCTTGAATCATGAGGTATAAAAAGAGATTGTCAATAGAATATGGTGCTAGTCACGAAGAAGTGCTATGGTAAGGTTCCAGTACAGCTGCACTGTGTTTTACTGCCATTGAACTACGGGGATTAAAGCTGCAAAGAGACGATAATCTCAGCTTAGTAAAAGTAAAGGAGCTGGAAAACAAAAGGTCACCATACTGATTGGATTATTGACTTGTTAGTAACTTTTAACTTCGAAAGGTCTCTCCGAAGCTGAATGAATTATTTTGGCGGAGGCAAAATTAAACCTTAGTACTGTACGTTCCATTTAATATTCTACCTTAATTTTTGTCGTTTTGCAGTTTATCTCATGTAGCTAAATGACAGAAAAAGACGATGCTACAGCTGTACCTCCTTTCCCTGGCGTTTCTTCATAACTGCCATCATATTCTCGTACTAAACGCTTGCTACAGTTAAGCACTGGATATAGAGAGACCGTATTTTAGACCAGGTAAAAGTAGAAAGAGTATAAAACTAAACACATCACCGCGATGAAAGATTATTGAATATTATGCAACCAGCACCAGAAATAAACCAGTAACTGAGTGTAATTATCTTGGGGGAAGAGGAATAAGTTAAAAATAATGCGTGACGCAGAAAGTGTTAATAACAGCGACAGCAGGAGCATCAACAGATGTCTAGTGCAATAGTGGTAATAGAATAAGTATGGTAACAGCACATGTAACAGTAAAAGTAACAGCATAAGCAACAGTGTAGCTATGTATCAGTGGCAGTGTAAGTAACAAATGATATAACAATAGTAGAAGTAGTAGTATGAATGACAGTATACGTAACAGTGGCTGTGTAATAGTATATGTTGCCTAATACTGTGAGAACAGTGTAAGCAAAAGCTGTTGAATAAATAACAGTGAAATTAACAAGTATCTGTGGCAATATAAGTAACAGTATATGCAGTGCTAAAAGTAGCAGTAATAATACAAATAACGATGGCAATAAAAATAACAGTAGCTATCCGTTATAGCATAAGTAACAATGGCAGTATAGATTCTGTAACAGTACTGGTTGCAGCATAAGTCACAGTGACAGTATCAGTAACAGTACCGGAAACTGTTGTGCATATGTAACAGTGGCAGTATAAGTTAGTACTGGCTACAGCTTAAGTAACAGTGATAGTACAAGAAACATTATTGGTTACAGTGGTAGTATAAATAACAGTATCAGTACCGGCATAAGTACCAGGGGCAGTATCAGTAACACTATCGGTAAAGGTGGCAATATAAATAAGTGTGGGTAACAATGCCAGTATAAGTAACAGCATCGGTTACAGTAGGGGTATAAGTAACAGTATCGGTAACACTGTGAGTATTAGGAACAGTAAGAGACACAGTAAGAGGCGACATGTGTTGTCTGGTAGCCTAGTGAGGACTTAGAGAGACCTGGGTGGTTGCATCCCTCCCTTCCCTCCCTCCCTCCATTCGTCACTCTCTCCTCCCCTCCCATCTTCTCCCTCCCTCCCTCCCTCACTCACTCACTCCTTCCCTTCTTTCACCCCTCCACTCCTCTCCCTCCAGTCACATCACCCTCACCTCTATTCCACCCTTCCCTCCCTACTTAACTCCTCCACTGATCTTTCTCCTTCACCAACTCCCCCATCCCCTTCAATGTTCTCTTCTCTTCCCTCTTTCACCCCTCCACTTCCCTTACTCTTTCACTCCTACCCTTTCTCCTTCACTATTTCCCTCTCCTCCCTGTTTCACCTCTCACCTCCTCTCACTCTTCCTCCCTCTTCCTTCCCTTCTTCCCCATACCCTTTCCTCCCTCTCTCCTCCCCTCAGCATTTTCTTCGTCCCTGCTTCCTTCAACCTTTCTTCCCCCTTCCTTTCCTTCAACCTTTCTCCTCCTATTCTCCCTTCAACCACTCTTCACCCTGCTACCTCCTCGCAGTTTCCCTCCTCCCTCCCTCCCCTCTCCTTTCCTAAACTATCCTTCCCCCTCTCCTCTCTCGATCCTTCCTTCCCCTTATTTCCCCCCGTCCCCATTTCCTTCTTACTTATCCCTTAAATCACTTCCCCCCCTTCTTTTCCTAACGCTAATCTTTCCTTCTTTCTTTTCCTCTCCCATGGACTATCCCTTTCTGTACCTTCCCCTACCCCGCCTTGTCCTCCCTCTCCCCTCTCCCAGCTTTCCTTTCCTCCACCTCCTATCAACATTTCCTTCCTTCCTCTCAATCTGCCCCTCCCCTTCTTCCCTCTATTGCTTTCCTTTCGCTCCCTGACTTTTTCGTCTTCTCCCTGCCTTCCTGCTTCCCTCTTACCTTTGAGCCATAGACTAATCACTTTAGTTATAACCAATCCTATAACAAAGAGCCTCGAAAGGATCAATCTGTCTGTTGCTCTTTTCTTTCCTTTGTACTCCTCCCCTCTCCTAATATCCATAACTCTTGCTCTTGACTTCTTCCTCGTTCTCTTCCTTTCCTTTCACCACCTCCCTTCCTCACAGTCTTTCCTCCCTCTCCCTTTTCTTCCTCCACCCCTCTTCCCCTCAACCTTTCCTCCCTCTCCCCTGGCCTGGCGTCCCCTCCCCTGTGGTGACCGCTAGTGCACCGTTGGTTCACCATCTGCCTTCCCTCACACCCTCACCAACTGCGCCTCACCACCGCACCAGCGTATAATGAACACCGCCACTGATTGTATCTGTGCTTCAAACACAAACACAAACGCAGAGTTCACGCGCCAGCACATTTGGCAAACCGGATAAGTGTGTATGTGTGAATGAATGTGTATGTACGATTACGTGTAAATGAATGCGCAGCTGTTGGAAGCACTAGACAAAAGTTCAGCAGTTTAATTTTTCCAAGTTATTATCTACGTTATATCTGCCAGTGTACTTGTAAGTAAATACCTCCACAGATCCAAGGCTTATGGACTGAAACTCTTCACGTGCTAATGTTAACTTTTGAAAAATAAAAAAAAGTTAACCCCATCGTTAGGTATGAAAAAAAAAAAAAAAAAAAGACTCGGAAAAAAGGTTAGGATGGTGATGATGATGATGATGTATATGTAATCCAGTGCAAATTCCACCATTGGCATTTACAGTAGAGCCTCCATTGACTGAGCTGATCACGACAACGCTGGAGGCAGTGTTTATGTTGAGGTTCTCCGCAGGTTCAGCTTGGGAGGTTCTGTGACAACTCGTGACTCGCGGTTGGCTCCGTGATGACACAATTTCCACTGGCATTCGACTCTCCAGGATGAGACTATACACTTTTTACTTTAACCTTTACTAAAATTGCCGTCTCTTCATCATGAATGAGGAATTGTAGAAACAGACTGACATTAAAATACGATACTAGTCATGAAGAAATGCTATGGAAAGTGTGTGCGAGCAGGGCCGTAGCATTATCTTTTTCTGCCACGGAAGTAAGTGAAAGAAACTATAAAAGGACGAAAATCTTGGCCAAGTTACTGTGAAAGAATTATGAAGATATTCACAAGCCAATATTCGGTCTATTTGCTGTCGTAACTGAACTTTGTTTACGAAAGGAGGGCAAAGGGAGTGTATAATTTTCTTTTGTCTCATGTTCCTACCATAATAATCCTTCGCTACGAGAGTAAGAGAATTCCTTTGCACTCCTTTGTTTTCTAGGTGGGACACGTAAAGGAGAATGCTAACTCTGTGTCTCTTGTTTTTCCACGAGGTTCAAGGAAAGGAGAATGGTGTCTCTTTCTCTTACAGGACGGCCAAGAAAAGAAGGATACGGACTCTCCGTTTCCCTTTTTCTTCCTGGAGGGCAAAGGAAAGGAAAATGCTGAGTATTTCTGCCTCGTTTTCCTCGTACACTAAAGAAATGTGGTTACGAGAGAGAGAAGCGCTCATAAGTTTGATATCCTGCCCTGGAGAGCCACCGGAACTCAATGCACCTCGGAGCTGTGGTGTAAATTATAGAGAAAGCCGTAGTACCCCCCACCATCACCCACGCTGCGGCCAGGAAGCTGCAGCAACACCAACAGTAAATTTTCTCCTTCAGCACTTCCGCCCGGCACATGGCACATCGCCCCGCCTCCCCCCCAACACACACACACACACACACACACACACACACACACACACACACAAACGTAAGACATTGAATATAAACACATACATAACAGAATATAAACACACACACACACACACACCCGTCCACTCCTCCCTCCTCCCCACCCTCAGTTATAACCACGCACGACCCTAACATTATATACTTTTATTTTTCTTTCCCATCTTAGCGTGGTGACCTCGCCTCTGGTCCTGGCCGGGACTGACCATCGGGCGCCTCATTCATCGAGCGGGGTCAAGGTGAGGCCAGCAGCACGGCCAAGGACAAGTAACGGGTGCCGACACACAAGGCCAGCCAGACCCGCACCGCACCGCACCCCTCTGCCTCGCCCTCCATTCCTACGTCCTTCCATATTCATCCCTTATCACTACTATATTGTGGTCGTACCCAACACAGGCTACGCACACACGGACGCGCACACACACACGCAAGTGCACACACACACACACACACACACACACACACACACACACACACACACACACACACATATGCACTCACACACACTTACACCAGCGCACACACACACACACACACACACACACAAACACACACACACACACACACACACACACACACATTTCGAGAGACTGTAAGTAGGCAAACAAATTAATGTATGCTACCACCCGCAGAGAGAACATGATTTTCCACAAAGAAAATAATTAATACACGAGTGTTTTCTTGCACCCCGGAACACTCATGCAAATACATCTTGACTGTACAAAAATAAAACTCTGATACGTGTAATTGCAGCGTCAAAGAGCCAAGATCCTGCTCTGACTTTTTTCCCAACGATGGTCATAAATCCAGAGCAGACTAGAGAGGGAGGGAGGGGAAGGAAAGTACCGTGGAAATATAAACCGAAGGATAATTGTGGTAGAGGAAGAGTAAGGGTCAACGCAGCCTGCATCTATGACCTCACTACCTGGGGGAAAAAGTAGGTAGCAATTTCGAGTGTTCTTCTGCCGTGGTCCCGTGTAGGAAATATGAAGGCGTGCGTGGGCGTCATGTCTGGGGATGGATGGCCTCTGACACCAACCCAAAATTTGGCTCTCAATCGTGTGCTGGACTGACGCCCACACACCCGCCCCCTCATCTTGCAATTATACTCCACTATGCAGTTCTTAAAAAAAAGTTTCAGGTTCTTGCTCTAATGCTATGCTGTTGTGCCGTGGTATGCTGGAGTCATTACGATATGTCCGTACCGTAGTTTTGTATGCTGTTATAATACTCTGATGTTATCTTGCTTAACGTCTGGTAGGTTGTATTGTCGTAAAGCAGTGAACTTATCTCACTAATACGATGAGACTCATGACAGAAGTACCTGAGGGATACACCCTAACTTATGTAAATATATATATATATATAAAATGTGTGTGTGTGTGCAAAATTACTGCGCGTAATTTTACTTAATCACATGAAGGGAATCTTATTCACAGGCAGTTAGTACCTATCATTGTTTTAAACACGATGCAATGTGCACCACTGAACTTTTCTCCTCGCTTCACAGGTAACATGCTTACACCGTTTCATTTTGTCGGTGTAATTGGTGCTGCGATATCGATAAATACTTTAGTTGAAAGATAACTCCACTCACTCACATTTACTCAGGTTACTTCTGACGACTGCATGAGCTCCGTCCTTCATCTTATTTCTTCCAAACTTAGAAAACAACGTAACCGATTTACAGTAAATCTTGGGAAAGCTGGATGAGTAGGCTACTGGATTAGCCGCCATTGAAAAAAAAAAAAAGAAAGAAAGAAAGAAGAATGAAGAAAATCACGGCATTCTTCATATCCTGACACTGAGCTCACTGCTACCGTCATTACTGAAGTCCTCAATCAGAGAGGCCAGACCATACCAAAGAAAATGGTCTGGCAGTAGCTAGAACGATATAGCGAGACAGCCTCGTACCCGTACTGAAAGAGTTTAAATTCTTTACCAGCAGTTAAGAAAACTTGCGTTTATGGCACCTCACAACCCTTCTGTGATAGCAAGACTGATAATCATGATCATAATGGCAGCTGGTTCTTTTTCTGTACGGCGCACCCATACATTTTGTAATTAATTTAAACCTTGTTTACATCAATTGTAGGGTATGATCTCAGTCCCTTCACCTCATACTTAATAAACACGTTGCTGGCATCAGATCCGGCCGCTGTGCTCCTTTCTATCACCCAAATACATATAAAAAATACGCCCGGTAGCAGAGTTGGCTGGCGGACTCACTCACACATAAACGAAAAACAGAGTTGGTATCAGTTCTGGCCACTGATCTCATTCCTGCCATCCCAAACCTCCAAAAACTTGCAATTAGTGTAAGCTCTGGCTACTGAACTGGCCTCCATCAACAGAAACTGGTGGAAAAAATTGCGAAAAAATACAGTTGGCATCAGAGCTAGCCGCCTCATTCGTTCCCATCCACCCGAGCTGCTCTCTCTCTCTCTCTTCATTCACACAAATCCCATCTCTCTCCTTACCTTTATTCTCTCCTCTTTCCTTCCTTTTCTTCTAATACTTTGCGATCTCTCCTCGCTTTTAACATTTCCTCTTTAACCTCTTGACCAACAATTTGTCCTCGCTGTATTTTCTCACTTTACGCCCTCCCTTTAACACATTCACTCCTATATAACTGCTCATTGCACTCTGCCTCTTCTCGCTTTTTCCCCTCCTTCCCTGTCTCCTACTCTCTCCACTCTATGCTCCTCATTTCTTCTCCATCCCTCCTCCTTTCTCTACACTCTTCTCTACCTTTCACAGCCCCTCTCTCTCTGCTTTCATTCCCTTGCTCTTCCTACTCCTCCCCTTCCCTCTCTATAATCCTATGCCCTGTCTGTCCCTCTCCACATCCTATCTCCATCCATTTTATACAAGTGCTCCTTTCATTCACTTATCCTGATCAACTCCTTCCCTCTTCATTCCCATCCTTCTTTCTCTGTACCCTCTCCCCTTTGTGAACTTTCTTTTCTTCACCTTTCCTTTATCTCTCCTTTCTACCCTTTACCACATTCATTCCTATAAACGCTTCTTTTATTCACCTCTCCTTCTTTATTTCCCTTCTCATATTTTCTGCATCACTCCCCTCTATGTATATATTTTCCTCTCTATCTCAGTATCTAACATCCACATCCCCTTCCCTCTACGCACCTCCTTTTCTCTCCATCTCCCCTCTTCGTATCTACACCCCCGCACCTCGTGCATCTCATTTCCTCTCCGATCCCTCCCTCCCTTCCCTTATTCTTTACACCTCCTCCCCCTATGCACCTCCTTTCCTCTCCATCTCTCCTCCTTTCTCTCAGCCCCCTCCCTCCCTCCCTCCCTCCCATCCCCGGCCTCAGTTGGCAATGTCCCAAGCCCCGCGCCTCCTCCTCCTGGGCCAGCAGCCATCACCCAGTAAACCAGTTCTTGCCCACCTGACCCCAAACCACCCGGCAGATGGGTCACGCTCACCCTCCTCTGACCTCGCCCGCCCTCCCTACCTCCTGTGTGTTTACTGCCCTGGGGTACTGCAGTGGGATTCTAGTGTATATTTACGATCGATTGCCTGTCGTAAGCGTGATTCGTAATGCCAGGAAGGAGACTGTAAGGAGAGTCCAGATTCTTCCAGTTCCATAAGTTACTCCTGGGAAAACAAATGTGAGTAACGGCAGGGAAAAGATGGTAAATATGTCTGAGAATTCAATCCCTGCCTTGCTTGTCTTGTTAGAGGAGGATAATAAACAGTTCGCCCTGCAACTGCACCACACCACAGTACTCAACACCAAACTACATTCGATTGAACACCACATCCGCACCACCATACCGTACCAAAGTCAACACCACACCACACCCACTACCACATCTCTACTACCACACCACAGCAGACTCCACACCACATTAGATCAACACTATATCCTTATCACCACACTGTACCAAACTCAGCACCATATCACACCCACCACATCTCTACCAACATATCGCAGCAGAATCATCGTAACATGCTATAAAACACCAAATGCATACCACCACATTACACCAATCAGCACCACATCGCACTCACCACATTTCCAGCACCACACCACATCAGATACCACGCTACTCTATAGTCACCATTGCATCCTTACCACAAAATTGCACCAAACTCAGAACCTCTGCGATGGCCTACTTTTCAGGTTTATTCTCACTGCTGCCCGACGATTTAATTCAACTTTGGGTAGAGTCTTGTGGTGATGGGATTAGTTGAGGCTATAGTCCAACTCATACAGCTCGTAAATGTATTCTGAACTAATCAGAATCGTCTGGAGATAGCAATACTAACTAGAAAAGGATGTTTTCAGGCTGAAAGGGTACAGAGTTCAGACATTCAGGTGATTTTCTTGTAATGGCCGAAGATACTGGTTTCGATGGGCAACGATTATTGGTTCATTAACTACCTGTTCAAAGGTAACATCTCAGTCTACCATATTGCGGTTCATGAACAAAATAATGGTACACTAGTTCTTTGCTCATATGAATTATACATCTTTACACGTTTACTGAGCTTTTTAATGAAACTTTAACTAGAAGAATGCAATGATTTGCTTAAGCTAGGTTCACTGTTAATGTTTATGCTTTGAAGGGATGTTAAAGCGGGAGTATTAAAGTATACGTGGTTTACTTGCTGCTGTATATTGCGCACTAAGAGTGTGTCAGCTAGGCAAGTGACATCTCTGCTTGAGTTAGGTCAGTATTATTGGTTTCTTGGCAAATGCCCGTCTTTTGTTCACTACGTTTATGGAAGACTTGCAATGATACTAGTGGTTTATCCGTCAGCGCCTTCAGTACTAGAACAGGATTGTGTTACACGGAAGGAAACTTCGCCTTCTCAAGCTAATTATCCACTGGAGTTACGCCTGGATTACCGGCTTGTACTTGGATACGTGTGTGCCGCGTTGATGAGTGCTTAGCGGTGTGTGATTTAGCTTCTGCTGCTCGCTGGCCCGTGGATGATAAACTTGGATTCTGCTGCTTCCCAGAATGCCTGGGATCTTCGATACTTTTCCCTTGAATATGACTTAAAAAATAAAAATAAATAAAAGGACTACCATACCATTTTCTTTGTGAGTCTTTAATAACTTAAGCTTCTCATTTTTAAGCCAATATATTAAGCATTCTTGATTATTTCTTCATGAGCTAACTCTGCCTGGGCATGCTAATGTTACCTCATTATGCTAACACCACCCACTATACCAACACGTCCACACCGGCCCTGCAAGGCCTCACTCCACTCTTACGGCCGACTTTCTACCACTGGTCTTTCCCGGTGCGCTCATATGTATTTCACACCTTGTCTATTTCCCTCCATCCCCTGCCGTTCCTGCAACTTTGTACTCTGCTTTGCCACTGTATTTCTACCCAGATTTTAGTCTTCTCATTCTTATTTTTCAACTTTCTTCTTCAACCCTGCCTCACCCACTTATTTATTTATTTATTTATTTTTACGTCGGTCACTGCTTGTCCATACTCTGCCTTTCCTAACCATCAGTCCTGGCTATACTTTCTCTCATACCCTGTCTTGGCCCAGTCCATACCTAACTCTGCTCCCTGCTTCCCTGCCAGCCATATCCGTCACTTGTAGTTGTCTTACCTATTCATGATAACCTACTTACATCATTCGACTGAGGCCTCTGGCCGTCGGGTGAGTAGCGTGTGCGTCTACCAGTTCTCTTGCTTTAGGTTCAGTCCCATCCAGAGGTGGATATTTAAGAGGGTGACTTCACGTGTTCGCACCCTGTCGAAGTTCCATTCAATGATATATACAGACTCTAATCAGAAACAGCCACTACAATACAGTTTCGGAATCCACTTCTCACCCTACCCTCCGAAAGCTCTTCACATTTACATCAAAGTGTGAAACGCTGGGTGGGGGCGGACTACATCTCCGCCAGTCAGTGGTGTTTCCGTGTATACGCACCAGTTGCCTTTCAGTATCTGTAAAACACCGCACGAAAGCGTTTGGCAGAGTTGCTCGCTAGTGCCAACCGTATGCAAGCCGGCCGTTACAGTATATACATATTCATTCACTGTGCCTATCATGCTGTTTATCTACTTCTCATATCCTTCTCTCGGATTTTGCCTTACTCCTGATTCTGCCCTTGTCCTAGTCATACACTGCTATTCTGGACCTGTAAACCTGAAACTACAGTACTTTCTTCTTATCAGACTCAACCTATCTTCTCCTGCCACACCCTTCTCTTTATCCTCCTCTACCCATCCCTATCTAAACCCCGCACCTTCGTATAAACGTGTTCTACCCATTATTTTCCATTCTCTTGTTCTGTTTTAAACTTTGCCCCACCCATCACTATCCCTTTTCCAATGTTCTAAACCCTGCACTATCCATCCCTGTCCCACCGTAAACCTGACAAATGCCCAGCTCACCTACCCTTTATTCTTGCTTCATGCGCAGATCAGTCATTCCTTACCTCTACTTACTGACTCCAATCCCATCCCTTCTCCACATCCTGTCACCCATGTCCATTCAGATCTGCCATAGACTTGTCCCACCCTACCCGTGTCCCAACCAGCCATAACCCTGCCAATCATGCCCCTTCCAGCTTTATCCTTGCTAATCATACCCCTACCAACAGCCGTACCCCTACCAACAGTGCCCTTGTCAACCATACCCTACCATTCATGTTCCTGCCAGTCATACCCCTACCAACCGTGCCCCTGCCATCCACGCCTCAATCAATCATGCCCCTGCCAGCCATACCCCTACCAACCATGCCCCTACTAACCATCCCCCTGCCAGCCGTGCCAGAGGTGGGGGAGAGCGAGTCCCTGGCAGGCCTCCAACACCCGGGTCACCACCACTACCACACTGACCCAGTAACACCGCACTCCCGCCGCTCCTGTGCTGCTCTGTTGTGGTTGTGCCGTTGTTGTGGTTGTGGTGCTATGGTGCTGGTGTTGTGTATGTGGTGCTAGTGTGGTTTCTGTGGTGTTGTGTGGTGTGACATGTTGATTTAAGAGTGGTGTGGTGTGATGAGCTGTTCAGTTAAGATGAATTGTATGTATATGGCGCGGGTATGGTGTGATGCGTTAGAAAAGCTATGGTGCTGAGTCTGTTGTGGTGTGGTGTGATGGTAAAATTGTGTTCCTGAACTCGGTGTGGCGTATTGCGATGGTGGAGTTGAGGTCTTGTGTCTTTTGTGGCATGGTCAGGCTAAGTAGTAGAGATTAGATACTGAGTTTGGTGAGGTGTGATGTGGTGGTATGAATGTAATACTGAATCTAATGTAATGTGGATGTAGTCTTGAGCCTGATATGGTGTGGCGGTAGAGGTGTGGGGGTGAGTGTGGTGTGGTGCTAAGTGGTGTGATGTGGTACTGTTTTATGTGGAATGGTTGCACAGTGATCTAATTGATTGGTACAGTGTAGTGTATGATTTCACAGTAAGGACATTGGCAAGAGAGCAGCACTAATAACAATGATGGCAACTCGGGGATGGTCTTTTGGAATCACTCTATATATAAGCACAGACCAACAAAAATATCGTAAAACATATATGTAGTTTTTCTTGACATACAGTTAATCATGCTTGCATACTCAAATCACAGAAATACTCCTCTACCTATGAATATAAAATGAGGCAATTGTCAGATACAAGGTCGTTTGGAGTAGGATAGGCAATGACAGGTGTTATTGTAAGAAGAGCACAATACATTAATAGATGCATCCCCTTAATCATTAATAATTTCAGCCGAAGCCAGCAAAAAAAATCGTGAAGGACCACCATGAAGTTTAGAAGAGGTGTCAGGGAAATTTCATGGGAAGGGCTGACTGGAAAATAGTCTCCAAAATCGAATCTTTATGAGAAAGGTAACATTATTAGGCTAAGTGTAAAGTGTAGTATTGTTGCTCTGAATGATTTGAAGGAATGAAAAACAATGATAATTCAGATGAGTAAGGGTGACTAGCATAGGACACTGCAGTCTACATTTTTATCCTTGAGATCATCTGCCATTATCAAGGCTTCTCATATCTTTCTGTCGGTTGGGTGACGATCTTGCTGAAAGGAGATTATTTCACAGTGTAAAGATCGGTGACAGGATAGAAAAATAATAAAGAATGCGAAGAGACGAATCACCAGGACGTATATGAGCTAATAGAGTGGTTGGGGGAACGAAAGGTGTGCTTGCGAATGGCTGAATTAGTGTCAGTGTGTATAAGGAAGAATAGTAATGAAGAGTAAGAGTTAACACAGGAGAATGAGGACATGAGGAAGAGATGGAGTGAGCAAATCAGTGACCCAGTAAGGAAGGAATTGAGTAAATGAATGAGTTAATAAGTGAGTGAGTAAAGTAGCCAGTAGCTAAGGGAATGTATAAGCTGAGAGTATGAAAGGGCAAGCAAGCGAAGAAGTTGATGGGTGAGTGAGTGGAGAAGCTAGTGAATAAGAGAGCAATGTAACCAGGAAGTAAGTGAATGACCAGATGTGTGAATGAAAGAACAAATAAGCGAGGAAATTAGTGGGTGAGTGAATGAGTGAGTGAGTGAGTGAGTAGGGCAGCCGGGAAGTTAGAAAGTAGCATAAAGAACAGTTATGCTATGAATCTTTCCGGCCAACACACACACACACACACACACACACACACACAAACCCTAGGAGCCAGATGCTGACAACCTCACATCATAAATTATAAACATACCTCCCCTCCCACTCACTCCTCCCTCCCGCTCTCTCTCTGTTCACAAGTACTTCTCTTTCTCCTAGCCCCCTTTTATGCCTACCGTCCCTCCCTCTTCCTGCTTCCCATATCTGTGCACTCTACGCCATTGCTTTGCTAAGGAGTCCGTTATCTGTTACCTTATTGCCTATACAACTTACACCTGTCATGCCTACTTTAAGTCTTCTAAATAGCCGAAAAATAAATAAATAAATAAGTAAATAAATAAATAATTTTATTTCGTAAGGTATCAAATTTGGGATATCAGCTAAATTTTATGGATTTACGGAAAATAATAATTTTCTTCTATCTGAACAAAAAAATAAAATTATTCACACAAAATACGATTAGCAATAGCTGAATGCAGAGACAAATGCAAATAAAGATAATCATTATCAAAAGTGTATATAATAAAATGTAAGACTCATAATTCATTGAGTCATTCTGATAAATCCAAATACCAATCTTAAAGGAAAAAGTTTACTGCTGACACTATGAACACGGTTGTATATAAATTTCCTTACCAGTCCCTCTTACTTTTTGTCTATCCTCAGTTATGCTGTCATAGATAGGTGAGGAATTAGAAATCTTGGAGGATGATTGGTGCCTACATCAGTTTCAGAGGCTGCATAATTTCTCTTATTCCATCACGGTTGCAGGTAATATGTTAGGAGACGAACGGTACAAAGTATACCTAGATTTACCAAGCCACGGTATCAGTAACCCATCTTTGTCTTTTCAGTTACCCCACTTAGCCTAATCCCCACAATACCACGCCTGCTGCTCTGTCTGATTCTTGATATCCAGAGATGACTTTACTCAGTTTAGGAAATGTCTCCTTTGCTGAGGAAGGTAAACTCAATCTTCATTAATCCCTTCACTACGCTTACGTCTCTCTCTCTCTCTCTCTCTCGTGCTTTTACAGACATCGTATTTAGCTAAGGAGAAAGTCCTCGTGGTAAATAGGAGTGCAGTTATAGAAGATATTTACGACGGGTGTCCTCGCCTAACTTAGATGTGTTTTGGCAGGAAGGACTTGGGACATGGAAAGCTTCTATTAATTTTTTTTCTTCATCCTTGCATCCAAAACAAATACCACCTGTGAAAGTTTTTCTCTCACAACCAGGAACCTTTTTTGACGAGAGAATGAGTGACAGGGAAAGATTCTACTCTCACAACCAGGAACCGCTTTTGACGGAAGAACGAATGACGGAAAGATTCTGCTCTCGCTGTCCATCTTGCAAGAATCAGATCTGAGTTAGGACAGTGATCCACCGCAACTACCTTTGAGAATCCCATCCCAGGTTAACTTCTGAACAACTTATGGAATCCTAAGGTCGTAGGTGAAGTGGTTTGAGAGATGTCTTTGACACCATTTCTTGAGCGATTTGTTTTGCATGACACACGTTAACATTTTACTGTGCGCTATCGTCATCGTGTGTATAAGTAATGTACAAGAGGCTATTAGGGGTGTCTCGTGCACAATAAATAGCTGAGGAAAAGGTGGACCAAATCCCACAAACCAATGATAATATGGCCTTTGGTTCCTCTGGCTCTCCATTTTACAGTACTTTTATCTTATCTTTGCTCTGGGCCTCTCGCGTCAGTCTTGCGTTCGCCAGTCAGTCAGTCAGTTAATCAGTTTTGTGGACAGGCAATTAATTTCAGGTAGATTATTTCTTTTAAGCCGGGTCAGCCAGCAAGTTAGTCAGTCAGTCAATCAGTAGAGTAGGTTTGCAGTTAATTTCATACAGATTAACTCTTACATATTTGATCAGGCAGTCACTAAGTCAACAGTAAGTCATCTTTAACATTTACATAATCAAACCGTCTATCAATCACAAGTTAGTCATAGTAACCACTAAACAGCGGATTTGTCAGTAAGTTTAAAAATCAGGTATTCTAAGCCTTCATGATGAGGCTGTTATTGGCTATGTACTTTTGCTGTCGTCGCGTAACAACCTGTATCAGCTTAGGGGAAGCCTTTTGTAATGGAAGGATTAACGAAGACTGGCTCCGTCCCCTCCGGTCTGAGAAATCTCTCCTGTACATGAAAAAGGCGTTTTTGTGTTTGTAGCAACGAAATATGAAGGACGTCATTTTACTGAAGGAGTTAACGACAGAATAAAAGTCTATCAGTGGTCGTAAAATCAGGCATCTCGACACTCAGATAGGACAATCAGGTAGCTGGAGACTCAAAGAAATCGAAAAATCAAGAAATCACGCAGCATAGCACTCAAAGAAATAAAGATGAAGATGGTCTGGTAGCTCAACACTCACAGAAGTAAAGCAATCAAGCAGCTCAGTCTTCAAAGAAACAAAGAAATCTGGCAAATCAACATTTAAATAAATACAGAAATTAGGCAACTCAACACTCAAAGAAATAAGGAAATAAAAAAATAAGGCAGCCCAGTCCTCAAAAAAATAATGAAATGAAGGAATCATGCAGGTCAACACGTCAAAAGTGGGCCACTCTGCCAGTTAGCAAGTCAGTCGATCATGCTTTATTCCGGTCAGCTAAGCACTCCGGGTGTTGTTGTACAGTCAGGGTGGCAGGAGAAAACACACACACACACACACACACACACACACACACACACACACAACATTCTCTCACATTCTCCCTCCCTCCCTCTGCCACTCCAGTTAATGACATCAACTCTTCCGTAGGCAATGATCTGTTTCCTCCTTTACAACAGGTCTCTAAAGACGTAAAGGAACCAATGTAATGATAGATCTTCCCGATGCATTCAGATTTTATGATTCATATTTTAAGGTTAACTACATCAAGACATACTCACTGTTTTTGTTTCTCTGCGAGGGAGAGATTGCATGCTTAAACCGTCCCCCTCCCCCCATTCACTTGTGCGCAGGGAGAGAGAGAGAGAGAGAGAGAGAGAGAGAGGTTGTGGAATCTCTTGGATGCAAAACAGTAGAAATCCAGATTCAATACCCGTTCAGTTCCAGATGCCTGGTCCTGCTATCTTTATTACTAGAGATTTCTGTTCACGCTACTCTGCCACTTGCTTACCAGACACAGACACGGATTTTATCGATCTAGGTTGAATTCAGTTTAGAAAGACTGAACTATTTGGTAGGAAAAGCACTTCAAGCCACTGCAGTAACTTGCCACAACTGCATTCACCAGACACCATCACCGCATTCACTAAGACACTGCTGCCCTTGCCTAACATCACTACACTGCATTCACCAAACACAAATGCTTACGCCATTGCATTCACCACTGACACCACTCCAGTCACAGACACCACTGCATTCAGTAAACATCTCTTGCATATACCAGACAAATGGATTAAATATTCACCAACACATTCTCTCTCTCTCTCTCTCTCTCTCTCTCTCTCTCTCTCTCTCTCTCAATGCACTATCCAGGGCGTACAAAGGAACGCAATGAAGCTGGGGGTCAGGTCGAGGTATACAATGAACGATAAGTGAACGCTGGCTCGTGGGTCGGTATACACACACAATGGTACAAGAGAGAGAGAGAGAGAGAGAGAGAGAGAGAGAGAGAGAGAGAGAGAGAAACAAATTATTTTCCTCTTTTTCAACACATCTTGAGGCCTCCACTATCTCTCCCCTCCCCCCTCCCAGGCACACACTCACATCCTTAATAGTTACTCAGATGACGTCTTTTTTATTTCACTCTTTATAAATCGGTGGAAGTGTGGAATGATCAAGTAGATTTCACCACGATTCGAATTCAAGACGTTTCCTGTGGTTTTCCATCACTTCAACGCTGCTATGGGCGTAGGGTGTCTTCGGCTGCTTTACTAATAATGTCTGTGGTAGCCTATACTTGAGCTCTCCCCCACACAGGGATCCACAAAGGAAGAAATTAAAACTAGCTCTATTTCCCTTTTCTTCTTTTTTAAGCCCTAGCTCTATTTATTTCCTTTTTCTTCTTTGTTTTGAGTTACCTTCAGAGGAGAATATTCGAGATAGGAAAATCATGTACACAGAGATAAAAAAAAAAATCTTCATATACGACTTCCAGTTCATGTCTCTCTCGAGCTGAATGGTATCGTCTTCAGGAACATGACTACTGAAAAAGACGGCATCGTAGTGAAGGGTTCAAAATACAATGTAAATGGCTAAACTACGCGTTATCGTTACTGTGGACTAAATCAACCATCACACTGGTCACAAGTAGGCTACGACTGTCATAACAACAACAATATCATCATCACACGTCACCAACCACAACATAATCGTCGTCACACTTCTAGCTACTGCGCTTTGTCTAACTATTCATCTACCACTCTCCTCTCTCTCTCTCTCTCTCTCTCTCTCTTAAACTATCTAATGTCTGGTGCAGCATCCTGTGAGAGGCTGGGCTTGACAAAAAGAATCTTCGGCTCTTCTGTCCCTGTTCTGTAGCGACCACCCTTCCCACCACCACCACCCTTCCTCATACACGCTCTCTTTCGCCTTATTTTTTTTTCTCCACGTTTTCTTCTCCTTCTCATACACAGGAAAATTCCTTCTACATATTCAACTACCACAACCACATTTGTACCTAGCACGCCACTACCACATTAAAATTCCTACCACATTAGCCACTACCACGGCCATATTCCTGTCACATTTGCCGTTACCACAACCATGTTCCTACCACACTTACTATTACCATAATCAGATTCCTATCACACTTGCCACTACCGCAACCAGATTCCCACCACACCTGCCATTACCACAGTCAGATTCCTACCACACTTGCCATGACCACAACCAGATTCTTGCCACATTTCCTACTACCACAACCTAATTCCTACCACAGTGACCACTACCACTTACTAACCAAATCAGATGCCCGCCACACTAACTACAAAGGTAACCCCATTCCTAACCATACTAAATACCAACACAACCTCTTTACCGAGTCGTCTACTAACAGAGCTAATTTTCTCAAGACACTAACTCCTGGCACAATTAGCTGCGTGGAATTGTGGGTTTCTTGATGTGATTAAAAGGGTATGAAGGTAGCCAAGACGAAAAGCAAGAACGCAATAAGCAGCCTAAGGGTTAAAGTACATGGTCTTTAGGTCCTTTTGTTGGTGAGGGTTTTTATGAGCAAATAAAAGGAATAGTAAATAAATAAATAAATAATGAACGAATGAATGAATGAATAATAAGTAAATGTACAAATAATTTTTTAAGTAAATACTGTAAATAATGTGTCTGAAGAAGGTTAAGGAAATAATGCAAGGTTAAGTTGCAGTGAAAAAAGGATTATTATTATTAAGCTCATTCCATATTCATCGCTCACATTTCGTTTGTTCACTGGGAGGATGAGATGGAGGGATGGAGTGGAGAGGTATATGAGAGAGGGGGATGTGAGCTGCGAGCAGGGCAGTGAAATGGCGTTGGATAGAGCGACATAGAGGCGATTTGTCTGTGGCCACCCCTTACGGGATTGAGGCGTCTGGCAATAGATAGAGAGATAAGATGTTTCAATTAATTTAAATGAAGGCAGCGGTAACTCATCTGTGACACCCGAGATTCAAGTCATTATGCTCTGACCTGATAACTGTGTGGGCGGGGCAAGACTGATGTGGGGGCTGTGGAGGTGGGTGTGTTTGGAGGTGGAAGGTGGCGGGGAGTGGGTAGGCTGGAGGTAGGGTTGGGGGTAGTTGAGGAGGGTGGTGGGGGACTTGGAGGGCTGTGGGAGTGGTGGAGGCTGAGTGGGGTGGGGGTGGTGGAGAGGGATGCCTGTGAGGGTGGTGGGGGTGGAGGTGGAGGGGGGTGGTGAGGAAGGGTAGGGTGGAGGGGAAGGCTTGCTGGAGCTATGAGGGTTGTAGTGGAGGTGGACGGCGGTGGAGGGTGGATGTGATGCAACTCTGGGTGGGGTGGGGAGTTTGATGAAGTGGAGAATGGGCAGGGGTGGATATGACAGGAATGAGGGCTGGGTGAGGAGCGGGTGGGGTGCTGGGGGCCAGGGGAGTGTCTGGTAAAGATGGAGGCTGGGTAGAAAATGGGCGGGATGGATAGTAAGTGGGAAGTGGGCGTGGGAAGGGACTGAGTGGAAGGTGAACAGAAGAGTATAAAAAGTGGAAAATGGGTAAGAGTGGATGTGAATTAGTAAGTCGGTGGAAGGGATGTGGGTAGGGAGTAGGTAAAAAGTGGACTCTAAGTGGACGTGAGGTAGCGAGTGGAAAGGCAGACGCAAAAAGATGGAAGTAGAAGGGAACTGGGTGGCAATGGGCTGGGGGAGTGTGATGTGGTAGCGTGTGAGTGGGAAGAGGGTAGGAGTGACAGAGCAGTGGGTGAGATGTGAGAGAAGAGTTGATGGGGTGGATGAGAGGGGTGAGTGGGGAGTGGGATGAGTAGGAATAGAGTGTGATGAGTGGAGTGGATGGGATTTGGTGTGGGTGAGAAGAGAGGGTGTGGTGAGACAGAACTGAGTGAGAGGAGAGGGTGTGAAAGTGAGTGAATGGGGAGAGAGTGGAGGTGAGAGAGGAGGAGATGTGGGGGGTGAGTTAGACAAGTAAGTGGAAAGAGAGGAGAGGGAAGGAAGAAGGCAGAAGTGAGGAAGAGGTGGGAGGGATGCGAGGTGGATGTAGAGAGTAGTGGACTGGGAGAGGAGTGGGTGGAGAGGGGAGTGGGGTAGGTGAGAGAGGGATTATGAGCAGCTCAGCAACCTCCAGGGGGAACTCCTAGGTACACCAACGCTCGCGCTAGGAGTGGGGCTAGAAGCTGAGAGAAACAGGAGGAGGGGGAAGAGGTGAGAAAGACAGGAGGGCAGAGAAGGGGAGGAAGAAGGGGGAGGGGAAGCTGGAAGGGAGAGTAAGTAAAACAGAGAGAGAACGGAGAGGAACGAAGGGGGAATGTATACTGTATCGGTACGTCATTATCTAGGACGAAAACTTCTCTTCGTAGAAAGAGTGATAACCAGAAATATTCCACTTCCATGCTGGCCATGTACGAAGCAGGAAGGGATTGCTTAATGATAGTGCTTATGAAGGTCGAAGACTTGTTTTGGCTGTTTTTGTTGATGTCAGAGTCTGTGTGTCATCAGCATGAATTGACAGGGTGTAAACATATGCTAGCACATGTACCGGTGTTACTACGGCACCCACTTTCAATGCCCACAACTGTTAGATTTCGATCCCAAAACACGCAGATTGAAGGAGAAACCCAATAATTACTGAGCCAACGTGTATCTGAGGGAGGGTGGGAAGAATAAAACGGAAACAGAGAAGGGAGAGAGGCAGAAGGAAATGGAGGAAAGATAAAAACGATATGCAAGAAAGCCTTAAGGAGAGGATGTGAAAATCAGGGAAATGACATAGCTGAGGGGAGTGATGTGTGGTGATGTGAACTGGGTTGTGGTACGAATGATGGTTGGACTGGAGTGGTGATATGTTATACTTGCTTCGTGTTGTGTGGTAGTGACATGTGTTGGTGGTGGTGTTGTGGCTTGGTGTGATGATTTAATAGTGTGGTCTGTGGAAGTGTGGTGTGCTGGTCTGGAACTGTGCTAGTGATGTTATGCTGACGTGATGTGATGGTGTGGTGATGTAAAAGTGTGGTTATGATGGTGTGCTGGTGCGTTAGTTTAGAGATGTGATAGTGATAAAGTGCTTGAATGACGTAACACTGTGGTGTGGTGGTGTGATAGTGTGAATATATGAGAGAATTAATGAGCTGAAGTGGTGTGGTGTAGCATAAGGCAATAATTGGTGCCGAATGGACAGCGTGGTGAGATGATACATTAGGCCTAAAGAGAGAGTGTGTGCAAAGGAATACAATGGAAAGCAAATAGCAACAGATCTATTAGTCCTTTCGAGGCTGTTTGCTATAGGGTAGACTATGAAAAGCATAACTATTTCATGAGTCGAAAACAAGGATAGTAAAGCAGGAAGGCGTGGTTGTGTGGTGTGTGGTGTACTGATGTGGTGGTGAGAGTAACGGGACTGCATGGTGTTGAGTGGGGCAGGTGGTGGAGGGTCCAGGCAGTTTCTTCTTCCCTGCCTCCTCCTCCACCACTCGCTACAACAACACCAACACCAACATGAACAGTGACATACTAACCACCACCAGCAACAATTATAAGAACAAAAACAAACATAAGAATAACATACAGTGCCATATCAACGAACCGGAACGACCATCACCGACTATAAGATAACATGAGAACGTAGGCACACACACACACACACACACACTCGTTGGGTTTGGTCATACACCTCTGTCAGCCGGACGTACTTGAGCTGACCCTGTGACCCCTGACCGTGGCTGTGACCCTGACCAGTGTGCATATATTGTGGTATACCTTTGTGGTTCGCGTTTGACCTTGACCGTAATTTTGGTCGGGTTCTGTCCAGATTAATTTTGTTGATGCTATCCTCCCCTCACACGACTCACAACACACAGACACACACACACACACACACACACACACACACACACACACACACACACACACACACACACACACACACACACACACACACACACACACACACACACACACACACACACACACACACACACACACACACACACACACACACAAGTACATACGGTTGCGTATGGGCATACATGCGAACGCATGGGTATGCCTGCATTCATAAAGATGAACGCAGACTTATCCCAGGATAGACTAATTCTATTTTGACTGATCAGACATTTTCAGCCGCGACAAGCCAACAGTAATTATGTTGCGTGGAATCAAGTGCTGAACCTCTGCCTTTTAATTTTTCTCAAAGTATCGCAGAACGTCCATCAGCAAAATGGCGAACATTCTTACTCTTTTTGTCGCCTGATGATGTTATTCATTTGATGAAAAACGTCTGACTGTGGATGGAGCAGGAATACTTTCCATTAATATATTCAATAAAATATTCTTTCTTTTGTCTACTTCTTCTTCCGCTAAGGGATTTTGTCCAGCTTATGAGGGACACCTCCTAGGGAAACCGTTAGTAAAAAGATGTTCCACATAATCACACACACACACTCACGCAAACACCATCACACGCCTTCACATACTCTCTGAACAGTTTGAACAAGACCTAACCTCAGTGAGTTATAAGGGGTCGAGTATATAAAGTTTAGGGTCTGGTTTGTGTCTTTTGTTGTAAACTTGTAAGAATGGCAATAAAAAAAAGTCTGCCGTCTCTACTGGTTTAGTAGAGAGCTGACGGAAGGGTTAGATCAACGGTGGAGTATAAATTACATTTTTTTTTTTTTAATCCACGAAAAGCTCAAATCACGTAATTTAATTTATGCCATTGACAATTCAGATGGATAACCCACTACTTAAATTGTCGAATGTTTGTTAATAACTCATTGTATCGGACGTTAATGATACTGCTCATGAATGCAATTACTTGAGTGTTTGTATGTTGCTTCGCTGGCCTAGACAAGATTCATTCAGTATAAAACTAGAAAACAAAAACTCTTTATTCTAAAATTAACATCAAGACGTACGGATGAAAAAAAGGAGGAAGAAGAGACGAAAAATGCACAGAAACATGAGAGCATTTGGGATGAGGGAAATTCAGAGTTCAATACCCATACTACATTTCACCAGTCACAACAGTTTTGTGACTACCTACAAGGAAGAGGGATCCTTAGTCCATATTCTCGTCAGTTAGGAAGTTTTTTTCCAAACCCTCCTTAGTGATTTTATCCTGCATGTCACAGTTAATTCTTCTTCTTCATGATATATATATATATATATATATATATATATATATATATATATATATATATACCAAAATACGTTATAAACTGGAAAGGCACGGTTGTCAATGGGTAATATTTTCCTGCTCTCGGAAAACTGACTAGCGCCATTGCCTATCATGCTTCATTAGTTTCCTTTATATTAAATTACGTCTTTGGAATATGGGTATGGTTTCGATAAAAAAAACTGCATAATGATATTAGCCTTGCAGTCTTAAGCCGTTTTTCTCTTTAAAAACTTGCTGCTCCCAGAGAATTATATTAATCGTAGGTTGGATTTTACTACTCAGAGGAGTTAAATATAACCTTCAGTGACTCAGGAAGAGATATCCCTGAAGCTGAATAGAATCGTCCTGGGGTGATCTGATTATAAAGAAAAAGACGCCATCGAACTGGAGTTGTTGATTTGCTATGTGGAAAAATACGGTAAACTATTAAGGGAGGCCAACTATGATACCGGCCTTGCCTCCCCTCCAGCACTCATTATCAGAAGTGGACCGGATGAGGAGGAGGGGAGGGAAGTAAGGGTGAATACTGTGAGTTAAGTTTTCCCATCCGTGAGGCTTTCCCTAACCTAAATGCAATAAATAACATCGTCTTTCGGCACTAATGCTGAAAAATAAGCAACACAACATCATATTGAAAGGCTGATGACGATTGTTTACTGACTCTAGATAAATAGATGCACAGAGAGAGAGAGAGAGAGAGAGAGAGAGAGAGAGAGAGAGAGATCCTGCCCTGAAGGTATGGTCTCTGGCCTATATATTACCTCAGTTCCTCCCTCTCTCCTTATCTTAAGCTTCTATCTCTATTTACCAACACAACACACACACACACTCTCTCTCTCTCTCTCTCTCTCTCTCTCTCTCTCTCTCACTCTGTCTCTCTCTCTCACTCTCTCTCTCTCTCTCTCTCTCTCTCTCCCTCCAAATTTTTTCTCGGTTTACTAACATTCTTATTTTTTTGTTTATTTGCGTTTTATTCATGCATATTATACATCTCTGACGTGAAATCTCTCTCTCTCTCTCTCTCTCTCTCTCTGTAAACTATCTCCTGATTCTTGAATTCTTTCCAAGTAACCTCTTCTTCCTCCCCTCCCAGCTCTCCCTTTCTTACCTTCCCTCCTCCTTCCTCCCATGACTCTTCTCCCGACTCTCTCTCTCTCTCTCTGGCTCTAACTCTCTCCTACACCCCCTGCTACCTCCCCCGGCCCTGACCTTGCCCCTGCCACCCACTGACCAAGAGGGCCCTGAACCTGCCCTCCCCACTTCACTACTACCTACCTCGCTACTGGTTTTTGTTGTGAGCTACGAAAGAGGAAAGATAATGTGAGAGAAGGGTAGGTGGTGTGTGTGGGGGGGGAGGAGAGGGGGGTAGAAAGAAGGAAGCGGAAAGGGAGAGAGCAAGAGGAAGGAGGAAGAGGAAAGGGGAGAGATTACGTGAAAAAATAAAGAAGAGCAGAATGGATAATGTGAAAGAAGACAGAGAGGAACTGGATCAATGAGAATAGAAAAAGAAATGCTGCAATATGAAACAGAAGGCAGGTACAGTGAAAAGACAGAGACAGGAGACAGAAGATAGATATAAAAGGTAGAGATAGGAGAGAGAAGATAATGTGAGAGAGAAAACAAGTGATGTGAGAAGCTGAGATGGGAGAGAAAAGAAAGACAATGTGAGGGAGAAGCGAGGCCCGGCCGGGGACTGACTGAAGTAGAGGGTGTGCAGGAAGGTTGAGTAGGGCATCATCACACACACACACACACACACACACACAGAGGTAACTCAAGGCCGTACTATCATATTTCCCCACCATAACTTGGCGGAGATTCACATCCTTTCGTATCATATTTTTTTACAGCTCAGTTCGCCAGACAAGACAGTACTAAGGCTCTACATTCTCTCGTTAGTACTTCTTCGATTTTAGTATCAGATTGTGGTGTTTATATCATTTTACAACTGAGCATTGACGATAGAGAGCTGGCAATTTCTGGCCAAGTTACAGTGAAAGAAAATTGAACACCTTTTCCATACATGTTTCTTTCGGCATATGGCATGTTGGGATTTTTCTTTATAGAGAGTTCACCACCTAAGTCGTCAGCAAAAAGATATATATTGCATGTGAAAGAACAGGGTGTAATAGAGAGAATAAACCACGATGGAAGAAAGAACTATAAACCCTTGCTGACTCTATGAAAATTTGGTTTAAGGTTAGCTAAGGGACGTATTCCTGTCGCTTAGAAAGTTTATTATGATATTTTTACTTTATTTGGTCTAAAATTACCATACCTCCATCTTGAATGTTATTTTGTGTCCAGAGATCAACACTAGAAAATGGTGCTGCCTACAAAGAAGTACTATGGAAAGGATATGGGGCCTTTTCCTGCTACGTCAATACATGAAATGAGCTTCAAAAGGACGGAAATCTTAGCCAAGTTAGTGTGAAAGACCTACAACACATCTTCCTAACCTTTAATTCTCACATAAGTCCCGTTACTCTTCCCCCGTGTGATATTTATGCAAACTATGTCCATATTAAATCGTTCAATACCAAGACGTCTCTGATATTTTTAATACTTGCTACATCGAGACGATTTTATTCAACTTGGGAAAAAGCTCTTATGCTGAAGAGGTTAATGAATGCTGTATCTAATCCCGCCAGTTTCGTTAATTCTGTCCTAAGTTGAATATAATCGTCTGGAGATACCGAGAAAAGTACATAAGAACACCATTGTAGTACTAAGGCTGAAGCAGACGTAGTTGCATCTGAACGTGAATCCATTGGACTGAAGGCTGAACTTGCCCTTCTTCAGTCAACCATCGTTCTTATGCGGATAGAGAGGGAATGGAGGGAAGTGTGTATAACCAGACATCAGAGCCATCTGGTCATATAGGTGCCACCACGTGAAGGCGACCCTCTCCAGCACGACTATAAAGATGAATAAAATAGATCGATATAAGACAGAACAGTTGGGTTTAGGATGCAATATACAGGGTTGCCCATATAATGCCAGTCTTCCACTCCATCGGGCTATTTCTTAAGTACTGGGACTCGATCGATGTCTACCCTGCATCATTTATTCATTTCCTACTTCTGCTTCCACACATTCAAGCGCCCACACCCGCAGACTGAGCCGCTCCCACAACACAAAGGTACCATCAGGCGAGTTTCTTCTGGAGCGCTATCTACAGACCACCCCGTAGATTACGAGAGAATAGGGGTCAGACAGCCTCCCAAGCCCACGAATCTCTGATCCCACGCAGCTTCAACGAGAATGTGGCTCACGAAATGCTAATTAAGGGGCAAAGTGCGAGATGAGATTAGGGTCGAGAGAGAGAGAGAGAGAGAGAGAGAGAGAGAGAGAGAGATCTAATAAAGGCACCCAAACACCTCACCTACCGTACCGTATAGCACTGTACTTCTCGTACCGGTACAGGAGGAATTAGACATCATTTTCACCAACTCATTCAGAGCGATAGGCCTGCACAAAGATGGGTAATATTGCCTGATGTTAGCAAGATAATAATAATAATAATAATAATAATAATAATAATAATAATAAAAATAATAATAATAAAAGTAAAACGTCACGGAGAGCATTTTTTAAGCTGAAGTGGCGTACGTCAGCAGGGAGAGAGATGTGGGACGTTTGTTTAACTGGGTAGCAGAATCACGAGGTTATATCTGTGCCACCACGTGAAGGCGTTACTCTCTTGAACCAAACAAGAAAAAGAACGATAAAAAAGACTTCATCGTAATGGACTTGTTAATTTACTTCACCGCTAGAATGTTTCACTCTGTTAAGTCCCAGCCAATAAAATGTCTTTGTTTAAGGCACTCAGTTACTTGCTTCATTCTTCTTTGTTTCCACCTCTGACTTTCTTAATATATTGTTATCCAGACTCAACTTGACTGTCTAGTTTTTACCACTGCTGCGAATTTTTAGATGTATGAATAATATATACGAGTACATATACCGCTATATTTACAGTGTTAGTGCATGAGTATAATTTGCTTTTCATTTTCATTTGTGAAAATGTGATGATGTTGATGATAACGATGATGATGGTGTATTTATTAATCCTCTATCCCTGACGGCTTAGAGCCCACTCCTGGACGCAACAACACTATTATATTTTATCAACGCCAAACGATTTTGTTGAGCTGAGAATGAGTTATTAGAATCTGAAAGTGTTATATCCTTTTTACACTAACTTGGCCTAAAGTTGCCCTCTCTCCATCATGAGTACTGTGTGGGAATAGATTGACAACAGAATATAATGCTAGTCATGAAGAAGTGTTATGGAAAGTATACAGAGCTGCACCTATGTGTTCCTCTGCCACTGAAGCATGTGAAATAATCTACAAAAGAACAAAAAATCTGGACCAAATCAGTAAAAAGTGTATAGAACTCTCACCATCAGCTTTCTCATGGTCTCTTTCTCTCTGATATTTTATGCTACCTATTGCCAGACAAATATTTTCGGCTCAAAATGAGTCATAGGAGCCTGAAAGTTCTAACATCTCTTCTCCAGCAAATATAGCTCTGTAGGTTCCTCTGACGAGCACTGATACAGTATCTTGGATTTAGACGTGTCTATAGTCGCGGCGTATGACTCTGAGGTTGTCATTATCGTACCCTGGCAACCTACAATTCAAGAGTGCTCCCGATTTCGTATCATATTATACACGAATCATATTATTATGCACGAATATATTATATACGAGTATTACTATACACGAACATATCATACACAAATTACATGCGTCTCGTATTATACACGAAATCAGACGCACTTTTGAATGGTAGGTTGCCAGGGCACGATAATAACTACCTCAGAGTCGCGCGCCACAACTACAGCACCTGTTACTTTAGATAATTTTCTGCAGTATAGTATTGTTCTCTTGTATATTATTTGTGCCAGCAGTGTTCATATCAACTTTTTTTTTTTTTTTTCAAAATACGGTTGACAAGAGCTAGCCAAAATATATTACCAAATTTCTATATATATTACCAAAGTTCTAATTATGCTGTAAAGAGACTTCTGAAAACATTTTTTTTCCCTTCTGGCTGAGTTTTTTTTTTTTTTACTGAATAAAGTCGCCAATAATTAAAAAGCATAAAATGTCTAAGTCCGGACGTAACGGTGAAAGGTTCAGTTATCATTTGTGTTATTTATGGAGTTATGTTAATGTCAGAAAGACATAAACAGCGTATAAGACAATAATTATCTAGGTGCAATGGCCAAAGTAAACCGCAAAGGCAGAGGTGCTAGAACATAGTAAGGTTACAAGAATAAGGGTTAGGGTTATGAAGGAAGGGTTGATAGGGCTTGGTGGTGTAGTGCCGTGGTAGGTGACCCCGGTGCTTACCATTATTATCCCCATCATCACTACCATTTCTTACCCACTCATTCCCTAGCCCTAGCGTCCTTTCTCTCCCCTCTCATTGCCTTCCTTTGATTCCTCTCCCACTCCATTCCCTTTCCTAGCCTTTTCTCACACACGCTGGTTATAGGGTAGATCATTTTGTGCAAGTAGTTATATCCCAGTAGATAACCTAGTCCTGGTCCAATACACTTTCTGTTATCTGCACTTCCTTTGTAGTTCCCTCCATATCCTGCTTTCCCCATCACCCCTTCCCTTCCTTCCTTCCTCCGGCTCATCCTTCTCCTCCTTCCTCCTTCTTTATGCCTACCCCTCTTCACTCCTCCTTTTTTCTTCTTCCTCCCTCCTTCTTCCTCCCCACCTCTCTCCCCCTCCCACTCTTTCTCTTCATCCTCACCTCTCTGTCTCTGTCTGTCTATCTCTCTCTCTCTCTCTCTCTCTCTCCTTTTTCTTCCCCACCTTCTCCCCTCCTCTCTCTCTCTCTCTCTCTCTCTCTCTCTCTCTCCTTTTTCTTCTCCATCCCTCTCCCCTTCTCTCTCTCTCTCTCTCTCTCTCTCTCTCTCTCTCTTTCTCTATCCTTCTCCTTCCTCTCTTCTCCTTTCTCCTCCCTTCTTATCTCTTCTCTGTCCGGCTCCCTTCTCTTCCTCACTCTCCTCCTTCCCTCCCTCTTCTCTATCCGGCTCCCTTCTCTTCGTTCCCCTGCTCCCTCCTCACTCCCCCTGGTGGGCGGTGAGGGAGAAATCAAGGGCGCATCATTTAAGGTCGACTGGAGGCCAAGGTCCAGTATATTTACCCTGCTCTATCTACCATACTTTATTTACTGTACCTTTTTATTTCACTTTATTTATCCTCATTATTACTTTGCTTTATTAACCATGCTTTATGTTCCCTACTTTACTCACTCGTCTTACTATATCATTAAGTCTACTTTATTACGTCACTTTGTTTACCAAGCATTAAATACTGCACTTTGTTTTGCTTATTATATTTACATTGCATTACTACTTTAATTTCCTTACTATTACTACTTTTATTATCTCCCTTTACTCCCCTTGCTCCACCACTTGACTTACATTTCGTCCTCCTACTACCTGTATTCAGTGTCTTTGTACGAATAGAAAAATACCTGATATGTTTTTGTAATATTGTGATGACTGATCTACTTAATTTCTTTACCCACACGAGACATTAGTGAAGAGTCTGATGATGATGATGATGATGATGGTGAAGATGATGATGATGATGATGATGATGATGATTACTGGTCTTCGCATTATGTTGCATCTCTTACTTATAAATTTACCTGCCCCAAGTATAAGTGGGAGTATGATGATGAAAATGACGATGATGGTGATGGCAATGATGAAGTTCGCTGGTCCACTACTTAGACTGCATCTAGTATTTACTTAAATACTTGTTCGTGGTTTTTATCTGATGACTCTCCTCCTTGTGCAGAATAAACGAAGCGGGGAAAAGGAAAAGGAAAGACGGAGAGAAAGAAGGAACGGAAGGGGGAGGGGTAGAAAGACAGGTGGAGGAAATAAAGAGGAGCGTGGAGGAGCCAGCAGGTGTTCAACGCGCACACACATACACACATACACATACATACATACACACGCACACGCACACAGAATATAGGTCGCCGCTGCCAGATGCCACTTGACGAGTTGTGTGAACGCGCGCGCGTGTGCTGTGTGTGTCAAGCACATGCGGGTGTTTGTGAACCTGTATGTGTACGAGTATGCAAATCATTGTACCAGGTGAATGACTGTTCATTCCGAAAGCTGTGTGTAAGTACAGTTTCGGATGTAAACAGGGCGGTCTACAGTATATTGGAGGCTCCTTTTCCAATTCATCGGACGATTTCTTGTGTGTTGCGGGCACGGCTCACTCAGCGTTATCAAAGCCTACACAGCAGCATTTAATCGGTTCCTAATTCCATTGCAATATCCACGCCCACACCAGCAGACTGAACCGTCCCAGCAACATAAAAGATACCGCGTTGAGCGCCTCTTAAACGGACCACCGTGTATACTGGTTTATTTCCTTGCAACAAATAAAGGGACGGTGAATAATGACTTTCGGAACCCAGTTCCAAGGTCTCTTGACCTCGCTCAGTACTGTGATCTCCGGAACTCAACAAACTTCATGAAATATTGTACAAGTTTCATAAATACTTCGAGCAAAAACTGGATCGATATTACTGTCCGCAGCTTTCCAGTCAACAACGGAAGGACCGAAACCCCTGCGTCCGATATTTTGCTGTTGAGTGATACTGGGTCCAGATGTTTTAACGTCTCTGGCAATTATGAGCTGCCTGAAAGTCGGGGCTATGTCAAACCATACATGAACTGAATGGAATATAAGACTGGTAGGGTACAACATGAAGCAGGCTATTTTAAAGATCTTCACTGGGTGTTAAAATGTAATGCACAGCAGGAGACTATTTTTTTCCTTTTTTAACTCAAAGTTCAAGTCAGTAGTAAGTATATGTGTTGATATAAAACCTGACTGTTGTTCTACCCTTGTTTCATAGAGCAGTGAAATACTGTAGGGGCGGTATTCACTGACATCTCTGAGCTTGAGTTGTGTGTAAGACTGATTATAATTTCTTCACTCATGCAACCATTAGGAGCAAAATTATGATGGCAATTAAAGTGAAAACTACCGCGAAGCAGACCGATTTCATCTAATAATTAACTTTTATTGACATAATTATGTTTATCGAAAGACTTGGCAGAGATATTTTATGAATTTGGACTCTAATGAACCCCAGGTATGTGTCACGCTTCTCCACCCACCCTTGTCACTGTAATTTCAGATGGAAGCTTAACTGCAGGATGGCGACGATTGTGTGTATTTATTTATTAATGCACCAGAGAGCTGAATGTGAATGGCGGGAAAACAAGCGGTTCAGGCTTTAGTTTTTAATAGTAATGAGTGACGAAGAGGTTGATGATTATATGTAGTCAGCACGATATTCTTACACCTCTCACGTCTGTGTCTTCTCTCCCTGTTTATTTTATTCATGATTGACTCATATTCTCGTCTATGATACTTATGAATACTATGTCAGTATTTAAAAGATACATAAAGCATACAGAACATTATGGTGAAATAAGTTACATAATCTCCAAGGAAGAGGTTGTGGTAAGCCTGCCTAGCCGACAAGAAAACGACCCAAGAACAAAATGAAACGATAGAGAGGGAAGTAGGGAGTATGTAGGCTAGAACTGGGGGTCGTGGGAGTAAAAGTCGCTACTGGCCAGGGATAAAGAATGCTCATCGGTCTAATCGCTGAAACTCTCACGCGATTCGGTAATGGATAGACAGCTTGATGGAATTTCTTGAGTGTAAGCTTGTAAAGGAAAATTTCAACTCTTTCATGGTGGGGACAGTTTCAGTTTCTATTGTAACTAACCTCAGACCGTTTTATTCAGCTAAGAGTGAATCGCAGGAGCCTAAGAGTTTACACAATTAACTCTAGGGGTAACTTTAGTATACAATTCCAGCTGATGCCAAAATTTTTCATTCAGCTGAGACTGAGTCATGGGAGTCTTGGAGAGCTAATCAATTGAGTGGATATACTATATAATTCTCTTTTAGCGTACCGGAAAATATACAATAGTAGTAGTAGTAGTAGTAATAGTAGTAGCAGTAGTAGTAACAATAACAATAATAGTAATAACGAAAAAATAGGCCATTATCATCTTGCTGCATTACTGGTGATCGTATTTTCATCAGCATTGTCATCTGAGAGGTGAATGACAGTAGTATTTATGGTGTTGCTTGCCTTGCCTCTCCAGTTACTATAAGATGCATGTATAAATGCATTTTTGTATGTGATATCAATTGTTTGCACTCCTTAGAACTGCCATTGAAGATGTCTACAGATTCTCTCGCTCACAACTACTGCCACTTCAACAGTGCACAGCTTCACATGTATATTCTTCACCCTACACTCCATAACTTTCCTTCCACCCATACAGTACCGTGAGAGTAGCAGGGGTGGGAGCGGATCTCTTCTCCAATAACAGAGTGGTCTGTTTCGATCTCATAGGGATAAATAACACTGAAATTTAGAACCAGTAAATATTGACTGTACGGTTCTCAAGTTAAAGATGTGTGCAAGTAGGTCAGTATCTTGCACATACTGGATACACATACAGTAACACGCATGTATCTTGCGAGGGAACGGATTTCCCACCGTAACTGTCAAGTATTAAGTGACTTGTGCACATGAGATGTGGGGCTGGTGTACAGTACTGTGCATGAAGGTGTGTGGTGGGTGAGGTGGGCTGGTAGTGGACTCGGTGACTCTCAGCTCCGAGTGGTCGTGTAGGGGAAGTCGTAGGTTCCGTTCAACCACCTGTATTACCAAGACAGACATTGTTTTGTCAACATGAATTTTGTGTATTCCTGAATGTCACTGTTTCATACGCTGGCAGCCTTCCTTTACTTCTTCCTGTGTTACAGAATTAATTGCCTATAGTATTTTTCAAACTGCTACATATTCATTTGTTCACCATATGCAATATTGTAAAGGTTACGGGCATTGTCCTGCCTTGTAGCTCAAAAATTAATTGTTTCAGGATAAAACTCTTCACTGAAAGGCATTAGGTCCTATACGGGTTAATGTGTGTGTGTGTGTGTGTGTGTGTGTGTGTGTGTGTGTGTGTGTGTGTGTGTGTGTGTGTGTGTGTGTGGACGGGGTTCTGTTGACTTTACACACGAACTTGTGGTTGGACTGGACTCCTGTCTGCCCGCACTATACTAGGCACTTCAAATGGGTCTTTTAGGGCCGATTATCGTGAGCTTCAGGAGCCTTTCTAGCAACCCTAATTCAGTGCTTTATTTTCTGTATCACGACTTAATTCCTCAAATTCGATAACACATCTCCTTCTCGATTTTATCTATATTCCAGGTGGTCATTTTAAATTCAGGAGACGCTCATCGAACAGGAGGGCTTGGATCAACACCCACCAACCTCTTTACTACTAAGGTGTTTTAATGTAAGCTGAATATAAACATGTTGTGGTAGTAAAAATGATATAATGATGACGTCCACTGCCTGAGGGTTAATATTCTTTTGCATATTTATGACTTTGATATCTGCAGAACTAGGATAAATAACATTCAAGGCATTATTAACGTGCCATATAGAAAAATAAGATGGTAGGGAAGAGATGCTAGAGTGCATTTACTCTGATCTAGCAAATATCCATAACCCTTCTTTGTTCAGTTAATGGTGAAGTGTAGTTAGACTTAAGAACTGTTCTGTCTAGTAATCAAGGAGACGCATTGCTACCTGTTAATCAAGACTCATTAAATGTCTTGCAACCGAGTCTCAGTATTGAAGTCAGATGAGAACAAAGTGACAATAGTAAGCCTCCTAAGCTGACGAGAATATGACATTTAGGGGAAAATTGACAGCCCTTTTTTACTGGAGGTCTAGAGACAATCTCCATCAATCCTTCTAGTATAATAATATCTTTGACAGGCTATTCTTGTAATCTCCAAACGATCATACACATCTTCAGAAAATCCTCCCGCATTGAAGGGGTGTAATCCTGTGAAATAATCGTATTACAGTTCTATCCCCTCCCCCCCTTTTTTTTTTTTTTAACTATCCAGTCGATAGTGTTTAACTTACTGAAATTAAGAACATCCTCTCGTACTAAAAGGGTTTGATATTATGAAAATTAACTTATTCATTCGTCCTTTTTTGCATAATCAAGACGAGAATATTCAGAATGAGAAAGAGCTCGTGTGGGGGTGGGGATCCTATGCAATTACAGTATAATCGTTGTCAACACTCACAATTACAGTCGACCACTCCAGGCAGTTCACCGTACCTGCAAAACAGAGATTAGAGTAAATGAAAGTTGACATTATAAAGACCAACCTTAACTACGCATATCGGGTGAAATCGTTTTCACCCTAAACACCTTTCCCAGTTGTATATTTGTTGGCTGCTACTACATGGGGTCGAATTATTGAGTGTTAATGGATCAACAGAAATTACTAACAACATAATCTTACTGTAAAAATTCCAGACGAGTTTATTTCAGCTTAAGGAAGGTCCCTCGTAGCGAAAGGGACAGAAACAGACTCCACTATCCCTTGCAGTACAATGCTGTCTTTTATATTTCATTCTTGCTACTGACAGATTATTTTACTCCTATCAGGGGAGACCTTTCGTAGTGAGGGAGGTTAACAATCTTGGAGATGTGGAAACGATGATGATGAATGCAGAACCCAAACAAAACCAGTCCTCTAGCAGAAACAGAAATGCCTCCTATCCGAAACACCTACAAATAGTGGCCAGATATTCCTGACACACTAACTTACGGCCACCCTCTTTCCGATTCCACACAACCCACCCTGACCCAGACTCACAAACAACCTTATGACCACTTCCCCTTCCTAACCAACATCTGTTTTCGTCAGTAGCATACGGATAAGACAGTTTAAAATTTTCCCACGCCTCTTATTTTTCCTTCAAAAACAAATTAGTTAGACACTTGAACTTAAAGAATGCTAAGAATCTTCCCCTTGTCTCCAGTTCTTTCTGTAAATGTAGATCTTGCATTCTGTTAATTTTAACTAGGCGCAGAATTTGCCATCAATCCATGTTGAATGCTGGGCTGTGGGATGAGATTAACCCTAGAATATGGTAATAGTCACGAAGAAGTGTTATGAAACTGACAAAGGGCCGTAGTATTGTCTCCTGCCATTGAGTTACCGGCTGCAAAAGGACGAAAATCTCCACCTGGTTAAAATGAATGAAGTATTGATACAATAGGCACCTGAACGTAAGAAAAGTGCTGAATTTCCCCCTGCCTTTAGATCTCCTCGTAAAAACAGATTCTAGTTACGAAAGAGAAATTGTCCTAAGTGTAACTGGGGATACCGACCCTAACCATCCTGGCCACCGTCCTCAGGTAACGGATATTCACCAGGTATTATAATGCAGTCATAAACCACCGCACGGACACGGACGGAATCGCCACTGTTCGTATTTTGCTGGAACTGGACGGACGGGAAGTGTGTGTATGTGTGTGTGTGTGTGTGTGTGTGTGTGTGTGTGTGTGTGTGTGTGTGTTTTTCCTTGTCGTGTACTGTGGCTTTCTCTTCCTCTTCTCCTTCTCGTCTGCTCCTATGTCTCCTTTGTCTTTTCCTGTTTATTTTTTTTTCTTTTCCTCCTTTCTTTTCTCCTGCCCCTGTTTTTCTTTGATTCTCTCTTGATCTTCCCTTTTTTTTTCATTTTTGCTTTGTTCTTTCCTATTTCACTTCTTTTTCCTTTAGTACTCCCTTGTCATCTCTTGTCTCTTCTTATAATTTCTTCTCCTTCTCTTCCTCCTTTCTTTCTTCTTTATTTCCTCGTTGCCTTCTGTCTCTGCTTTCTGTTCTATCCTGCCTGTCTTTCTTCTTCGTAGTTTCTCGTGTTCATCATTCTTGATCGTTACTTGCTTCTCTCTCCTCCTTTGTTATTTGTTGATTTCATTTTATCTGTTTGTATTTTTGGCCAGTTTTTTGTTGGTTTCTGTCTCAAATTCTCTGTAATTCTGGAACTTTCTATTGTTTTCATCAGATAGCATGTGGACTATGTTGCAGAGTCATGTCATATTTTCTGTTTGTCGTGTAGCTTTCGTTAATATCCTCAACCCAATGGAGTATTTTTCTTTTTTCATTATTTGTGCTACCACCAAATAATACTGTTCTGCTTTAGAGAGATTAGTCGAACTGGAAGAGTCTCATGCTTTGTTAATTCCTCTGCTAAACGCCTTACCTAACTGAATAAAGTAGTTTACAAGCACCGAGAATACTATTAACAGTAAGTCATTGTACTGTATGGGTGAAACACTCATTGCTATAATCCTTCCCCATTTGTTACCCTCCACTTCCTTACCACTCAGTTCAGTCGTTAACGTTGTTCTAGTCTCCCAGTAAGGCGGGGATTCTCTTACTGTGAATAACTTGGTCTGGCTGTGGCAAATATAAAAATGCACCATCCCTCATCCAGGTGAATCGGTTGGTCTTGTCGTTAATCTTTGCGTATGTACATTTTTAACGAAATGAGGTTTACCTAACTGTAGAAGCCTGCACAATGCGTCAGAAAGAGATGTACGGCGAAAGAAAGATGAACTCGGGAAGACTGCACCAGTGCTGAGTTATGGTGTAAATGAACACTGTAGAATTCTATTATTCTTTTGTATCAGCTGGAGAGAAAAGAGGTGATCATTGTGCATGTAAGAACTTTATGTCCACTTCAAGGAGAAAAATGTATAATTGGAATTCGAGAGAATAAATGTAACGGAAATTATCAGCTAATAATACAAAGCGACAATTTGCTTCCAGTTCAACTTTCCTGGATGCAGGTCAGCGATTTCAGTATGAAAGTCAAGTTTCAGTCTCCAAATCTTAAACAGTTTTTCAGACATTTTCCATGGCTCATTTACTGCATTTCTACAATCATGTTAAACAAGAAACAGAAGAACATGATCAAAGGAACAATATACAGTAAAACACATCAGTTATTTTCCACTACAATAATGTGCACCCAAAAACCTAGTCATACTTATCAAAAATTTTGCTTTAACAACACTACATTTGTTAACTGTCTAAATCACAGCCTTCTGTCCATGAAAGAGGCACAGTGAAGATTCCGTGAACTACGTCAACTGAATAATGCTGGAATGCCTTACTACATTATACTACAACACAGAGACGTTTTCCTCGTTCTGTCAGTTAACGTGAACCCCAGAAGTTCGAAGTTTTATTAATACTATAAATAAATATATGAATCCGTACTATAAACCCGAATGCACAAGAAATAAAATAAATACAGTAACAAGTGTAATAATACTGATGATGAATGAATGAATAACCTAAGCTACATAAAAAAGTCAGCACCGGCCCCTCCCCTGGTGTCGGGTGGGGTAATATGGGTTAGGTCCTGCGTGGCGTGGCCGGCAAGGCGCGGCAACAGGCGGAGCAACGGGACCGGGAGCATGTGGCAGCGAGGCGACCAGTCCGGATGGACCACATTTCCGGTCCCATCACCTCCACTCACCCCTACCCCCCACCCATCCCTCCCTACCCCCCAACCCCACCCCACCCTAGACTGACCAACACCCTCGACCAGTTTAATGTGGACCTTTGCCCCCCTCCCCCTCCTACACCCAACTCTTTACTCTTCCCCCCCCCCTCCCTCAATCTCACTCACTCTTCGTGCTCTTGTGTCTGGTGTTCCCTGGCACCACCCTGTCGCCAACACTCCCCCCCCTCCTCGTCCACCTCTGTCTTTCCTCCTTCCTACCCTCCTTCACCTCCTTCCTTACCGCCACTCCTCACTTATCTCCCTTTTTTCCTTTTTCATTCATCATAGCATTCCTTCCTTCTTGATTTTCTCCTTGTCTTCTCTCCTTCCCCTGTCTGTTAGTCTATCAATTGTCTGTCTGTCTGTCTCTCTGTCTGCCTCTCTTTCTCTCTCTCTCTCTCTCTCTCTCTCTCTCTCTCTCTCTCTCTCTCTCTCTCTCTCAATTTCTTCATTTCTTCAACTACCTCCTATCACAAATCTTCACTTTCTCATCCCTTCAGTTCCCCAGCTTTCTACTGTATTTTTTCCTGTCATTCTATTTTACAGTTTCGTTTGTTCTCCTTCACCCATGTTGAACCTTCTCTCTCTCTCTCTGCTTATATTTTTCTGACCTCCTTTCAGCACCCTCCTCCCTCACTCAGCTCTCAGTTTTCCTCACCCTCCAATTTCCCTCCTACATCATTCTTGCTTGTCAGTCAACACTACTCTCTCTCTCTCTCTCTCTCTCTCTCTCCTACCCTGCCTCTGTCATTAACCCCGATAACTTTTCTTTAATCCTTTCTTTGTTTTCTTTGCATTACTTTCTACCTCATCCTATTTACTCAACTTCCTATCCAATCTCCTCTCATCAATTATTACTTATTTTTACAACTTTCTCATCCTCCTTCTTTGTTTACAATAGTCAAACCCCTTCAGTTCAGTTTTCTTGTCTATTTTTTTCCTCCAACTTCATTCATTCTTCCTTCAAAATCCTTCCCCCTTGTTTTCCATCCATCGGTCCACCTTCTTTCCCACTTCTTCCCTCTCTCCCTCCCTCCGTCCCCGTCTCTCAGCCCCCAATTTCTCCCACCATGCAGAAAATTGTAGTTGTTATTGTCGTTGTAGGTAGCGGATTGTCTTGTTCTCCCCGACATTACCCAAATCCGGCCACACCATCCTCGCTGACACCATTACCATCACCATTACCCTCCATGACTACCATTATGCTGCTAGAACACACTCCTCTGTCAGTCAGCACAACAGTACCTCCCGACACCATAACTTTCACAACACCACCTCGCCCAACACTGAGATAGAGCATTAAACCTGACCGAAATCCCTAACCACTTTCTGCTCAGTCGGTGGGCAAGTGCAGTCAGACTTGAGAGGTCATTTGAGTAGCAACCAAGGAGACTTATTCCAACCTCACAACTAAGGCTTATCGAAATACATGCAACCTCAGCTTAGCATTCAAGTGGTGCGAGAGGCCCAGTTCTGTCATGTAGTTAACAGACGTACTAGGCCAAAGCTATGACCACTGGGATAACTGCTGTTCTGTATTCTAATGACATCCAATTACTCGTACCAGGAAGCAGCGTCAGGCAATAGACTAGTAGATGAATGTAGTTTTTTACCTTAACCTAGATTAAATTTCTGTTCTTTTGCAGCTTATCTCAATAGTTCAGTGACAGAATATGATAAAACCATGGGTCTACATTCTTTCAATAGCATTTCTTTGTGACTAACACCATATTCTGGTAATAACATCTTGCAACAGCTCAGTATTCAAGATGGGAAGATGGCAATTTTAGGACAAGATAGAGTAAAAAGAAATATGATAAATGAGACTACACGATTCTTCCTTTCATTTGTAATTTCCGACACGATCTCACACAATACTCTAATCCACTTCAATACAACAGCGTATTTTTTTTTTTTTTATTCTAGATTAGGAGAGACTTTTCGAAATGCAGGAGATGGATATAATTTTCATTAGACTCTTCTGTACATATATGACATTTCCTATGTTGAGTAAAATCACGTGGGGGAAGAAAAATTATATTTAAAAGAAAGACTTCATCGGCTTCAAGGGGTTAATCAAATAATTCCAGAGCCAATGATTATCAACATTATCAACACCAACTCGTTACATTTACCACCATCATCGTGAGCACCATCAGTAACACCAGGTTACGTTAACTGTTTCCGTTTCGCATCATCGTTAGTTGTATTGACATCACCCACTCCACTACGCTCATCATTATCGTCATCACCACCGTCATCATCGTTGTCGTTCCATCATTATCTTCGTTATCGCAGTTCTTCTTTGATATATCTACCACGAGAGTCATTTATTGCTTCACCAACTTATCAAAACGCCAAAGCTTCACACATTATCTCTCCCTCAGTCACCTTTACCACCATCGACTGTTACAGCCTCAAGTTATCGAATGTCTCTCCTCCCTGCAGCTTTTAATAATTATCACAGCGTTAAACAACCACCATCTTCTCAAACATCCATCGTCTTCTGCATCAGAATCTCCCCCACCATCACCAACAAAACAGTCATCTTTGAAATCGTAGAGCGCCACTATCATCAGTACAATTACCTCACCTGAGAACCATTCAGCACTGGCTCAACAATCGTTCTCACTTCTATGCTGCCTATGTACCACAGCAACCAACACTCATGTCACTAACAATCCTCCTCCTACTGATAGCAGTAGTAGCAGTATCTATCTATAGATAGATAGATAGATACTGCTACTACTACTACTACTACTACTACTAATCCACGTGGCTCCCTCAGCCTTCCCTACTCACCCTAGTTTCTTTACAACCCTGCTACCACAGTCACCACGACTGTCACAATTAGGTTTTTCTTCCTTCACTATCACCATATTTTCCAGACCATTAGGCTAACATCACCAGTCAGTATCCTCTTTCACCCAGGTTTGTTGTCCACTATTTCACGACTACTGCCAATAAATCCAGCATCGGCACCACCACCACATGTTGAGGTGTATGATATGTAGGAGGACTACTGGGCCTTGGGAGCAGGCTGTGAAACCTATGCCCAGAGTCGAGCACATAAAAAAAAAAAAAAAAAATCTCTCCACAATGAACCACCACCACCTTAACAATCTACCACTCTACAACCAAACCATAGTTTTTACCATCACAGTCTCCCTCTTCACCACAGTCAGCCATCACCATCACCACCACCATTACAGTCTACCACCAATCTTACAGCCATTGCCCCCATTCACCACAGTCAGCCACCACTCCCATCCACTTTACCACCACTCCCATCAGCACGGCCCTCACCCTCTTCTCCACTACCATCATCATCACCACAGCTCTCACCCCCTTCTCCACCACCACCAGAGCGGCCCTCATCCCTTTCCCCACCACTACCACAGCCTTCACCCCCTTCCCCATCGCCACCAGCTCGGCCCTCACCCTTTTCCCCACCACCATCACAGCCTTCACCCCCTTCCCTACTACCACCACCACAGCCCTCACCCCATTCCCCAGCACCACCCCTAAAATGAGTATTAACACCATTACCTCCCCAGCGGTCACACCCACACGCCACCCCGTCTTTAATTACCTGTAACGGGAGGCCACACGTCCGCTCCACTGACACGGAGAACCAGACTGACACACACATACATACACTCAACCCATCAACATATCGCCAAGACATAATACCATCTGCATACAACCGCCAATGCACATAGGATGAACACTACCACCATACAACCAAGAATCACCAGAACACAACAACCAGAACACAACCAATAACAGAGGCAACATACCACCGAAAACAACAACACATTTAACAACACTACCAGCACACAACAAACACCATCAAGATACAACCACGACAATACTGCCAGCATAAAAACAAAACCACCATCACACAATCAACAACATTACCAACATACAACCAACATCTACGACACAACTAAAAACAACCAACACTGAAACACCAGCACAAAACTACCAACACTGTCAACATATAACCAATACCACAAAAACACAACCAAGAACCAGCAGCTGACAACATTATCAACATGTAACAGTCGCTGCCAACACATAATCACCGGCGCACGACTAAGAACAAACACCAACGCTCTCTTCACAGTTACTATACAACCAGCATCACCAACACACAGCTAACGTCATTAACAGAACACACCAACACATAGCCAGCACCACCAACACGACTAAGACCATAACAGACACTTGAAGTCGCTAGGTGACAAACTACACCATCAACACACCACGAAAGCATAGCCATCACCATCAACACTTACCTAAAACACACACACACCAACATCGCTGACACACGAACAGCAACACCATCACCAATCAATTCGATATAAAAAAAACTATTCTATTATAAAAGTTCTGCCTGATAAAAAAAGATATCTAAGAAAATGATGATCACGTAAAGAAATAACGAGGATAAAGGTGGGTATAGAAGATCGTCAAATAAGTGTAACTGGAATCAAGTTATAATCGTGAAAATTGGTGAGAAGGAAAAATAAAAGCAAATGATTAGAAAGTCTAGAAGTTTTATTGTCGCTACTGCTCAGGCTGGAAGGAGAGAGGAGATTGACTGAGTGGAGTGGCCAGAAAGAAAGAGAGAGAGAGAGAGAGAGAGAGAGAGAGAGAGAGAGAGAGAGAGAACCATAAATAACAAAGAGACAAGGATTGGCTATTGTACAGAGAAAGCTTCATCATTTTTTAACAAATGATCGTAAAAACACTCTCAGGTCTCCAATCCAATTTCATGGCAAGAGAGAGAGAGAGAGAGAGAGAGAGAGAGACAGGAATGGCATCAGTGTTATTGCGTGCCCGAGATGCGATGGTCCTCAGCCGACTGATTGGGAGAAAAAAATCGCAAAACTCCCAGAACCGGACTTCAAGCCTGAGGAAGTACAGCTGTAGCACCTTGAACGAATGCCAGAGTCGAACGCAATTCCGTAATGAAAACAATGGTGGGGTAACAGAGACGCATTAAAGAAAACAGAAAATGCATTGAATACCAAACATTTAGGAAAACATTGACTCCCATTATAGACAGGGATCCGTTGTGAATAGATAAAAGAACGCAGTGGCCAGAAATCAGAGACCTATTAACCAAGACAATGGATATTATAAAAGAATAGCCTACCAAACATTTACAAATACGGGTGGCTGTCATTATTTTATAGAGATCCGTAAAGAATGGGTAAAAATAAACAGAGGTGAGAAAACAGAGATCTAATGAAGAAGGCAGTAGTCTATGAGCAAGGGGAATGAATACTAGGTACGTAGAAACACAAGTGGTTCTCACTGTAGTCAGGGTTGTTGCAAAACATTTCAACTTTTTTCAATACAATTAGCATTCTAAGTGGGCAAAACTGGTAAATCAGCTTCAAAGGCAGCAATGGAACACAAAAATTTTTCTGTAATTTACTCTTAATATACCATCAGAAGATACCGGTGAAAAAAAGGGCGAATTATTACGAGGGACTAGTAAGAAAATGAAGTAGCTATTCTAAGAGACCACAACACATCTGCAAGTACCTATCCAGTCTTCCTCCCCAAGGCTCCAGTTTCTTGGGGTCCGGTCTCTGTCGTCCGTTGTTTATTTATACAGCGAGGCAGTTTCTTATTTTTTTTTTCTTCTTCCTCAATCGTCCAGGTCAGAACGAGTGTAGTGGATGATTCGACAGCTTCATAATGTCACCTACTGTCACCGACTCCGTTAAAATCAGCTGCCCTGGAATCTCTGGAGTGCTGGCGGTATGGATTTTTTTTTTTTTTTTAGGTACGTTTCTCTGAATGTGAACAATGAGTTCAGCCGTAAACATGATGCAAGATCTATAATGATATGATAATAGTGGCAATAATTCTTGTAATTTGAAAGCAGGAACATTAGTCATAGACTTAGCTGAAAAGAAACATTGTATGTGTGCTCATCACTGCCATTGCCGTTGTGGCAGTGATATACGAGTAATACCAAAAGCTTTCATAATGGCGTGAGCATCAGCTGCGGAAGTCAAATGATAATACAGTCGCATGTGGTGAGGAAACTGCCGTGTACTCACACCAGTGAAAATGTCAGTAAAATCCAAAGTACAGTATCATCTGATGCAGTTTCCTGTGCTGTCTTAACACACCTCTGCATCAGTCTCGGCAGACACTACATGACCTTGCAACTTACTCTTAAGCGACTCGCCAAAGTCTACAGAATATTGTGAGATGGAGTAAGCAACTATTATTATGAATAAAACTTAACTGTATACCTTGGGTATTTTTTGATATGTCTGCAAATAAGAATGGGTCAGTGAAGTCAGAGGGAAAAGGAATGAGTTAGCAATAATTTAACTCCATTGTGATATTCCGAAGTATGCAAATGCAAGGTTAACGAGGCGGGTGACCTGTGGAACCTGATAAGCACTAAATTACTTCCCGCGCCCACTGTTAACCTGCACAGTGTTGCTGAGACCGAGGTCCAAGAATAAGGTCATCGCCAGCGTGACGTGGACATTCCAGTCATAACGAGAAACAAAGAGCGCGTGTCGGGAAGTCACTGACACATGCTGGAGTAAACGTGACGTCACCTGCTGGCCGACGAATCACGTTTGGTCCTGAGGAATGACGCTACGGGCTGGCTGGCCAACCAGGGGAAGGTTTGCTTGAGCAACGTCATGAGTTTCTCGGCCAATCATCTGTAGGCTCGAAGAGTGACGTAAAAATCGACCGACCAACCACGTGGAGACTTAAGGAGTGACATCACGAGCAGGCCGGCCAATGACGCTAGAGCTTGGTTAGTGACGTCGGGAGGGAATGGCGGTCAGTGGGTTTACGAGGGACAAAACACAGCGCGAGAACGGTAACAGTTTTTTGTTCTTCGCTCTACGCTACGTGACACAGACTTATGGTGGAGGGGACGGACGACGCAGGCTTATTTCCGACTCACATTCCGTAGTTACTCGCGCGGCTAAAGTTATGAGAAAAAGAGAAATAAGAGTGGGAGGAGGGGGAATGAGGGTGTGTGACTGGGTGACGCTGGGAAAGGGGGCCAGTAAAAGCAGAGAGCAAATGACATGAGAATACTGGGGAGAAAACTGAAGTAAAAAAAAACAGATAACGTAAGACAAGAGGAGTAAGTTGTACACGAAAAGCACACGTTTGAAAGACGTCTGTAAAGGGTGGACAAGAAACACATTATATATATATATATATATATATATATATATATATATATATATATATATATATATATATATATATATATATATATATATATATATATATATATATATATATATATATATATATATATATATATATATATATATATATATATATATATATATATATATATCTATATATATATATAGGAGAGAGAGAGAGAGAGAGAGAGAGAGAGAGAGAGAGAGAGGAGTGAAAGCCAGAGGTGTGGGCAGGACAGTAAGGACCTTGCAGGGTCGGTGGTTCACCCCGGCGCGTCACGGTCTGTTGCTCCCCCGGGTAAGGAAGTGAAGTACCACGTAGCATTGCAACACAACCTAGCAACCATCTCACCTGCACGGCGTAATTATATAACTTACTGTGAGATTTAACTGAGTGAGCCATGATTTTTAACTGTCTCCTATGGAAAGCCTGAAAATATCAGACTTGATCAACCTGCATCCAACATTGCCAAGAGTGTTAGTATCACATGTTTCAAATAATATAATTAAAAACTGGGTTTATGGCAACACCTTTGTGCCATCGGCTTTAAGAATACAACCTCCAGTCTGTAATGCTAGGTTAGAAATGCTAGATTTTTCCTTTGTCACCGTAGACCTAATACGATTTCAAAAGTTCATCTTCACAAATACATTTAGAAATTACAGTTACGTACCAACTTACCAAAATTATTTTACGGAAGGGAATTAGAGATGGTACTGTCATGACTGATATAATATGACTGTTTTTAAGAATGTAACTTGCCATCCACGATATCAACATGCATTTTAGGGCACTTTTAAATATGGACTATCAGTGGTGCCATCAAATACTTATGCTAGCTTTTCTTTGATGTGCAGGATCTCATGCAGGGATACGGACGACTCAACTTATATCCAGACGCCAAGTGCCTGACGTTCCAACAAATGCCCTCACTGCCTTCACCCTGCCTCCGTCACAGCATCCTCCCTCACCGCTGGCAAACTCGCTCTCTCCCTGTCCAGTTTCATCTACTCCCCGTCTTATCAGTCTGTTTTTACATCATCTTTTTGTTCAAAGTTAACACTTTCTCTAAGTTACGTTTCTATTTTATGCTTTCTGTCCCCAGAAACGTTCATTCTGTTCAGGAGAGACGTAGGGTTTGTGTTCTGGTAAATGTATGACCTGGAATGATGACTAAATTGCTTTAAATTACGACCACCTCTAGTAAATCTGATTTGGCGCAACAAATACTGAATATTTTATCATGTAAAGAGCATTTTCTGTCAGCAAATACAGGCCACAGCTGGAGGTCAAGTACGGATCTTTAAATCCTCTTGGATCATGAAAGTAAGCAAAGTAAACACAGTCGATATAATAAGAAACAGAATGTACGGTCGATGAAAAAGAACGTATAACAGACAAAAATGAGAAAGTACAGTCGACAAAACAGGATGAACGTATGGTACAGTCAATAAACTTACATCAGGATTTCGGGATGTTAGAAGTCTAGAGCCCAAATGTAACATGAGGTCAAGTGGAAATATTGTTAAAGACCTATGGTCAGTGTCTGAGTACACAATTCTCTCGTCAGCTTTATGCAAGTATACACAACCAAACATACCAAAACAAGACAGAGGGTAGTAATCCTGTGGGGTTAAAAGGTTTCCTGGCATCGTTTTCCTTCTCGCCACTTGGTGCACATGGCAGACTGATATTTTTCCCGTACGCTTTATATGCAAACCATTTCAACATTAAAATTACAAAACATGCGGTACGTAGGAGCTAAAAAGCGCAGTTTTGTGTGAAAAAATGGCTTGCGACGCAAAGCCGAGTGTTTATATAGCTCGAATGATGAATGAATAGTTCTGTGGCCATTGTCACTGGACACTTTGTTTGGTAGTTTTTCAGTTTGCATGCTTTGCTCTTCGAGTTTGTGGAACACTCTCACCCCATGCATTAATGAGAAAGGGTTAAATGAAGACAGACAGACAGACAAGCAGACTGATACACAGACAGACAGAAATATAGACAGGTAGACTGAAGAAATAACATGCAAGAGCTGCAAAGTGCAAATAGATCACTGAGAAAGATGTGTTAGATTAGCCTCTCAGTCCGGTGAGAACTGAGTTCTGTGTCACCAGTGGGGCTAAATAAGATGATAAAAAGTAAGGTCAGGACTGCAGGTTAAATGGCAGTCTTTAATGTACTCATATATCGTCTGTTATGATAGTTCTTCGCGGCTCTCATGATCCCAGAGCTGCAAGTCATATCAGCTGATGAGAATAATGTCAGTGTTCTTCCCTTCCACTTTACACAGCAGACGACACGCGACGTTGGTGTTGCCAGTGAGATTACTTGCCATGTTTCACATAATATACCGTTATGATACTGAGGACAACTATACCCCAAATGTTTCAACCCCGCAAACTATCCATCAAACTTCCTTTTACAAGACATCCTTTTTCTTATTTTTCATGTTCTTTCACTTTGAATATCACAATAACATCGAAGATCAGAACTTTAAGAATAGCAATCACTTACACATCACTACACATTAAGTTATTAGTATGTTACAAATGGGAGAGGACAACTGTGTATTGTATCGTTTTATTCCGAAACTGTCAACATGTTTGTGTACCGTAGGTCATAGGAAACGAAAAAGCTAATTCTTTACATTTGTGACTGTCTAAATCTCCCTGACGTAGCAATAGGAAGACAAAGATTTTTATTTCTATTTTCTCGCGTCATTACAGTGTTTGATCTGCGGTCTCTGAGAGCACACGCCTGTCCGAAAGTGAGATATCAAGAAATCAATGTTTCAGTCTGTCGACAACAAGAGTAGTCAGCATTCCTCACCGTTAAGTCAGCTGGCTAGTCGCACAGCTGACTAAAATGTGCCGGATGATGTGCTAGTCAGGGCGACCGCGCTGAGAGGGGGAGAGGGTTGGGTGATGTGGGGAAAGGGACAAAATGATACGCAAAACCCACGTAATATATGATGGAGATTTCAATGCATCACATTTACTGCAAAAAGTAAAATATATTTCATTATGTAATGCTTATTGTCTGCGTGTTAAGCTGATATGGGCCTCAATTGAGGCTCAAGTACTGGTCTTTGAGTCCCCTTAGTTCATGAAGGAAAACAGAGAATCAACTGTTCATAAAACGAAAATGAGAATGTGTGCTGAAAGAAAAAAGTATAACCAGAAAACTGAACCTGCAATTGACTAAATACAATCACAGAACTTATGATCCACAAACGGCAAAAAACAGTGAACACCCGGTCGCCAAAACCTACCATACAGACAAGTAGGCAAGAGAATGTATGGCCTACAAAACAGAAGAACGTAAAGTCAATGAAGCAAGAACAGAAAACATACAGCCGATAAAACCTACCCGGGTCTCCATCTTTATACTCTTGTTACTCTAATTTGGCCTTAAATTACCACATCTTCATCTCGAATGAAATGTTGTAGCAAAAGACTAATACCAGAATATGTTAGTCATGAAGAAGTCCTATGGAAAGGATGTAAAGCCGTAGCATCGTCTTTTCTTTGCTATTCAGTTTCGTGTAATATGCTAAAAAAGGACGAAAATCTGGGCCAAGTTAAGGTAAAACAACTATATAAATTTACAGTGAGTGGGAACAGTAAAGGTGGGAACTGTGAATATGGTAATCAATGATGCTGGAGAATAACGAGTTGGTGGTGGTAGTGGTGAAGGTAACGACGACGGTGCATTAATATTCACTGTGATGGATGTGGTGACGGAATGTGGTGAGGGACTGGAGTAGTGGTGGTGAACTTAGGGTAAGATGATGATGATGATGCAAGAGTTGTGTTTAGTGTGGTAGTGATGAAATGTTGGTAACGATTGTAGTGGTGATGAAGGAATGTTTGGGGGTTGTTGTGATGATGCGTTGGAGAAAATGTGTGATGATGTGAGGATGGTGTGATGTTGCTCATTGTTGGTAATCACTGTAGTGGTGGGTTGCTGAAATGAGTGAGAGGTGTAATGGTGATAAGAACCTGATGGTGATGATGAAGACGAATTAAGGAAGTTAGGTGTGGTGATGACACTGCTGGCAAGGGTAGTAGTTGTGGCGGTAATGGACTGACTGAGGGTCGTAGTGGTGATGAATTAAAGGCACACCGTGGGAGGAGGTGACAGTAGTAGTAGTAGAAGTAACAGAAGCAGTAGCAGTAGTAGTAGCAGTAGTCGTTATGGAATGAAGGTGGTGATTGAAGTAGAAATGATGGAAAATGGGTGTATGTCCAAGCCATCACAGGACCTCTCGAACTATAAAAGAAAAAAAAAATAGCAATAGCAACCCCAAAAGAGAACAAGTGATGCCATACTGGAAGAGTTTATGGACGTTATATCTGATCCTTTCAACTCGAGACAATTTTTCGGAGCCAAATAAAATCGTCTGACGTAGAAAATAAGATGTCATTGAACTGGAAGGAAGGTTGTGAAGTGAAAGAATAAATGGATGAGGATGGTGGTGGGAGCGGTGGTAAATGGCTGGGGTAATGGTGGGGGAAATAAAGATGGATGGTGCCGAGAGAGAGAGAGAGAGAGAGAGAGAGAGAGAGAGAGAGAGAGAGAGAGAGAGAGAGAGAGAGAGAGAGAGAGAGAGAGAGTTAACATGAATCGTACAAAACAGTGCAGAAGGCGTTAGTGGAAAAAACTGTGTAAGTAACGTTAAAAAAGTGGATAGATGGACAGACGAAATCTTAACCCTTACAGTATGACGGTGTCCTTTTTACTTTATACTTTACACTCACCAAACAACATTATTCATTTCAAGAGAGCCTGCGAAGTGGAAGGGCTGGATTTATACCTCATTAACTCTGGCTGGATACAAATCTTCATCAACTACTTCACTGTTATGGTGTTCTCCTAAGCTGAATATCACCTGGAAGCCTAGAGATGAAATATGCCTGATGTCCTCGGGGTTAAGGAATTAGCCTAGAGTGACAATTGGCAGATTAGAAGCCTACAATTCTATACCCTTTTTACTCTTAGCTTGTATAAAATTGCCATCCCTCCATAAGACTGAGTAGTAACAACAGATTAAGAGTAGAATACGATGCTAGTCAAGAAAAAGAGCTAGGGAAAGGATGCAGAGCCCTAACACTATATTAGTAATCCTATAATGTGAAACAAGCCGCAAAAGAACGAAAATCTTGACCAAATAAGGCAAAAAGCAGTATAGTCGGTATAAACAAACAGTTATGGTGAGAATAGCTGCATATGTGGTGGTAGTAGTAGTAGTAGTGGTAGTAGTACTATCAGCTTCAGTAGTAGTAGTAGCAGTAGTAGTAGGGTTTGTGGTGGTGGTTAGGGATACGTGTAGTGGTAGTGGTGGTCGTTCCAGTGACCCTTATATGTCATACACCTGCTGTTTCACGTCAGAGAGAGAGAGAGAGAGAGAGAGAGAGAGAGAGAGAGAGAGAGAGAGAGAGAGAAGGGGAGAGGAGTAAACAAGGTAAACAAAGGTGAAAATAAGGGAGAGAGAAAAAGATGAACGCAACAGCTGAAGGAAAGATAGGAGAGGATGGAGTAGGGGAAAAATAATATCGATAAAAAAAAAAAAGTAAGAAAGATAGGCTGAGATGATAGTAACCTGAAACGATGGACTGGAGACGTGGTAGGACGGAATGAAGGAAGGCTGAAAGAATGGTAGACAAGAAAAAGAAAGGTTGCTACGAGAAAGGCAAAAGTGAGAGAAGAAAGAAAAGGAACATGGAAAAAGAGAGAGAATGCAAAGAGGGTTGAGAAGGAGGAAAGGAAGGAAGGAGGATGGTGGGTGAGAGAAGGGGAGAAAAAGGTACAAGAAGGAAGAAAAATACAGAAACTTTATGTCTTTTTACTACCAGCTCTTTGTCAGTGCTTAACAGGCAAACGAGACCACCAATGTTTTACTTATACGGCAGAATAGCGGAGGGGATGTAAATTAGCTGTTCTGAGAGAGAGAGAGAGAGAGAGAGAGAGAGAGAGAGAGAGCTCTAATTCTGAAATTATTACGCTATAGTATTCACGGGACATGGTTTATGAAGATTATTAGGTGGGTTAAATTAATCGCCTTTAATACAGATCCTTGACTTTAACTCCTTGACCGAGTAGGGTTTCTTTCTGCTCAGTAACATCGTGTGAAGCTAACCACATTAAAATACCAGAGTTTTACCATTATAATAAAAAGGTTAATGGAACAAGTGTTATTCTGAAACTATCGGCTGCGTAGGGGATCTGTTAAATAATATCGACTGACTGGGTTTACTGTCTATCTGTCTAACTATAGCCAGACGCCTTAATGCCGTAAGGGTGGCTACAGACAAATCGCCTCCATGTCGCCCTGTCCCCCAACATTTCGCTGCCCTCGCTCCAACACACACGCCCCTCTCTTATATAGCTCACCCCCTTCAGCTGTATGACTTATTGATTGATTATTCTTGCCACCACCAGACGATTTTATTCCTGAGTGAGGACTCAAAAGACTACATTTTACCCCTCCATTTTGAAACATCTAACTGGAAACGACACTGAATTGAAGGGGTTAAATTTGAACATTGCAATGAAGGGGTTAATGAAAAATGTCAGGTATTATACCTTGATGAGTACAAACTGTGATGACTGTCTATCACACCAGAGGAGGCTCATGAGTCGACATGTTACGATGTGCATGTTGAGATGTAGGTATGTCCCATGATTGGTCTCGTACTTACTAAAAACACAAGAACGTAGGAGAACAGGGTGAGTTAAAACGGTAGCATGAGAAAAAGGCGGTTTAGAGTGAAGTAGGTTTGAAAAGGTATAAATAAGTCAACCTTACCTTCAGTGTCCGAGTCGCACTTCCAGGAGAATTAATTTAATGTTTTCCGTCACTCCTTTTCTTTTTTCTATTTTTCTGCCAAGAGGGCTACAGTATTCTCCTCACGAGTGTTTCAAGAACTAATCACCGCGGGAGTGTCATGGAGCGCGACACCTCACCCCACCAAGGCTCACAAGTAACTAAACTAGGGAGGTCGGGTTCACCACCGATATATACCGCGTGGCTTAAACCTTTCTCCTTTCTCCCCTTCACCACGCGGGTCCCTGGGTAACTGAACAGCCGGATTTCCAGCAACCTCCTCCTACAGCTTCCCCGCGCTCTCACCTCCTTCCCATTGGTCCCGCGCGGCCACTGTACGTCCGTCCTGTCTCCCTATTGGCTGGCTGGTTGGCGCGCTCACCCTCCTGGTAAACATTTGACACATATCACGGCCCCTCGGTTCTTACTCTCTCTTTTTAACTTGCTATTTCCTCTCTTAACCAGGCGGTGATGATGACAGAGATCCTGGTCAGAGGCAAGCTTGTCCGTCAACCAGGTCAGCCTATTACACGATCAAACGTAATACAGGAGGTGGAGGAGGTGGTCCATTTCCATGCTGAGCCCCATCTTCGCACGTGGGAGACTTTCTACTCCACCTCCCAGCAGCTTTCATCCACCCGCGCAAACGAGCCTCTGGAGTGGGACTGTACTGGCTGATTTTTTCCCCTCTATATGCAAATCTGGCGGTGTCTAATTCCCACTTCAGTTCCCTCCTGTGGGTGTCGTGGATCAAGTGAACTCTTACGAATCGAGGTTAGGGGGTGAAAGATTTCTAGCTGCGTCTGCTGCCCCTTTTTACGTTAGTGAATCTTGTAAGTACGTCACTACCAAAATGATGCTCGGGAAATAAAAAATGATGTATAAAAACAGGAACCAAAAGACGAGATTAAGGCTAACTATGAGGTAGCTAAACTGGGTTAAAAAGCAGTATATCCATCTCTGGACATAATATTAGGAAACCCGTTCCATACTTTCATGTCGTCATTTGGTCAATAATAGCCAACCGTTAACAATTAAAAGTTCTAGATCAGTCATTCAGAACTGGTGTCCTGGTACATGTTTTAAAAAATTATTTCAGTATGTCTTAAATATATGAAAAGAACACTGAAACTGTTTTAACGAACTAAAAGCCCTCAGCACACTTCCTATACCGGGGTTGAATTTATGATCTTATGAGCAATACCAGTATTTTCAGAGGTTGAATTGATATGAGGTAGACAGACAAAGGCAAAAAGCAGAATAAGAGTGAATGCAGAGTTAGACTGAATGGGTGTGAGACATGTGGCCCTAATGGACAACATTAGAAGGCTAAAGAAAGATCGTCTGTGGAACGGACAAATTCAAATTCAGTGCCGTAAACTGAGAGGCAGGCAGAGTGCACTGTTACGGACAGCAGTCAGAGATGACACTGTTGTTAACAGCAGTAACGAAACGACACGAAAAACCGTTGGGTCATGTTACTCAAATGACACGGCATATTCCCTATGGATGTGTTAAATGAATGATCTCATGGTTGCGTATTGTCTTGTATCTCATTCCAATTAACGCCGTGCTTTTTTTTTTTTTTTTTTTTTTTTACTTGAAATGGTCGGAGCAGCTCTGGTATTCTCTTCCAGCTAAGGCTAAACGATTATATTTAGTGAATCATGGAACCTGAGAGTATTAATTGGTTATATATTGCACCCACCTCTGATAACATGCCCCAACTTGTAACTACACTTAGAGTCGAACTGAATATGGCTTCAGTCGGTGGCTCTGAGATGCTGAGTGGGAATGTTCTATTCAGTGTGATGGCGTGGGCGTGTCGTGGGGATGATAACATAGCAAAGTATAACTACTTTCACAGGACTGAATTTAGGTTAACTTAGGATAGTTAAGGTTATATTACTTTAGAGTAGGTTCAGTAACGTAAATTTAGTTTAGGTCAGCTTAGGTTATGTTTGATTGGTACACACCCAGGCAAGCAATAATATGAAGACACAAAATAAGATAACTGGAGCAATGATTAGTTGCCTTACGTCAGTTTTTAAGTCACATCTGATGGACAGAGATCAATTATTGTCACAAAATAATAAAAACAACAGTCTTACAGAAAATGGCCTTACTGAGTGACGTAAGGATGGTACAACACTGCTGAGGGAATGGAATATCATGAGAGCTAAATCATGATATAACGCCACCATATATAGCTAAAAAATTCTGTAACTCCTGAAATGATATACCAGGACATCCTTGTATTTAAACGACACAGCCAGGCCACTGTACAGGTAAGAGGGATTTGACAACAGAATGCAATTCCAAACACAGTGAAAATCTGTATGTGCAACAGCACCGCATGAAAGTATTTTACACACACACACACACACACACACACACACACACACACACACACACACACACACACACACACACACATACACACACACACACTGACATAACATGGTAGAATAATCATTTAACCATTCACTGCTTTGCTCTTTCCTCTCTTCATTTCCCCTCTTCTCTCATACTGAGCTCCATTACTTTTTCTCCTTTTATTATTCACTCTCCTCTACCTGTCGAATTTCTCCGGATGGTCTTATCTCCCCTCCTCCTCTCCCTTTCACTCTCACCTTCCTCCCTTCCTCGGCTCAACTCTTTTCATACCACATTCTCTCCCAGTCCCGTTCTCCCTTCAGGTCTCTTCCGCTCCCCACCACTCTCCAGTGAGACACTCCTATAAGGAAAGCTGAGACATATGAGGGTGGATTTGTTGTTTTTGGCTGTAGGAGTGGCCTCTCTCTCTCTCTCTCTCTCTCTCTCTCTCTCTCTCTCTGTCAGTCAATCTGTCTGTCTGTCTCTTTGTCTGTAGACACACACACACACACACACACATACCGGTATCTATCTATTTATCTATACATAGTATATACTTTATATCTATCGGTCAATATATATATATATATATATATATATATATATATATATATATATATATATATATATATATATATATATATATATATATATATCATCAGCCGCTGAGGTCCACTGCAGGACCGGCCAGTCCCTACCGAGGCAGGGACGATATATATATATATATATATATATATATATATATATATATATATATATATATATATATATATATATTTCCTCAATTACGCCTTGGGGAGACTTACTGGAGAACGAGGACAGCAAACGAAGTAGCAGCTCGAGTGCATCTCAGACTGAGGACCCGGTGTGATGAATCTATACGGCCATGGAATGTGCAGGGTAAGAGTGGTATCCAGTATCACTATGGCCATGACACACAGAATGATGGACCATAAAACTTGAGAGGTGAGTTATGATGTGTTCCAGAGGTTCCAGTAGCAAAAGATACAAAATATACACCACAGGATCTGCCAAGTAAGGTGTATAACTAATGGAGTGAGCTTCACCTCTGAATGACATACTGACTTATAAGTAGCATGACGGTCAAATCTTTTATAGATGATTGCCCTGGAAAGTGTCGCAGGAGGATCCAGTGCGTATGAACAAATCATTTAATGTGTGCTAGAACTATGAACGAGTCACATGCCGCACATCCCTTAACTGAAGGGGAGCAGAGGTTTATGTAGATCTTTGCAGGGACTGCAGAAGGGGCAGATATAGAACTTCTCAATGACGAAAGACTCGATCATGGAATTCCTCTGTCAAATGTCAAGAAAGTGGTTTGACTGGGCTATTGGTAATGCTGAAAATCAATAGTTTGTTCCTCTTGACGATGAAGGTGTTGAACGACAGGAACGCACTCTGAGGAGCTCCTGCATCTTACTTTAATACAGCATGTCTCAAATATCAAAAGGCTTATTTGGAAATTTCTTAAGACTGCGAAGAAATCCCGTGAATTGGTTTAAAACAAGTCCTAGGTGTGGGCGTCTGGCCTGCAGTAAAGTATAGAATAATAATGTTTGTTTCTTCTTCAGGCACTGAACAGAGTCTGTTGCAACAATTCCTCTCCATTGTGAAAAAAAGGGCATAGTCGAATGAAGATAATTATTATAATGAAAGTTTCTTATTATAGTTACTTCAACGTAACAGAGTGCAGAATCCCCTGTCCCCCAAGTTTCCTTAATTATAATATTTGGCGGTCCGTGCACATGCCGTGATATGAGGGTGGTGAGGGAGGCAGTCTCGCTTGGCTTTGGTCATAGTCCTTTTTTATTTGCTGCAAAATCATAAGTACGGCAGTCAAGTGGAGTGTGTCAGGCGGCAACAGATGAACGATGAACAGTGGCATCTTTCCTGAGGGCTCGGCGGGCCTTCAGGCAACAATTGGGCGTTATCCTTGCGGTGGAATGAAATAACAACTATTTTATCTTTTCTCTTTTCATTTACCTGCTACCGGACTCTTCTCCCCAAGCTTGAGTGAGCAAGGGTGAAAGTCATTAAAGGCTGCAACGCTGTTTATGACTTAAACAATTCCCAGCTCAGTAAGACGCCATGTATTTTTTTTTTTTTTTTTTTATGCGAGGAAGAAGGAACCAAAGGCCATGGCCCGCAGTAACAGTTCCCTCCAAGAGAAAAACAAAATACAATAGAAAGCCAAATTCAAGATCCGATCATTTTGAGATGCCTGGACACACTGCGTTTGAAAGACTGGAGATCATAGGCAGCAGGAAATACAGATAGAGGGAGACAGTTCCAGAGCTGACCTGTTGCATAAATGAAAGACTGGGAGTAACGGTTAACTCTTGCATTAGAGAGTTGGACAGAAAAGGGATGAGAGTTTGCTGCCAGACGGGTGCTACGCGCCCGTCGTAGAGGTGGAGGAATGCAAGCAGACAGTTCAGAGGAGCAGTGACCATTAAAGTAGCGATAGAAAAGAGATAAAGATGCAACAGTGCGGCGAAGAGACAGAGGTTGAAGGGAGTCAGTAAGAGGAGGAGAGTTAATGAGACGAAAAGCCTTTGACTCCACCGTATTGAGAAGAGCTGTATGTGGGGAGCCTCCCCACACATGAGAGTTGTACTCCACACAGGGGCGGATAAAACCTCTGTATAGAGTCAACAATTGTGCAGGGGTAAAGAAAGAGCGGAGTCGGCTTAGCATACCCAATCTCTTGGAAGCAGATTTTACAAGAGATGTAATATGGTCTTTCCAAGATAAGTCCCGAGTAAATGAAACTCCAAGCATGTTCAAGGATGATGCAGGATTAAGCTGAATATTATTAAACATTAATGGGTATACCTGTGGAAGATTTTGTCGGGTTGATAGGTGTAAGAACTGAGTCTTAGATGCATTAAAAACAACCATATTATTTTTACTCCAGTCAGCGATACGAGCCAAGTCAGACATTAGGTGTATGGGAGATCTGCGCATACTTGCTTTTTGATTAATTATATCCAACATCATGCAATATTTTTCCATAATGCTTCAACCTCATATTCAGTGTTTTATATGACTGTCCTATTAATTCTCCACTTACTTCCTTGGATTTCATGTCAAGGTTTGTAATTATCTTGGGTAAAGAAACTGATACACATATAACTAGGTGATATATCATTTAATTTTGTTTCCCATTTCCCAATACTTATGACCATGAAAGAATGGCACATGACAAGATTATCCTTGATATAGTTACAAAAACAATGGCATCTTCCACGAGCATAGTTTCATCTTTTTTTCTTTGTATCAGTATCAACTTCTCGTTTTATTTCTCCAATATTTCTCATCCCCTTGTCTTCTCCCTCTCATTCCCTCTCAGTTCTTCTTTCTTTGGAATTATTCTCTCTCTCTCTCTCTCTCTGACTTTCTCTAAATGACGTCAACCACAAGACTCAGTGTCCCCGGATCTCGCGTAACCCTTCTCTCCTCCCACACACACACGCACGCACGCACATACGGACTCGCATACACAAACATGCACGTACTCGTACACATTCTCTTGATAATTTTTTATCTTATATCCCCTTTCACTGCACAAGTCCATGACATTTTATATTTCATTCTGTGCAAATGGAAGGCTAATTTTTCAGCTCTGGCATCGACTTCTTGCAGCAGAGGAGTTAATAAGTGTTTAGTAGCACCATAACCTTTCACGTGAATGATGCCTTTCCCGAGACAAAGAAAAAATATCTCTGGTGTGAAGGATATTATGTATTTTTATTTATTCCTCCAGTCAGAAGGGGTCCTTCTCCAGCAAAATGATACTGTTTTGTGGTAGCCTAAATGTATAATAATAATAATAAAAAAAAAAAGGCACTCACTGAATGCAACACCCTCATCCTGCAGTCGGTTTTAGAGCCGGACCATTGACCTTGCCCTGTGACCAAGAAATTTGACCAATTGTTTTCGAAATCAGTTATCTTTACCCTTTCCCTATCTTCAGATCATCCACAAAGTTTGGCTCAAATCGGGTCAAAATTGTCTGGGTTGACCTTGCATTTGACCATGATCTGGGGCTCTCAGCACTGAACCGCCTTATTCCTAACTTTTCCTCCAAGTTTAGTAAAAATCGAATCAAAACTGTTTAAGCTATATGGCTGAACATTTGACCGTGCCCTGTGACCTTGACCTGTGACATCAAAGAGAAATACTTAAATTTTTGATGACCCACAATCCTTCCACCAAGTTTGTTCTAAGAGGAAATGAAACTGAACTGGCCTTTCCATGTAACCATGATCTTTGACCTATTTTTAAAACCTGCGCTCGCCAAGCGAGAGCCTGTGTTATGTTTTACTCAAAGTGTGTGTGTGTGTGGGGGGGGAAATGACACAGTTTTTATCCGATTTTAGCCAGATTAGCTGGAGGGGTAGAGGCACAGACAAGGAGATAACAGATTGTTTTTCAGAAGTATCGGTTAAAGGTCAAAGGCACAGGTCTAAATATATGCTTGACCTAGCAAGGTCAACATACTGTAAGCAGTTTTATCCGGGTATGACCAAAATTGGTGGAAGGGTTGAGGTTACTGCAAGAACGGAGGTGTTCGACTTGGAGAACAATAGGTTAAAGGTAAAAGTCATAGTGCAAGGTCAAAGCTCGACCCATGTGTCTATGTGTGAACAAAATATCTAAAGCAGTTTTGATATGATTTAGACTAAACTTGATGGATGGCTCGACGATCAGATTTAGGTTTACCTCCGTCAACGAAGGAGGTTATATGTGTTGGAGGAGGTTATGTATTCACCCATGTTTGTCTGTTTGTTTGTTCACACAAGATCTACTAAAGTTCTGAACGAATTTCAGTGAAATTTTGTGGAAGGGTGGACCATGGGGCATGAAAGAAGTGATTAAATTTGGGGGCGGATCCGGATCCGGATCTTACGTAGCACGCACAATATCTCCAAACGTTCTCAGTGAATTTCAATAAAATTTTTTGGAACAGTGGACCATGGGTCAAGGAACAGTTGATTAAATTTTGGGAAGGATCCGGATCCTTCGTATTATATACAATATCTCCACGGATCCGGATCAGGATCCTTTTTGATGGCAATGGAATTGGCGGAGGTATGCGCTCTCTGAGTGCTTTCTAGTTCTGAGAATAATAGGTGAAAGGTCAGGGTCACATGGCAAAGCGAATTTCAGTAGTTTTTATTCGATTTACAGCAAACTTTGTGAATGGGTTCAGGGTATGACAAGAATGAATGGATTAGATTTTTGAGGACAACTGGTCATAGGTCAAGGTCACAAAAAAAGGTAAAAAGTCAGGGTCGTAGAACATGGTCAGATTAAAAAGTTTTTTTTTATTTTTTATTTGTACCAAAATTGATGGAAAAGTTAAATATCAGGCAAAAATGAAGCAGTTCGGTTTTGAGAAGAATTGGTTGAAGGTAACAGGGCAAAGTCAACTGTTCTACTGTTGTGCCAGCTGGTGGACGCGGATGTTATACGCTCTGCTTACTCTTGTTGTCTTAAATCAAATTACTTACTGCTTAAATAACATTAAATCCTTCCACAGATTTGAACATACCAAATCTGTTATTCTGTTCACACACACACACACACACACACACACACACACACACACGCACACTGACTCTGCCAACACTACAGGAGAGAAGAAAAAGAGGAGACATGATTATACTATATCAATGCATATCAGGGAAGGAGAAAAAAGACATAAATGAATATATAACCTATGGGGAAGCATCAGCAAGAGGACATTGCAAAAGAACTGCATAAAAAGAGGCGATAAAGACGTAAGGAAATTTAGTTTCCCAAATAGGGCAATTGATCAGTGGAATGCACTACCGAATGCAATAGTGTGTGCCAAAACAATTCATAAATTTAAGGATAAGTACGATAAAAATGGATTAAGACACGGGACAGTACGAGCTTGACTCATTCCTGTAAGGATACAATTAGGTAAGAACACACACACACACACACACACACACACACACACACACACACACACACACACACACACACACACACACACACACACACACACTGGGAAGGAGTACCACAAAAAAATTCACAAGCAAAACTACACCAGACTCCTACTTTCTCTATACTCATTTCAAAGCCAAAGGAGGATGTTGTGTATGTGTACGCAACGACCTATCTTCCTCTCGTGTTCCTGAACTTGACTCTTTTGAATTCTCTACTCTCTGGCTTCTTCTCCCCTGTCATTCTCTGATAAAATATATCCGCTGTTTACTTATTCCCTGATTCTACTATCAAAAATTCTTTGACTATCTTACTTCTACGATGGAACACATTCTATCCATATCTCGTTTCTCTGAATCTCCATTCTAGGAGATTTCAATGTTCACTTCCACCTTTGGTTCTCCTAGCCTTTCACTGATCCACCTGGTGAACAAACCTACATCCTTAATGACCTAGATCAGCTTGTACAGCACCCTACCCGTATCCCTGACTGCCTTGGAGAGAGATCCAACACACTTGACCTCTTCCTTATAATTAATCTTTCTGCTTACACTGTTAATCTTTTCTCTCCGTTGGGCTCCTCCAATCATAACCTTATTACCTTAACCTGTCCTATCACTCCAGTACAGCCTGTGGACCCTCGAAAGAAACGTCGTCTGTGGCACTTTGGAGCTGTGAATTGAGAGGCCCTCAAGCAGTACTTCTTTGATTTTCCCTGGAATGATTATTGCTTCCATGGCCGGGAGCCATCTGAGTGTGCCTTGTGCATTGCAGAGGTTATTCTCTCGGGCATGGAAGCACACATTCCTTTCTCATATCCTTTGAGTAATGCAAGAAAGCCTTGGTTTAATCACTCTTGCTCTAATGCTGTCCACAACAAGGAGAGGGCCTATAAAAGGTACCGGAGCCAACCCACCCCTGAATCACAACTTTTTTATGTTTCTGCCCGGAATCGTGCCAAGTCTGTTCCTCGCTCTGCTAAAAATAATTTCATCCATACTAAATGCTCTCAACTCTCCAACTCGAATTCTTCCTGCTCCTTCTGGTACCTTGCCAAAAACCTTTTTAACAACCTTACCTCATCATCCTTCCCTCCTCTTTCCTACTCTGATGGCTTTGTAGCTATTTCTGCGACTGATAGAGCAGATCTCTTCGCTCAGACTTTCTCCTCTAATTCCATCTTAGACAATTCCGGTGATGTTCCTCCATCACTTCTCCCCCTCTGACTTCCTCATGGCTGACATTAAAATTTCGTCAGCTGATGTATTTTCTGCCATCACTGGCCTCAATACTCGTACTAAGAAGGCAGATGGACCTGATGGAGTCCCTCCTGTTGTCCTCAAGAACCGTGCTTCTGTGCTTACACCCTGCCTAGGTAAACTGTTTTGCGTTTGTTTTTCAACTTGTACCTTTCCTTCTTGCTGGAAGTTTGTTCTTATTCAGCCAGTCCCAAAGAAGGGTGACCATTCCCAACCCTTTAACTATCGTCCAATTGCTTTAATATCCTGTGTCTTAAAAGTTTTCGAGTCTATTCTTAACAGAAAAAAAATAAAGCATCTTTCCTATCACAACCCTCTTTCTGATCGTCGGTATGGGTTCCGCCAGGGATGCGCCACTGGCGATCTTCTCACCTACCTTTCAGACTCCTTGTCATCCTCCTTTCGGGACTTTGGCGAAAGCTTTGCCATTGCACTTGACATCTCAAATGCTTTCGATCGAGTCTGGCATAAATCTTTAATTTCCAAACTGCCCTCTTACGGTTTCTATCCTTCTTCTTGTGCCTTCATCTACAGCTTCCTTTCTGGTCGTTCTACAGCCGCTGTTGTAGACGGCCATCGTTCTCCTAGATCTATAAACAGTGGTGTTCTTCAGGGCTCTGTCCTATCACCAACTCTCTTCCTTTTATTCATCAATGGCCTTCTAAGCTGTACATCTAATTCTATCCACTAGCTGATGAGTCCACCCTTCACCTTTCCTGTCGGTTTCCGCAACGTCCATCTCAACAGTTACATCAACTAACAAGGGATGAAGCTATGGCACACCTAATGTCTGACTTGGCTCGTATGTCTGACTGGGTAAAAATAATCTTGTTGTTTTTAATACATCAAAGACTCAGTTTTTACACTTATCAACCTGTCAAAATCTTCCACAGGAGTACCCACTAATGTTTAACAATATCAAGCTCAATCCGGCACCATTCTTGAACATGCTTGGGTTTTCATTTACTCGGGATTTATCTTAGAAAGATCATATTACATCTCTTGTTAAATCTGCTTCCAAACGATTAGGTGTGCTAAGCCAATTCCGTGCCTTCTTTACCCCTGCACAGTTGTTGACTTTATACACGGGTTTTATTCGCCCCTGTTTGAAGTACAACTCTCATGTGTGGGAAGGCTCCCCACATACAGCTCTTCTCAATAGGGTGGAGTCAAAGGCTATTTGTCTCATCAACTCTCCTCCTCTTACTGGCTGTTTTCAGCCTCTGTCTCTTCACCGCATTTTTGCTCCATTATCTCTTTTCTATCGCCACTTCAATGGTCACTGCTTCTCTGAACTGTCTGTTTGCATCCCTTCACCTCTATGACGGGAGCGTAGCACCCATCTAGCAACAATCTCTCATCCCTTCTCTATCCAACTCTATAATGCAAGAGTTAACCATTACTCCCAGTCCTTCATTTATGCAACAGTTCAACCCTGGAACTGTCTTGCTCTGTATTATCTACTTCCTATGATCTCCAGTCTTTCATATGCAGTGTGTCCAGGGATCTCGAAATGAATGGATCTTGAATTTGGCTCTCTTTTATATTGTTTTTTTTTTTAATTCATTTTTTTTTCTTGGAAGGAACGTTTTCGGGGCTCAGCCTTTGGTTCCTTCTTCCTCGCATAAAAAAAAGTCTCAGATACACCATCTGTTTTATAATGATCCGATTTCTCTATGTTTGATGGTTTGTTGGTTTGTGACCGTAACATAGCAGAGAACGGCGCATTGTAGGGCAAATTTTGTTAAAGTGAGGTACCACTAAAATGTTCTAACTTGAAGAATAAAACAATTTCCAGCCTAATCGGGCCACCGGTTCCCGAGTTAGTCTCATTTTTGGCCTGATGACATCGAGCGCCTTCGGCTGCCTTTAGGTGGATCACTTTCTTTGTGGGCATTGAAGTTACTGTAAAATTCAAAACTGCACAAGGTAGTGCGATTTTTGTTATAGCAAGGTATCGTTAAAATGCTCTAACTTGAAGAATAAAACTAAATCCAGTCCAATCGCGTCACCGGTTCCCGAGTTATGACTCATTTCTGGCCTTTTGACTTCGAGCGGAAAGGCCGCCGATGGCGGCCTTTAAACGAGTACCTAATAGGCAAATAAATTCTCTCGCTCTCTTTCTCATGCTCTGTCTGTCTTTTTGTCTGTCTGTCACACACACACACACACACACACACACACACACACACACACACACACACACACACACACACACACAAATAAACGCATTCTCTCTCTCTCTCTCTCTCTCTCTCTCTCTCTCTCTCACACACACACACACACACACACACACACACACACACACACACACACACACACACACACACACAGGGGAAGAGTTCGCCTAAATCCCTGCGTGCCATTTTCCTAGGCATCTGTATTCGTGTGGTAGCTGTGCTGGCGAATCTTCTTGCTAGGAGGGGACGAGGCCAGTAACGGTGGCTGTCGTGTTTATTACCACCACCTGGAGAGAAAGACGGCATAGGCATCTCGAGTCTCCCTCCTGTGTAATTAGAAAAAAAAAAAAAGTGTCCCAGTAACAGATCTCCATATTGTTTGAAGAACCAGTTAATCTTGTTTTCCATAATCTTCTTCTTCTTCTTCTTATTGTTATTATCATCATCCTGTCAATCCCGTCGCTTTTTGTCACCTGCAGATGAGATGAGGCATCTGTGAGAAATCTGGCAGTGTTACAGAGCCCCCACTCCACTTCTTTTTTTTTTTTTTTTTTTTTTTACCGGGAGGAAATAGAAGGGAGAAGTGACAGGTTAATAATCTGAGTCAATGGAAGGTGTAGTTAAGGAGGAATCATAGAAAATAGTCCATTATTTCCTTTCAAGCAGTATAAGAAAACAGATCTGATGATAATAATTACATACCTAGTTCCTAAGACTTAGGAAAATGCTAGTGGTAAGGAAAATCGAGGCTGATGGAGAATTAATCATTGTTGTGGCTCCAGGCTCCAGTGAGGTAGGTCATGAGAGCCAGAGATCCGTGTATCGTGCCAAGCAACTGATTGAGATTCACACACCTTGGCCTCTACCACTAACACATGCTGCACTCCTCGCAATTAAACCCGCATGCCTAAGATAAACAACTCGTCTCATCATTACTTATCAGTCCTTAAATGGTGTACACTGCATCAGAAATAAAAATTCCGGGAGCCAGACTCAAATTTCTCTTTGGTCTAAAGGCCTGAATGATACTTATTTTTGCAGTTCCAGTGGGGAACGAGTTCCTTTAAGCTTACTGTAGGCTGAGGCAGGTTTTGGTGTAGCGTTAACCTCATTGCCTCCTCACAACGCTGTGTTTGTTGGCGTCAGTGTGTCTTGTAACAATTCCCACCAGGCACTATACGCAGGCACAAGGTTTTGCTTCATTGCCTTTTGTATCATGAAAATAATATATATGTATTTTTTTTTTTTCATCCCTGCTTTCTGTATCATCAAAATATTGTTTTTGTTCAGTGCCTTCTGTGTCATCAAAACAGAACATTTTTTTCTTTCAATCCCTTCTGGATCATCAAAATTTTTATATATTTTGGGGGGTTCACTGCCACCTGTATCATCAAAATATATCAGTACAGTGAACTTTTCCCTCACTGAAAACCATTGACGGATATATGGTTCCCACTAGGTAACTGAGAAAGTCTGGGAGGTTATGTTAGGGAAAATCTTCATAAAAGAAAGGTTATTTCAACATGGGTCCAGTTCTCATCCGTTATAGAGCTACAGTTATTGATGTCCTGGGATGATTATGAGGAAGAATCACTTTGGCCATTTGATCATCAGTAGTTATGGCTCTGGAACGAATGATATATATATGTACCCATGTTGATATAGCATCCATTACTCAAAATCCACGCTAGAATAACCTGCTGAAGTCTCTCAAAGATCTAGGGCTCTCTGTATTTCAAGGGAGGTCTCACTCTCCCGATGGCCCTGCACCCCCTGGAGAGGCGTAGAGTGAGGGGGCAGCGGGTACGACGTGGTCTGATCATGCTGGTACTTAAAGCGGAACAGTTACCCCAGCGGCAGGCCAAGTCACACCATACCATTATGATTTTTTACGCCATCAGATATTAATACCTTCATGCTAAGCTGTAAATAGTTTAAAACAAGGGTGTATGCTAGAACACCCTATTTAATGCAAGTTTTTATGATTAATTTGATTGGACTACGAGGTTACGCTCATAAAAGACTTACAAGTGCATGATTGAGAGAGAGAGAGAGAGAGAGAGAGAGAGGAGAACATGTGAGCAAAATGCAACTCACGTACACTGATGAACCTACCTGCATCAGCGCCATCACCAGCAGTCAGAATTTCCATTGATCAGGAAACCTACTTTTTCTCCTGAGCATACCAGTCCTTCGGAAAAACTTGAACAATTTCTTCGGTCATCACACTCACTCTACTGACTTGAAGAATTACATTAGTATATGAATCTGCTAGTTTTTGCATTTTATCATAAGGAAATCTAGTTCTATGCATGGTATTATGTTCGTTCTTTGTCAGTGTATGATATTACATGTGTCTGGTTTCCATAAATTTAGCTGTTAAGGGCTCAAGGACTGGAACAAATTAAGAGCTGGGATCCTTCTCCTCTTCCTCCTCTCCTAGTTCGCGTTCTTCTTTTTCTCCTTCTTCTTCTCTCCCTCCTCCTCTTCCTCCTCCACCTCCTCCTCCTCCTCCTTCTCATTATCATCATTATCATGATTGTCATTATCATCATCTTTGTCGGTTTTGTTGCATCCAGAAATGGAAAAAAGATATCAGAGTGCACAGTGAAAAGGGCCATGCATCCACTCAGTCATTCATGCCTTTGAAATTCTAGCTGGTAGCACACTAGTTCGCTTCCCAATCAGTCATTCTGGAACCTTAAACAGACTGTGGCTCATCTGGCATAATGTGGCAGTTTTTCGTTTTTAGGCAACATAAATCTCGTAGCTCTATGACAGAATAAGAAAACACGACGGCTCTGTATCATCTCCATTATACATCTTTGCGAGTAGGATCTTATTTAGGTGTTAAACTCTTTTACAGTTCAACATTCAAAATGAAGAGATGGCAATTTTGGGCCAGGCTAAAGATGATACAATATACCAAAAAAGAAAAAAGGAAAAATGAAAGAAACTAGTATTAACTGTCTCGTTTATTTTCCTGTTACTTTACTGTCCATTCTATCACCTCTCTCTCTCTCTCTCTCTCTCTCTCTCTCTCTCTCCTTCATACTGTTATTCTCCGATGCGTATTCTCCCTTTCTTTCTTTAATCCTTCCCCATGCATACCTCCCCAACGTCCTCCCTCTCTTTCCAGCCTCTCGCCCATTCTTCCGACGCTGCCCCTTCACGTCACCCCTCTCACTTACTCTCCCACCCTGCTCAATATTCAACACTGAGGAGAGGATAATGCGAGGGAGGGAGATCAAGAAAGTTAACCCTCTTCCTTCCCTCCTACAACAGTGATCGATTATTAGGGCAAAATGATGAGGAATTGTTTCTGGACATAGATTTATGTAAATTGTTGGGGTGAGGGAGTAATTCCAACGTATATTTTGTTCATGGGTGTTTTTTTCTTTTTTTCATCATATTACTGAGAGAAAGAGAGAGAGAGAGAGAGAGAGAGAGATTAACCCAAATTTGTGGAGGAGAAGGCAGCAGTTATCAGCGTACACTTGGCAGGGATCTTGTATCTCTACCCTGTCAGTCACTCACAAGCAATTACTGTCAGAATATTCACTGGGTGGCTGCAGTGCAATAAACTGACGTAAAAATGTGCGTTGTTTATCCTATCTCTGGGTTGTACATGACTGTGGTACGCTAATTTGGTTTCAGATAATGTGTGGAGATTGAACAGAAAAAGCTTTAAACTGACAATGGATTATAATATTTCACAGTAATCTAATCCCTTCTCTACTGGTAAATATAGTGTTTTATTAATTCTGTATGATGTTAGAACGTATCTTTTGGATTGAAACATGCATATAATGTGCTGTCAGCAGTTATTACATTTAATTGCTAAAAACATGTACTTGTATTGCATGCGAGACAAGAAAGTGACCCCAGTGAGTTATCCTAAAACAAGCAACAGCATATAAATAACTGTTCTTGATACATGGGACATTTGGTTCCTCTGACAGCAGCATAATTTCATTCATTGTTTCAGGCGTATGTTAACTTTAGTTCTCGCCTTTGCATCTTGGTTATTATTTTATTGCTGCGCCAGATGGTTTTCTTTAGCTCAGAGTGACAATAGGAGACTGGGAGAAGCCATTCACGGTCGGGACAGCTTTGATGGTGAAACACAAAATCTCTAGAGTATTATTTATTTGGAAAGGATAGTGAATTTTCTAGTCAGGTGTGCTACAAGACTGTTCTCAAGACTTAGTGATTTAATATGTCCGTCACTGTGAATATCTAATAGAAGTGACAGGACAGAGGTTGAGGATTTGTGGAGATTTTATGAGGCAGCTGATTAGAAAATGTGAGGTGTGTGACGTCAGTAGGAAGTGGAAGGGGAAAAAAATGGCACAGAAGGAGTGAAAGAATCAATGACAATACATCAGCCTTTAAACGAAGGAGAAGTTCCAGAAGTGAGTGTGAAAACCAGTGTGTTGCACCAGTCTTTATTATTGCAGTAGCTGAAGAGACAGCTCATCTGATTTCCCTGCTTGCCTGCCTCCTCTTTCTGAACGGGCATAAAACACCTAACTTTTTTCCCAGTACAATACAACAGTAATTTGGAACTTCAGCCCTTTACTGTGCTCAGACGATTACCTCAAGAACAGTCATCCCCAGTCTGACTTTCACTTTGCCTACATTTTCTATACTCGGACACGGATTCAAACTTTTTGTAATAAGCAGAGATTGATTTTGGCTACAGTTTGGTTAACTTTCTTCGAGTGGGACGAAGCTTCTCTTTCTTGAATGAATAAAATTGTTCTTAATTCAGTTGTGAAAACTTATGCCAAAAAAAGCAGTCCATATGTTGAAAGAGTAGACTCAAAGATTGATGCACGAAGAACAGAACAGATTTAGGAAGAAAAAGAGGATTTAGCTGATGGTAAGGTTAGTGGTTAACGAGCATTTAGAAAAGATCCACACACTGCATGTTGCTAAAATACCATTCGAGAAATGCACTGCTTTCCAAGAAGGTGGGAATCTGTTTGCAGGGAAAGCTAGAGCTCCTGTTCCACTGTCCTATGGGACCTGAGATTTCAGTTACTTTTTTGTGTGTATTTATTTTTTCTTTCATCTTTTTTTCTTTATTTTCATTGTTTCACTCACAATGAACAGCCATAAATGCATTATAGAACAGATTTCTTCAGTGTCTACCAAATTCCACTTCCACAGGACACTATACCAAATTGACATAAAATTCTTCCAAATGACAGCCAGTAACGAAGCCTTTAGAGTTCCCTGAGAAGGTTACCATATATGTCCTTAAGTGTTCAGTTTTCTGGGGACCATGAACGAAGATATTCTAGACCACTGCTTGATGAACTGTTCTTTTATTATTTCTTCAACCTGTCTATCCTTTCAACTAACTCCACTTCTTTTGAAATTCACCTCTCTTCCCGTAAACCTCATCTTATGTTTCAGGCAAGATTTATTTTTCTTAAACTACTGAGAGCGATCTCTTTTTTTGTGTGTTTGTTTGTTTACTGCTGCTCCTAAATGCAATTCCAAGCCAAAAATGGCTGTTGCATGTATGTGCTCGTTGTCCTTAATTATGTCCATTTCCTCAGTTTATATGTCTGAAGTCTTCATATTTTGACTGTCGCTATCTTACTATTCGTTACATAAATACATGTTTTCCCGAATGTTTCTGTCTGACTCTTTACTTACATTGCACAGTGTAATGAGTGACATTGATAATTTCTGTACTTAGGAATAATCCCCTTTTCCACGAAACACTTCTTTCTTGGTCTGCCTCTTCATCCAGCCACTCCAGTTTCATACACCCTTGTAATGTAGTCAGTCTTTCACCATCCACTCGTTTCACTTAACCACTCTACCTCAAAATATTGCTCATCACATTTCCCGCCACCAACACATTCATGTTACCATTCATTCTCTTACTCATTCCTTCAAGTCACGCCGCAGTTACTTCTAAAATGACTTGTTTTCACCTCTCATGCTCTATGTATGCGTCCCTCACTTCAGTCATCTGTACATCAGTGGTGGCACTAGTACAGTGCCGTACAACACGTTCTTAATATTTTCACTCAAAATCTTTCTTCCTGTCTCTGCTTTCAGTACGCCTGATACTTTCCTTTCTTGCTGCATCTCCTTATTCAGTTTGTCTTGCGTTTTACTGTTTTCGTTTATAACACCGCGTATTCACAGGTATTCAGTCCTTTCCAGGGTTTCCATCTCTGGACTTCCTTCAGATGCTCCCACGTACGAGTACATATTGCCTACTCAGTTTTAAATTATCAGTTTAGTCCACACAGGCTAATTTCTACCAAAATTTCCGACTTCTGTCTCTCATCTCCAGCAGACTGGATCATTGACATACTGAAGAGCGAAGTTCTCACACATCATCTACCTGTTTGAGAACACCCCCCCCCCTCCTTTCACATTCTCGCTTTCACCTCTCGCAGTATCACGTTCTTACAGACAATGAACAGCCATGGGGACATGACTGGTCATTTTGCTGTTCACCGAGAGACAAGTTTTTCAGTGAAAGCACCGTTTACACTTACAGCACATTCTGTTGGATATTACAAACTCCGAACTGGTTAAATTAATCGATATCCACATCATAGACTCTCGGTGTACTCCAGAGAGCCTGCTTATGTACTTTATCTTACGCATTTTTAAAATACAGTGATGCTACAGACATTCGTCACCTCACTTTCTCGAATTCCTTTACCAGGCATCTAGCAGAAATATTTACTGATCACATCGTTTGGCCTTTCTGAAGCCGTCAAGTCAGTCGTCATCTGGCTTTGTTCTCACCGTCGCTCTTTGATACCAACATTTCCCATTGCAACCCAGGAAACCAATACCTCTCTCTCTCTCTCTCTCTCTCTTACAAAGGTACCACTACACCTCCCTTCTTGTACTCTGACACTTTTCCTTGAGCTCAGGATAATCAGCACAACTTCAAGGTTCATTAATATTATCGAACTTTCTCCATGACAATACACACACACACACACACACACACACACACACACACACACACACACACACACACACACACACACACACACACACACACACACACACACACACATACACATACACACACGTACACTCATACACACATACTCATACATACATACATACACACACAAACACACACACACACACACACACACACACACACACACACACACACACACACACACACACACACACACACACACACACACACACACGTACACAGACACACACACATGCACATGAAAACACACACACACACACACACACACACACACACACACACACACACACACACACACACACACAAACACACTCACGCACGCACGCACGCACGCACGTAAAAACCTTTCTGACACCTCATTCGCTATGAATTCACGAGCCTGTGATACATTCTTATAACTTTTGTTTCCAACTCGGGCAAAGACAAAACAGTACATCCCCTGAGGTCCAGCTATCCTCCTGTGTGGCCACGTCTTGTGTCACCACTTGTGCGGTAATACTCATCAGCCATACTGAATACATGCTGGGGCTGGCAAATTCAGGACAGTGATGGTAGTACTGAGGGTGTTTTTTATGACATGTCAGTAGATTTTGTGGAAGAAATGTTGAGATTGATTTAACGATATTCAAACCCCCAACCTGTTCCATGTTTCAGCCTATTCTTCTCATATCCCATCGGCCTGCAGCCCACTTTTCTGTTCACCTGATTACTACCAACCTCTTAGAACAGCTGTACCCGTCTCCTAAATTCGTTGCTCTCCAGGACATAATGAACTGCGTGTGAGAGTGGACCGCCACCAACGACGTCACCTTCAGTCACACAAAGATAGCGGCAATGCACATCTTGGCAGCATGCAGTATTGTCCCCAGATATGACATTGAAGTTTGGTGTTCTTTGTATAGCCAGAGACGTTAGGTTTCTCGGCGTTTCCAATGTCAGCGGTATTAATTTGCAGTCACGTCAGCAGTCTACAAATACTCATCTCCACCCCCTCTGACATCTGAGATCGCTAAATGATATGGCGACCTAGCTGAAGAATGTGCACACCATCTTTATGCTACCCAAACCTGTCGGGCTAAGTTGTCTTCTTCCACAGTTAAAATGGAAGAATGATTAAAAAATGTAGAAAAGTGCATGCAGATTCATCTCTGAACTAGCATACACAGCCTATCAGGAAGCCACAATCAGATTCATCTTCCCCGGTTTATCTCATTTACACAAGCGATATACCAGACATTTTTGCATTAATTTCTCACACATCTTTGTCACTCCTTCTTCCCCGCAGATCATCTCCAACCACCCTCAGCCACTTAATACCACAGCCTCATGAGCCCATTAGAAAGCATACGGACAGGTACAAGATAATTCGAATGCCGTACAAGACAGATGTGATAATAAGTAACGTGCAAAGAAAGCCCAAGGAAATGTTATTAATCGTTGGATAATTCAACGTAGTGTGTTCCTGTAAGTGTTACGACTCCTGATCTATAAACACTATTATCTGCCATTATCTATATATAAATGAATGTGCTTCAAGTGGAAATATATCTAGTGGGGTGGCTTAGCGACCAATTTTGGGTGTTTAGTGCAAAAGTGGATAAAAGCATGAAAATTGGCACAGGCGTTGCTAAGAGGTTACTTTTTGATTTTAGAAGGGTAGCCCTCTTGGATTTAGTGTGGTTTGCCTTGTAGAAATCAAAATCCAACATGGCCGCTAATCATGCATATGGAAACATGGTAAGAAGTGTATATGTTACACAGTGCCACATATGGCACTATTAAACAGTTATAAGAGGTCAGTGACTGAAAATAAGCCCCAGAACTTTATTTGAAAACATTATTTAATTAAAAAAAAAACAGACAAGTAAAAAGAGGAAAAATATATGTGAACGTTGTTGATAAACATCTTCACATCACGTGTACATATGATGGTATGAAATACCATGAGATTCAATTTTACACCAATACACATGGCATATTTTTATATTTAAGACCGTTTTTACTTTTTGGAACTACATTTACAAAGTGATGTGCAGACCAAGTTTGCTTTTCCACACTTACAGTGGGAACAATCACCTTTGCAGTTGCAATTGATTAATTGTTGGCAAGCAGATGACAGCTCAGGAATGGTGATCCATACTGGCACCCACTTATGATCATCCTTTTTCCATCCATATGCTTGAGGGGATGGCACATCCACCTGGGCTTGGTCACTTAGTGACCATATTCCAGCTTGAAACACTGCTCTTCTTGCCTGTTGAAGGAGTGCATCCTGAAAGAACAGAAGGAAAGAAGGTTACTTTTACTTACTAAAATAAGAGGTGGAAGTGGTCGAGCTAGGATTATGATCTAGATTATCTAACGCACCCACACTGAAGAGTCCTTTTCGAAGGCAAGCAGGAGAAACTACACCATCTTCTTTGAAACGTTCACACACAGATGTGGCCAACCAGTCCTCTAGTGTCATAATTATGTCATATGAAATAGTAATGCCCATTTTATACACCATCTGAATAAGCTTCTTGCTCCATGCTGCTGCATGAATATTCAGCCCAAGGTAGATGGGAAGAGGAGGCTCACGTAACAGGGTGTGTCTTGTTTGAACATCATGATCTGAAGCTCTTCTCTTTGTATTGAAAAGCATGGTCTGTGCTATGGTAAGACAGGCTTGGGATACATGTCTGTCCTGGTCATCCAGACCTGTACCATTCAGGATCATTGAAACAAGTGATTTGAGACTAGCTGGTACAGAATCTTCCTGGCAATTTGGTGTGAAACTACCTGTAAAACTGATTCCCTCTTGGTCGAAAATATCTTTCCTGATGATTTTTGCAGCCTTTGCCATAATATTGGCATCTTCAGAGAAATCTCGCTGTTTCAGTGCTTCTCTCAACGTGTTACTCATGCCCTCTTTGAAAACAATGACTACATTTTTCCCTTCTTGCTGTTCCTGTGCCTCAGGAAAATGTTCGAGGATGATATGTTTGAACCTACTCCTGTGCACATATTTTCTGACACCAAGATTCTGGAGACGGTCTACATACATGGCATATAACTCTTTGAGTGTAAACAGTAAAGTTCCACCATTAACTGATCTTTCCATGTAGTTTGTTAGTTCTACAAAGACAATTGATTCTATCATTTTCTCCTCTGTATTCGGCAAAATCTTTCTAGATTTCCTTTTGAATGAACGATATCTGTTTCTCAGTCCAACTAAGCACTTCAAATGATATTTTGCTTCTATTGCAATCAAGTCTCCTCCAGCAAGTGTTGAAAGAAGCTTAGTGTCTTTTAATTCTGTAGCAATGGTGTGCACATTCTCATCAGCATCAAATGTGCAGAAATTGTGTACTTCACCTTCTCTTTTTCCCTTTTCACAGAATATACACATTTGCTGGTCCAATGATCTGCGCTGTCCCCTGAGCTTTTTCTGAGGAGATTCATCTGGGTCAGGTTGCCTTCTCCTCTTTGCAGCGGATTGTTGTGCACTTTCTAGCTTTGAGTTATTAAACTTCAGGTGACATGATTGATGCCAAGATGCATAATGATCAGCTAAGCTGTCTGCTGTTTCATCGCTATCATCAAATTGAAGAGTCTCTGGAAGTGCATCAATTTCTTTGAACGCTGCCACATTTTTCAGAAATGACCTGAACACTTCTTTTTTCTCATCACTTGTGCCAGACTTACTCCTCATGGGACACTTCAATGTTTCTGAACTGTTTATCTGGCAAATAATGCAGAGTTTCCAATTAAAATCCATTTTGCTTTATTGGTATATTACCTGAAAGCAGAAAAAAAAGAGACAAAAAAGGTGAGTTAGCAATGTATTTACATGTATTATAATTATGATTAACAAATAAGACTAGATAAGATGCAAGTGATTATAATAGGATGCAACTACTATTGTGCCCATAATTGAATGTAAAAGAAGCTAGTTTAGCATTATGACACCACATGGTACATTTTGCAGAGGAACTCATAATTTAGATCATATCAAACACATGCACATTGTACATATATTGAAAATTTCGATTTTCGCTTATTAATTATTCAAAATGGCGGTATATCTTGGAAATAATTAACTCCACTGTTTTCTAACCATAAAAATTGAATTTCCTGACCCCCAAAACCCATGATTTCATGTGTCACACATACATATTAAGGAAAAATGTCATGTAGACTGAATTTTGGCCTGTCGCTAACTGTAAATTCAAGATGGCGGCCATGTTTTGTGTCACAGACATATTTCAAGATGGCTACCCTTCTGAATTCATTTAATACGTTAGAGGGAAGCTTCATGCCAAATTTCATGCTTTTATCCAGATGTGCACTAAAATTCAGTTAAGCCACCCCACTAATCTCATTGTGTAACAGTGTTCCAGCCACATTAACATAATAACAAGACCTTTTTGCTAATTAGCTTTGCATAATTACATTTATTAAATCATCGAGCACTGCACTAATTGTACAGTATTATCACAGAAAAATGCTGTCATAAAGCTCTATGGCATACTGTGCAGCTGGAAACAGTCTAACACAATCTGGTCTTTAGTACGTAAAATATATGTACAGGCATGCAGTAATATTAAACACAATATACAGCATGGGAGGGGAGGGGGGACCCAGGAGTTCCTAAATGCAGTATTAGCATAGGGGTCACGGGGTACTCAGCGACTCGTGGGAAATATGGAGAGATATGGGCGGGATGCATTCTGAGATGCCTACGCAGAGGGTGACTGTGGGTTGATGCTGGTTTTGTGAAAGTGGATGAGATATGATCACTGTGGTTCCGTCAGCCCAGCTCAGAATCCAGGCACGAGGCTGTCAACTTTTTGTTCCTGCCACAGGAAGGTTCTTTACTGAGGCTTCCAGTTTCTAGATAAAACTTGAGAGAGAGAGAGAGAGAGAGAGAGAGAGAGAGAGAGAGAGAGCAGTAGTATTACAGTTCTTGAGGTCTCCAGGCCAGCTCAGTCAGTGGTATGTCAAGATGGCCCTCTGCCTGTTGGCGCAAGCAAGTAGGGGCCTTGTGCCTCTTTTCAGGGTCCTTTGAAGTAGGATCTCCATTCTAAGTATAGCAAGCACTCACCCAAAGTCTGCACAGATATCATGTTCAGTCATCCAGCCAACCATAGATGGCAGCACGGTGGTGATGTCTGCTTACATGATGACGTTATCGAATATGCAATTCCTGATTTCACCTGTTATTTCTGTCTTGGGGAAGAAAAAAATCGTATTTTGTCTCAGATTTCACTGTCTCTTTCTGTTTGTTCACACTCTGTCCTACTGTATTATCCCCTTGCCTACCGTTCTGCATGACTTATTCGTTACTCTGTCAAATTTTGGGGCTGCTGTTTTTTCTTTGATATCTCGGGAAGCTCACATTAAGTACTTCTCTTGCAAAGCCAGCTCTTATGTTGTACTGACAGTGTTTCGTGTTTATACAGCTGCGGACTACACATTGCTCTGTGTAGAATACAGCTGTCAGTGTAAGGAGGTTTCTGGTTACAGCTCTCATGCAGGTGAAATCAAAGGCTCTTTTAATCATAATTTTTCTCCCTTCATTGATTCCTTTAGTCCTTGTCTGTCTCTTTGTCTGTCTGACTGTACTACTACTGGGCAGCATACTATTGACCTCTCTGACTCCACGCTTTCCTATTCAAGGCAGGCATCAACAAACTTCCATTAGTTTCTTGTCCAAACGATTCATGTAGGATTTATTGGCTTTCTCAATTATTTATATACGGGAGAACTTGACTGAGTTGCTGTCTTACTCATACTGTCTTTTTTCCTGCCTATGACATCAGCAGCTTGCCCAGGTATCTCGAAGTCAACCAGTCCTGAAGGCTCTGAAACTTCTTCAGGCTCCTAACTGGTATTTCCATATTTCTGCCTTAATAATTTCAAATTTCTAGAAAATACTGCGAATAAGGAAAGAAACAAGTAATGGTGACGTGATTAGAGTTAGCACTGGCATGCTAGATGAAACTTAGAGTATATGGCTTAGTGAATAGCATATGTGTATGGAAATGAAATACTCACTTTTCTTGAAAATTATTTTTAAATTTTTACTCAACTTTAGGTCCTGTCTTATAACTCCCCCCCCCCTCTCTCTCTCTCTCTCTCTCTCTCTCCGTGTGCTAGGTGAGCACTGACAAGGCGTGAGGAGAGAGTCGGCACTGGTGACTGTACAGATTCTTTCTCTCTGTCGCTGGGGACTGTCACGCCGCTTCCCACCCTCACTCCAGCACATTTATCCTTATTATACTGTAGCTCCTCAACGCTTTCCCTTTGTTTCATCAGGCGTGTTCATTGCAGCTTTCATTTTCATTTGATCTTATGTTTATTTTACAGTTAAGGGGCGACAGTTAAGTTAGCCATCATTGTTTATATTTCTTCCTTTTTTTTTTATGTGTTTTTCAGTGTAGTTGATCATACGAGAGATAGGGTGTCACTTTTGAAAGAAGCGAGACTTAAGGAGTTACAGTAATAATCGTAATTCATTGTGTGACCGATACACCCATGCAAGTCCACTGTAGTCTAGGCATCACTACTGACCTAGAAAAGAGAGAGAGAGAGAGAGAGTTGAAACGTATTAACTAGTTTCATTAACCCCTAGTAACACAGGCTAACTAACAACACGTAAATTAAGAAAGATAAATGAAGGGAGAAGTCTATATAGCGTATTCAGGTATGTAAATCTAGCAAAATAACCACATGTAATGGAATATTTAATTACCGTATTAGATACAGTTCGTCGTTGATAATCCTTTTTGAGGGCAGGATATCTTCTACGTGAGTATTGCTGTACAGGTATATTCATTTCACACGTCACCTTCAGCATCATTTATATAAAAGATATGAAGAGAATATTAAAATAAAGTATCCTGGAGCATAAGAGAAGAATTTTATATACTGTAATCGTACAAATAAAATACACATTAACAAAAACCAAAAATTGATGTATGATCATGAAATTTTTATAACATCAGTATAATTCATATTATGGATGAGGTACCTTGGTGATTTAAGATATTTCATACTAAAATCATTTATAAACCAAGCTAATAGGTACCGGTATTGACGTCAAGACTGAGGCGTGTGAGAACATCAGTAGCTACAGTTACCTCAAATTAATCAGCTATTACAGAACAGTAACTCGGGGATGACAGCCTGTACAGTTTGCAATGGTAGTTTTTTTTTTTTTATTATGTCTGTCACAGTTGGAGAAAACATTGATAGTTTTTTTTTTTATTATGCCTATCACAGTTGGAGAAAACATTGATTTAATCTCTCACCACGCCGCTCATACCAGGCAGCTACGACGCACATTCTCACAACGAGTATCACCGTTTTGGACCCAACACCATTCCATCCCTCCCCCGCCCCCTTTTTTACATCCAATTCATCCTTTATCTGCCTTCCAAGATTGAATATCTGAAAAAAATCTGGGATTTGTACATACCCATTGTCAACATTGCTTCCCAAACAGCTTCGAGTTTCACGGAGTGTATTTATCCCGTCCACTCCTTCCCGACCATTCCATCCATCTTTGGCCTTTTATTTTTTTGTGTCCGACACTGGGCATAGGCATCATAGCCTGTTCCCGAGGCCCATTAGTCCTCGCACATACCATACACCTCCACATGTCACCACTTTGGCGCTAACACCCACCGTCCACACTGAATACATGCTAGGGCTGTCACATTCAGGATTGGTGTATTGGTATCAGCGGGGATATTTTTACATGTCGGCAGGTCTTCTGGTATATCAGCAAAGTCTGCCTTATGAATTTCAAATCCTTAAACTGTTCTCTGCCCTAGCCGGGATTCGAACCTGGGTCCACTAGGACTGCAGAGTATCTCTCTACCTATTCAGCCACCGCCAATCCATATATATATATATATATATATATATATATATATATATATATATATATATATATATATATATATATATATATTTGTCTGTTAACAACTTTACGCGAAAACTACAGGTGCGATTTTACCTAAAATTACAGGGATGATGGGCTATGACCTTCTGATCACCTGATTAAATTTTGGGCCAAATTGGGACAAGGCCTAGGCTGTAGGACCCCCAAAATGTAAAAAAAAAAAAAAAAAAAGTTTTTTTTCGCCATCATTCCTTTCAAATTCGTCATATCGACATGAAACCAAAACCTAAAGGTGCATCTTTCAAATCTGCCTCGTATTCCATGCCTCATTACGTCAGGGGGTGTCACCCCCAAGTTAGTGGAGGGGGGGTCAGTATCAGGTGGGTCGGGCTTAAAATTTCAGATGGGTATAAAATCGTCAATTTTCACCCGATTTGCATCAAATTTGATATGTGACATCTTTGACTAGAAATCCTGTTGTGTTTATACGTCAGCCTAAAATGACTGTCAGGGACGGGTTTGCTGTGCCTTGGCACCGTTTCTTGTTAATATCTTCCTTGAAACTCTACAATTTACATTCACTCAGACCTACACAGTCTACCGACTAGTTTCCTCTCTCCTCAGTCCTGAATTTTATAGCTCATAATATAACTAAATTTCACAACCTTGCTTTATATGAGCATGTACATACTTCATGCAGTCTTCTTGAAGCCTCTACTGTATACTGAATCACTCGGCTATCAGTACTGAATGAATGTCTTCAAATAACCTGTAACTGTACTTCCTTCAGACATTCGATTCCCCGTTAGGTGTTCACATTTACATCTCTTTCTTTCTCAAAGCATCAAAAAATTAAAAATCTCGCACCAGTTTATCTCCTCATGCATTATCATATCATACTGTGGGTCATCATCTCAACAATAATTACATAATTTTTTTCTATCTACTTTCAGGCATCATTACTTACAAATTTCCACAAATCACTGACCGACACTACAAACGTCCCATTTCCTATCAGTAAGGAGCATTGAGTCATTGCCACACTTCAGATTTCAATGTATTCATCCCTAACCATCCATTTCATTTCCATATCTTGTTGTGATCAGTGTTAGGCGCCTTCAAGTGTTAGTACCGATATAACTCGGCAGCTATGCTTCTTGCCTATACAGACTTTCCTTAACATCTCTCCATATCCCTCATAAGGAGGATGGTAGGCTGCAGATGAAGGGTAACTTCAGCCTGCAGTCCATTGTGCTCACGTTCATGAGTCTGTGCCTATAACAACAACAACAGTTCTTCTCAACTCCGTTAATTTATATACAACAAATATAGTAATATATATTTACAGACTGATTTAAAAAAAAAGAAAAAACTATCCAAATCCTTGTAAATCGAATAATGCATTAGAGATCTTACATCAATATCCTCAAGAACAAAGGAGACCGATGAAGAAGTTGGAAAGTCTGAAGAAAAATCACAGAATAAGATAATACTGTCTTGTTAATGAGATACAAAGAATAAAATCTGTTCCCACAAGACACACACACACACACACACACACACACACACACACACACACACACACACACACACACACACACACACACACACACACACACTCCCACAAGACACACACACACACACACACACACACACACACACACACACACACACATACACACACACTCCCACAAGACTCACACACACACACACACACACACACACACACATCAGTCAATCAGTTAATTTCCCTATCTACATATCAGTTTGTCTGTCCATCTATCTATCTATATTATATTCGTAGGGTTATTGCTACAGGCGTCCAGACCAGTTCCCCCGTCCTTACTGTTGGCTACCCTCATCACCTTAGAGCCGCGCACCTGCCTTAATCTGTGATATTTGTACCTCCAGGAGTATTTATTTATTTATTTATTTATTTTTATGCCAGCAGCTCATCTTTGTCCTGTCTTTTGTGCTTATTATTTCATTATAAGATCTTTTTCTCTTTTTAACAATAATATTTTTTGCTTCTTCAGGGTATTACTTCTACCTTAATTTATTTTGGACTGTCTGTTCTACAGTATATCTGACACATATAAAATTCACTTTGGGTAATAACTAACCTATTTGTCGTCTTTTTTTTTTTTTTCGAGGTTGCCAGGAGACTCACGTGCTTCAACCGAAAATTTTGTGATAAAACTTCTCTCTCAATAACTCACAATCTAGTATGACAGTTTTATTTTCTCTGTCACATATATTGCTTTTTGGATGGCCTTCAGGTGTCTTCCCTTCATTCTAATCACCTTCACCGCCTTTCACAGTGTGTGCTTACGTCTATCCACATAAGTTTCCTGATTGCACAAAAGACTTCGTATCTACTTTAACGAACATCGCTTTTGGACATCCTCTGTGATTCCTGAGCCATATTTTCCCTCTCATACTGTAGTTACTCTTCAGTTACCAATATGTATGTATTTACACTTACTGATACGTGTTTAAACAGTTTTTATGTTCTTATAAAATTTCCGCGTAACTAGGAGTTTGAAGACATAAAGCATTATTATTTACATTGGATTAATAGCAAGATATACCTGTACAATATGACAACTGTGTATGAAGGATTGCTGACATTATAATCCTTTAACTCTAACTGTCTAACAATATTTTCCTCTTATTAATTCAACTGATAGAATGACACGTTGCCAACGTAATGGATGAAATCTATATTGATACAAGTCTAGCTTATTCTAGCCAAACGTGGACGATTTAATTTCACCGGTCATTCTCGGCTGAATAAAATCGTCTGTGGTATGCCCAATAAGATACTAGAGTTGTCCCGATTATCAGAAGGTTAATGGTAAGAGACTGAACAGTGAGTCTTCTTTGACCCACTCTCAACTGAATAAAAACATCAAACGTCAGCTGGAATAAAATACTAGAGTTGTCTCGATCATGACAAAGTTAATACAGTCTTTGAAAGAAATGTGCCCCCCCTCCACTCATGCCAAGATGTTCTTCCATTTCTTCCCCTCCCTCTCCTCTCCCCGACCCCTGGTACGCCACCCCTACTGCCACGATTCGAGTAGTAGTAGTTACAACTCCCAGTTTCATCTCAAAGTGACCACGGTCGTCTGTAAGATAGTTTCCCTTCTTCCGCAGTCCACCATCATGCTTTCAGGGGATAGGGAGGGGATTGAAGGGCGTTTGCATAACTGGGCAGCTTCAGTGCCGTCATATCAGTGTCAGCACGTAGAGGAGACCTCTGTTATTACAGGTACTGTCAAGTCTATAGTACGGTACTGTAAATATGACCTCTCAAGCTCGAGAAATGTCTCCTACGTTGAGCAAAATTGTTTGTTGGGAGCAAAAATGCAATTTTAAAGCGTCATCGTAGTGGAAGAGTTAGGTACAGTGGCCTACAACAACAGCAATAAATATAATCTAAAATAACGGAGGGGGACAGCGTTCAGATTAAAAACACTGTGTTCTTTCTGAACCTGTCGCAAAATATGGCGTCTTATAGTGAAAAATACATATCATTGTGTGTGTGTGTGTGTGTGTGTGTGTATATGTGTGTAGTAGTTGTAGTAGTAGTAGTAGCAGTAGTAGTAGTGACCTGGTTTATAAGGGAAATGTGGTATATGAAGACACTCGTGTGACAAGACTGATGCGCCTGATATTACCTTACTTTTTACCTGAACAATATACAGCATATCCGTGGAAGTGGCGCCAATGACAGTACTACACACCATCACATCCGGTCGCACGATCTCCAACAGAAACGCCGTGAAATATCTCCAAACTCCACGCCAGGTAATATCTCCAGACTCCTAGCTGGGTCATTCTCCACCCTTGCTCTCCATTCCAGCGTGAAATGACAAAAATGGCTGTGTGTCCGAGTGTCGCACAGGAACTCACCACTCTCCTACGTACATTCCCGATGGAGGGGCGTTTCACTGTTTCATTGCCATTGTTGCAGATGATAAATTTTGCTTATTTCTTTGAATACTTTTTATCCCCTTATTGCAACAGATCAGGACCTTTATTATGATGATATCGATGATGATGATGATGACGATGATGATAATAATAATAATAATAATAATAATAATAATAATAATAATAATAAAAATAATCATAATAATAATAATAATAATAATAATAATAATAATAAAATAATAATAGTAGTAGCATTAGTAGTAGTAGTAGTTGTAGTAATAGTAGAAGTAATTGTGGTAGTAGTAGTTGTTGTAGTAACAGTAGAAGTAATAGTGGCAGTAGTAGTAGAAGTAGTACTAAAAATAATACTAACACTAATTATCATCATCATCCTGACCCACTTGGCTAAAGATGAGGAGAGAAGAATCCAGAAACAAGAGATGAGAAGGTGCAAATGAGTGAGAACACTTAACAGCATGCCAAGTGAAGTAGGACACACCATCATCCACGCACCTTTCACGCCCCCGGAATCCTGGGTCTAAGGGGTTCGAATGTTTTGTGATGACTGTATGGCTCATTTCACTGGGTATGCCGTTGATAGTTCTACGCTCTCTCTCTCTCTCTCTCTCTCTCTCTCTCTCTCTCTTTATTTCCGGATCCTACGTAACCCCATGTTTACTTGGTAAAGACGGACAGGGTGATAATGATGATGATGATGAAGATGATATTAGTGATGCTGATGATGATGATAATGATGAACAGCTCTTGCGGAGAACAGATAAAAGGCGACGGTGAAAATGGCAAAACAACTACAGTTCATTGCTAGTAAAGAATGCAAAGTAAACTCCGTCCCCAACCATTAGCCGTGTCTATGAGTGGCTGGTTTATGCCCGTCAGAGGAGCACGATCAAGTCATTATGACCACCATCATCATTCAGTCGCTGATGAAGAGCTTACAAATGAGTGGTGCAGCTCTGAGAACACACACACACACACACACACACACACACACACACACACACACACACACACACACACACACACACACACACACACACACACACACGTACGCACATTCATACACATACACACGTACGCACATTCACACACATACACACGTACGCACATTTGTCATTAACTTAATCGCTGCTTCACTGAAAGAAAGGAATAAAAACTTAAGCACTTCGTTGCACCTGTGTTACTACGGACGAATGGCATTATCGATAAGAAGTGAATCTGATGTTTCTACCAGATAACTTCAACTGCGTAAGAGCATTGTATTAAACTGTAGTACAAATATTGATGAACTATTGTCATTAGGAAGGTGAACTTTTGTCGTACGTTTGAATACAATGTGAAATTTTATATGTCATGTATTAGGCTGGGTAATATGAAAATCCAAAATATACGAATGATCCGGGGCAATAACTTCGTATTTCGCAAGCGCTGTCTAACTACACGTGCTAAATCCATGAATTAAGAGCCAGGGGAGTCATATGCCTCATGATTATCCGTCATCATGTGTGTGTGTGTGTGTGTGTGTGTGTGTGTGTGTGTGTGTGTGTGTGTGTGTGTTTTATGCAAGGAAGAAGGAACCAAAGGCCAGGAGCCCGCAAATCGTTTCTCTCAAGAAGAAGAAATAAAAAATACAAAAGAGAGCCAAATTCAAGATCCGTTCATTTCGAGATGCCTGGACACCTGCGTTTGAAAGACTGGAGATCATAGGAAGTAGGAAATACCGACAGAGAAAGACAGTTCCAGAGATGACCTGTTGCATAGATGAAGGACTGGGAGTAACGGTTAACTCTTGCATTCGAGAGTTGGACAGAAAAGGGATGAGAGTTTGTTGCTAGACGGGTGCTACGCGCCCGTCGCAGAGGTGGAGGGATGCAAGCAGACAGTTCAGAGGAGCAGTGACCATTGAAGTAGCGATAGAAAAGAGATAAAGATGCAACAGTGCGGCGAAGAGACAGAGGTTGAAGGGAGCCAGTAAGAGGAGAAGAGTTAATGAGACGAAAAGCCTTTGACCCCATCCCATGGAGAAGAGCTGTATGTGGGGAGCCTCCCCACACATACGAGTTGTACTCTAAATAGGGGCGAATAAAACCCGTGTATAAGGTCAACAACTGTGAGAGGGTAAAGAAGGTACGGAGTCTGCTTAGCACACCTAATATCTTGGAAGTAGATTTTACAAGAGATGTAATATGATCTTTCCAAGATAAGTTCCGAGTGAATGAAACCGCAAGCATGTTCAAGGATGATGCAGGATTGAGCTGGATATTATTAAACATTAGTGGGTACTCCTGTGGAAGATTTTGTCGGGTTGATAGATGTAAGAACTGAGTCTTTGATGGATTAATAACAACAAGATTATTTTTACCCCAGTTAGAGATACGAGCCAAGTCAGACATTAGGTGTGCCATAGCCTCATCCCTTGCCTGTTGAATTAACTGTTGAGATGGAATTTGCGGGAACCGAATGGAAAGGTGAAGGGTGGAATCATCAGCGTATGAGTGGATAGGGTTAGATGCACAGCTTAGAAGGTCATTGATGAATAAAAGGAAGAGAGTTGGTGATAGGACAGAGCCCTGAGGAACACCACTGTTGATAGATATAGGAGAAGAACGATGGCTGTCTACAACAGCGGCTATAGAACGACGAGAAAGGAAGCTATAGATGAAGGAACATATAGAAGGATAGAAACCGTAAGAGGGCAGTTTGGAAATTAAAAAAATTATGCCGGACTCGCTCGGAAGCCTTTGAGATGTCAAGTGCATTGGCAAAGCTTTGGCCAAAGTCCCGAAAGGCGGATGACAAGGAGTGTGAAAGGTAAGGGAGAAGATCGCCAGTGGAGCATCCCTGACGGAACCCATACTGACGATCAGAAAGGTTATGATAGGAAAGATGCTTTAAAATTTTTCTGTTAAGAATTGACTCGAAAACTATTGAGACACAGGATGTTAAAGCAATTGGACAATAGTTAGAGGGTTGGGAGTCGTCATCCTTTTTTGGGACTGGCTGAATGAGAGCAAACTTCCAGCGAGAAGGAAAGGTTCAAGTTGATAGCCAAAGGCGAAAGAGTTTACCTAGGCAGGGCGTAAGCACAAAAGCACAGTTCTTGAGGACAACAGGTCCATATGCCTTGTTAGTATTGAGGTCAGTGATGGAAGAAAATACATCACCTGAAGAAGTCTTAATGTCAGCCATGAGGGAAGTCAGAGGAACTGATGGAGGAACAGCACCGGAATCGTCTAAGATGGAATTGGAGGACAAAGTCTGACTGAAGAAATCTGCTTTATCAGCAGAAGAAATAGCTACAGAGCCATCAGAGTAGAAAAGAGGAGAGAAGGATGATGAGGTAAAGTTATCAGAAAGGTTTTTGGCAAGGTGCCAGAAGGAGCGAGAAGAATTCGAGTTGGAGAGTTGAAAGCATTTGGTACGGATGAAATTATTTTTAGCATAACGAAGAGTTGACTGCGCGCGTGCGTTCGTGTGTGTGTGTGTGTGTGTGTGTGTGTGTGTGTGTGTGTGTGTGTGTGTGTGTGTGTGTGTGTGTGTGTGTGAGAGAGAGAGAGAGAGAGAGAGAGAGAGAGAGAGAGACGGGGCAGGATGACTAAATGAAGACCCCAAATTTGGCACATGTGACAATGACAAAAGCCACCCACACTTTCACGACGCCCACTTTACCGGTAAGATAAAAAGATGAAATTCGTGTGATACCTCCTTACGTACACACCTAAGCTGAGCAAAATTGTCAGATGGTAGAAGGAATATCGTAGTTAAGAATCACAACGTTCTGCGAGGAATTAAACTCTTGCATTCACGGAGGACAGCGAGGCAGTTTAAAGATCAATGATATCGTTTGATGATAGCATGAATACAACAGTTAAGAGTTCCCGTCATCATCATCATCATCATCATCATCATCATCATTCAGATCTCTTTTCCCAACTAAGGATTGCGTGGAAGCAAGAAAAATGGAGAAACTCTGTACTTTAGTCGTCAAATACATATAGAGGGTGGGAAGTGCAGTCTTCGTCACCCCCTTCCTTTTGCCTGGGTCCGCGTTGAATACGGGAGTTATACTGTTACCACCCAGCGTAGTAAGTGGATTCTCGGAAAACTATTTGGCTTCTCAGTCATTGTAGATTGTCCTGTGTACAGGGAGACACTGAGTGAGTGAGATGTTGGGCACCCAACACAGCTGCCACCAATGTATGCTGATTTAACCACATATAAGACGAAAACAAACTTATAAGATGGATATAATCTGATGATAGCAAGAAGGAAATAATTAAGCGTCCCCACTTCCTGAATGAATACTGGAGAGTATTTTCAGGAAGCCACTCCCGAGTAAATTCGTTTGGTGCCAGCAGAAGTTCCCTATTTATTGAGGTGTTACTGATGCAGGTAACCGTGTGGCCGATGAACTGGTATATGGAAACCCATTGCTTGGTCTTCTTCGCTATCTATATTTTCTGTACTTTTTACCTGCTATCAAGCAGAAAGGTCTGTACACCAGGGAGAATTGTTCCTTTTCTCCCTCAAGGAAAGTTCGAGTATCTGCTCTTGGAGAGCTCTGAGTGATTTTCTGATGAAATACAAAGTTGTTCAGCTTGAATTTTTGAATTAATCTGACATTAAAGATGTTGCATCAACTGACGAATCAGCTGATTATTGAGCGATATTAAGTATCGACTTTAAGGAGGCATTTTAGCAGCTATGGAACACAAACTTGCCCAGCTTGAAAGTTTGAGTTGATTTGATATTGCAAATTTTGCATCAGCTGCATCAGAGAAACTTACAAAAAATGGCTGAAGTAGTTTCGCCGCAGGTCTATGAAGATAGTCTTTTCTTATTTTTCGTGTAACTAACTATTCCCTCCCTCCCTCCCTCCCTCTCTCTCTCTCTCTCTCTCTCTCTCTCTCTCTCTCTCTCTCTCTCTCTCTCTCTCTCTCTCTCTCTCACGGCCCCCCTTTCACCAGGTTAGCACACGCATGTACCGTTTGGTGTGCGTGTGTGTACGTGTGGATGTTCGTGTGCGCGTGTGTATGTTGCTTGAGGGGGGGTCTGGTGTGAGCACTTTTGAATGGATGGCAGTGTGTGAATCCACGCACGTTTATGCTGATTAGGCCTCTCCCTCTGAGTGTCTGGCTCTCTGATTCTCTCTCCCATTCCTCCCTCCCCCCTCCTTTCAACATAATCTCTTTATTAGAAGCGCTTTTTATTCTCTTTTTAAATTCTACTTTTGCTATTTCTTATTTTCACCACATTTTTCGTCTATATTCCCCACTCCAGACGATTTTAGTCACATTAGAGTGCTTTCTCGTACTGGAGGAGATAACGAAGGCAATGCAGTATTTAGAACAGCAACTCCATACCTGAATAAAAATCACCTGGTAGTAACAGGAATAAGATTAAAGAAAAAAAGAAAGTATGAAGACAAGGTTCAAGATTAGATTTTTATAATAATCCTAAGACAGGACATCAAAGTACTCTTCAATCCTCGTGGTCTCTATATTTGCGTCTCTGTCTCTCTCTCTCTGTCTCTCTCTCTCTGTCTCTCTCAATATCTGACGTGATTTGTTTAATTCATTAGGTCTCATGTACAGTACGTTAAGGTCTGTGTTACTGTGTGCGTGCGCCTGTGCAACTGGGTATGGAGCGAATATTGGTGCCCGTGTGTATATCTTAATGTGCATGTGTCTGTATGAATGTGGGTAGCTAGATGTGAGTGTGTATGCATTTGTATTTACAGCATGCAACTTATGCATCAGTGTATGTATGTTTCAGTATATTTGTATTTTTTTTTTTTTTTTATGCGAGGAAGAAGGAACCAAAGGCCATGAGCCCGCAGTAACAGTTCCCTCCAAGAGAAAAACAAAATACAAAAGAGAGCCAAATTCAAGATCCGATCATTTTGAGATGCCTGGACACACTGCGTTTGAAAGACTGGAGATCATAGGCAGCAGGAAATACAGACAGAGGGAGACAGTTCCAGAGCTGACCTGTTGCATAAATGAAAGACTGGGAGTAACGGTTAACTCTTGCATTAGAGAGTTGGACAGAAAAGGGATGAGAGTTTGCTGCCAGACGGGTGCTACGCGCCCGTCGTAGAGGTGGAGGAATGCATGCAGACAGTTCAGAGGAGCAGTGACCATTAAAGTAGCGATAGCAAAGAGATAAAGATGCAACAGTGCGGCGAAGAGACAGAGGTTGAAGGGAGTCAGTAAGAGGAGAGTTAATGAGACGAAAAGCCTTTGACTCCACCCTATTGAGAAGAGCTGTATGTGGGGAGCCTCCCCACACATGAGAGTTGTACTCCACACAGGGGCGGATAAAACCCCTGTATAGAGTCAACAATTGTGCAGGGGTAAAGAAAGAGCGGAGTCGGCTTAGCACACCCAATCTCTTGGAAGCAGATTTTACAAGAGATGTAATATGATCTTTCCAAGATAAGTCCTGAGTAAATGAAACCCCAAGCATGTTCAAGGATGATGCAGGATTAAGCTGAATATTATTAAACATTAATGGGTATACCTGTGGAAGATTTTGTCGGGTTGATAGGTGTAAGAACTGAGTCTTAGATGCATTAAAGACAACCATATTATTTTAACCCCAGTCAGAGATACGAGCCAAGTCAGACATTAGGTGTGCCATAGCCTCATCCCTTGTTTGTTGAAGTAACTGTTGAGATGGGCGTTGGGGGAACCGAATGGAAAGGTGAAGGGTGGAGTCATCAGCGTATGAGTGGATAGGGTTAGATGTACAGCTTAGAAGATCATTGATGAATAAAAGGAAGAGAGTTGGTGATAGGACAGAGCCCTGAGGAACACCACTGTTGATAGATCTAGGAGAAGAACGATGGCCGTCTACAACAGCGGCTATAGAACGACCAGAAAGGAAGCTAGCCTTGAAGGCACAGATAGAAGGATAGAAACCGTAGGAGGGCAGTTTGGAAATTAAAGATTTATGCCAGACTCGATTGAAAGCCTTTGAGATGTCAAGTGCAATGGCAAAGCTTTCGCCAAAGTCCCGAAAGGAGGATGACCAGGAGTCTGAAAGGTAGGTGAGAAGATCGCCAGTGGAGCGTCCCTAACGGAACCCATACTGACGATCGGAAAGAAGGTTGTGATAGGAAAGATGCCTTAAAATTTTTCTATTGAGAATTGACTCGAAAACTTTTGAAATACAGGACGTTAAAGCAATTGGACGATAGTTTGAGGGTTGGGAGTGGTCACCCTTCTTTGGGACTGGCTGAATGAGAGCAAACTTCCAGCAAGAAGGAAAGGTACAAGTTGACAGACAAAGGCGAAAGAGTTTGCCTAGGCAGGGTGTAAGCGCAGAAGCACAGTTCTTGAGAACAACAGGAGGGACCCCATCAGGCCCATATGCCTTGTTAGTACTGAGGCCAGTGATGGCAGAAAATACATTAACTGAAGAAATTTTAATGTCAGCCATGAGGAAGTCAGAGGGGGGAAGTGATGGAGGAACAGCACCGGAATCGTCTAAGGTGGAATTGGAGGAGAAAGTCTGTGCGAAGAGATCTGCTTTATCAGTAGAAGAAATAGCTACAGAACCATCAGAGTAGAAAAGAGGAGGGAAGGATGATGAGGTAAAGTTGTTAGAAAGATTTTTGGCAAGGTGCCAGAAGGAGCGGGAAGAATTCGAGTTGGAGAGTTGAGAGCATTTAGTATGGATGAAATTATTTTTAGTAGAGCGAAGAACAGACTTAGCACGATTCCGGGCAGAAACGTAAAGATGATGTGATTCAGGGGTGGTTGGCTCCGGTACCTTTTGTAGGCCCTCTCCTTGTTGCGGACAGCATTAGAACAAGCGTGATTAAACCAAGGCTTTCTTGCGTTAGTCAAAGGATATGAGAAAGGAATGTATGTATGAATACATGTATGTAAATATTTGTGTGCCTGACTGAATACTAATGCTAGTGCATGTAGTTGAGTGTGTGTGTGTGAGTGTGTGTGTGTGTGTGTGTGTGTGTGTGTGTGTGTGTGTGTGTGTGTGTGTGTGTGTGTGCGTGTGTGTGTGTGTGTGTGTGTGTGTGTGTGCGTGTGCGTGCGTGCGTGCGTGCGTGCGTGCGCACACACACACACACACACACACACACACACACACACACACACACACACACACACACACACACACATACACACAAATATATATATATATATATATATATATATATATATATATATATATATATATATATATATATACAGAGAGAGAGAGAGAGAGAGAGAGAGAGAGAGAGAGAGAGAGAGAGAGAGAGAGACGATAATGGCAAAACGTGATTTAAGAAAAAAAAAATCCATGAGATAGGAGGAAGCGAATGAGAGGCAGTAGTAAGGAAGAAAAGGAAAAAGAGAAGAGACTGGAAGAGAAATGAATGAGTAACAGTAGTAGGTCAAAATAACACTTGAAAGCAAAGACATAACAGTATATATAGAAGGCGAGCAGCAGATAAGAACGAGGTCAGTAGCAGAAAAGAAAGCTGGGGAGGATCATAAATTGAAAACTGAGAATATGAACGAGGGGAGAGAGATAGAGAGAGAGAGAGAGAGAGAGAGAGAGAGAGAGAGAGAGAATATGTGAGAAAGGGAGAATGAAAAGAGATGAAGGAGGAGAAGGAAGAGAAGAACTAAGGCAATGAAACAGAAGAATAAGAGGCGAGAAAAAAAAAGAGTGAACAGAAAGATGATGATGATGAGGAGGAGGAGGAGAAGGAAGAGAAAGAGAGGAGGAAGAGGAGGAGAAGATCAAGAGGAGAGGGAGAATGGGAATAAAAGAGGAAGAGGGAGAATGCAGGAGAGGTGAGAGAGGCTCGATGAGTTAAGGAGAGACGAGAGGAGAGTGAGAGAAAAGGAGTGCAAGAGGAAGAAAAGGAGAGTGAGCACTGACTGGATGTGTGTAAAGAGGAATGAGAGAGTCGGGTATGGTTAGGGAAGAATGAGAGGGAATGGAGAAGGTTAGATTATAATAAGAGGAGTATGTGAGGGATTGGATGGAGTGAAAAAAGAAATAAGAGAGAACAGAGAAGAGGAATAGAACTGGATGAGAGGAGAATGAAAGAGACTGGATGAAATGAAAAAAAGAATATGAGAAGAGTGGAATGGGATGAGGGGAGAAAGAAAAGACTGAATGAGGTAAAAAAAAAAAAAAGATTAGAAGGAAGAGATAAAAAAAAACAGAACTGATGAGAGGCGAATTGAAAAGACTGGATGAGGTGAAAAAGGAATATGAATGAACGGATGAGAGGAATGGAATGGAATGAAAGAAGAATAAAGGAAACTGGATGAGATGAAAAAACATATGAGGAAATAGATTAAAGGAATGGAATGAAATGATATGAAAATGAAAGGTAATGAATAAGATAAAAAAAAAAGGGTAAGATGAAATAGATGAGAGGAAAGGAATGGAGTGAAAGGGGAATGTGAGGGATGAGATGAGGTGAAGAAGGAAAAAGAGGGAATGGATGAAAGGAATGAATTAGAGGAGAATAAGAATGACTTGAAGAGAAAAGGAAATAGTGATAAGAGGGAATGGAGAAGGTTAAACTGGAATGAGAGAAGAAAGAAAGGGACTGAATGAACTGTAAAGAGAGTATAGGAGAGAATGGGTGATGTTGAGGAGGCACCAGATAGTACTGAGTGAGGTCAGGGTGGAGGGCGGGTAAGGAAGTGAGGCAGAATGAGAGGTAAGAGAGAACGGTCATTGGTCTATTGGCAAGTTGACAAGGAGTGAGGGGCTCTTGCTGCCAGCACTACCACTACTACCACCATTGCCACCATTACTACCACTACCACCACTGCTATCATAACTACCATCATTACCACGACTGTTAGTATCACCACAACTATTATTACCACCACTGCTATCGCCATTACCATTACCACTACTATCACTACCACTACTACAATCTCTAGTTCCTTCCCCTTACCTTAACTATCATCACCGCTCCCATAATGTCACATCGACCATTGCTACCACTATCACTATAACCATAAGTACCACTGTTAATACCGCCACTAGTACTGTATCATCCAAAAGACAGCTACTTATACCACTACCTCCGCCCTTAACTTACTGCCACAACTACAGTCACTATGGTCGCTGCTACAATTACCACTACCACGTTCCCTATAACAACAGCTATCAGAGCTACCACTACTATCACTATCACCACCACAATTACCACCATTACCACCCTCACATCTACAACCAGGGCTACCAGAACTACCACTAACCTAACTACCACCATTACCACCCTCACATCTACAACCAGGGCTACCAGAACTACCACTAACCTAACTACCACCATTACCACCCTCACATCTACAACCAGGGCTATCAGAACTGCTGCTATAACTCCTATCAGAAAATCAGAAGTATTACCATAATCACAACACCCAGACTGCCACTAACAAAACTATCACAATGTATCACAGCACAGTTGTTCTCTCATTACTATGCAGTCACCGTTGCCTGAAGTGTTATAATTCTTTTACTGTGAATATGTGCTTTTTACAACTGCTATAACCACCAGTTATAGTAAGCATTTATTGGCATGTCTAGAACAATTATTAGAATTATCATTTTCACCACCATCATGATGCCATCCACCACCACCACCACCATGACACTACCAAAACAACACCCACCACCACTCCCATCACAATACTGCCAAAACAATCACCCTCCACACCAGCAAAACAACACTCGCAATCACCACCAACACCATAGTACTACAAAAACAATCACCATCCACACCAAACAAAAGACAGTACCCACCACCACCATCACCACCACTAAAACAATCACCATTCACACCAAAAAACAACACCCATCACCACCACTACCACCACCACCAACCACACCAGCAAAAACAACATCCACCACCACCACCACCACCACCACCACCAAAACAATCACTCTCCACACCAGTAAAAACAACATCCACCACCATCACCACCACCGCCACCACAATACTGTCAAAGCGATTATGGCCACCCCAGGCAAAACAACGTCCGCTACGACCACCACCACCACCACCACACTACCAAAACAACCACCAAATTCTCTCTCACCATTACCACCACCATCATCAACACCATACTTAAAATACCTTCCATCCCTACTTACACCACCACTACCACCACACGACCAAAACAAAATCCACCACTATCACCACTACCACCACCAACACTACCATCACGCTGACATGTGGGTTACCAGGCCACGGCTCCCAACCCATGCTGGTAGCTGTGGTAGTGGTGGTGGTAGCTGTGGCGACGCTTGTGGTATTCGTGGTTATGGTGACGGTTGTGGTAGTGGTGGTTGTGATGATAGCTGTGGTAGTCTGGTAACGGTAGTGGTAGTGGTAGTGATGATGATTGTGATAATAGCAGAAATGGTGGTGATTGTGGATGTTGTTGTGGTAGTGGCATTAATGGTGGTGATGGCAGTGATAATAGTGGTGGATGTGGCAGAGGTAGAGAAGATGGTGAAGGTGGTAGCGAAAGGTGTGGTATCGGTGGTTGTGGTAGTGATTAGTATAGTAGTAATGGGTGTGGTAGGGATACTGGGTGTGGTAGTTGCTCGTAGGTGTTGAAGTGGTGGGTGTAGTGGTGGTGGTAGACGTGGTAGTGTTGGATGTGGTAGTGGTGATGAGTGTGGTAGTGGTGGGTGTGGTAGTGGTAGATATGGTAGTTGTGGTTGGTGTGGTAGTGGTGGTTAGTGTGGTAGTGGTGGTTGATGTGGTATTTGTGGTGAGAGTGGTAGTGGTGTTAGTGTGGTAGTGGTGGTGGGTTTGGTAGTGTTCGCGGGGGTGGTAATGGTTGTGGGTGTGGCAGCTGTGATGGGTGTGGCAGTGGTAGTGAGTGTGGTAGTGATGGTGGGTTTCGTAGTTGTGGTAGGTGTGGTAGTATTGGTTGGTATGGTAGTGGTTGCGGGTGTGGTGGTGGGTGTGTCAGTGGTAGTGGGCGCGGTACTGGTAGTGGGTTTGGTGGTCGTCGAGGTTGTGGTTGATATGGTTGTGGTTCTGGGTGTGGTAGAGGTGGTGGGTGTGGTTGTCCTGGTTGGTGCAGTAATGGTGGTTGGTTTGGTAGTGGTAATGGGTGTGGTAGCGGTGATGGGTGTGGTATTAGTAGTATGTGTGTGTGTGTGTGTGTGTGTGTGTGTGTGTGTGTGTGTGTGTGTGTGTGTGTGTTTGTGTTTGTGTGTGTGTGTGTGTGTGTGTGTGTGTGTGTGTGTGTGTGTGTGTGTGTGTGTGTGTGGTTGCAATTACTTGAGTTAAAGTGAACGGCACACACTAATAAACACATCATCTGTGGTTGATTGGTAATTGTGGTGGTTGGTTTATTGACAGTGGTTGTAACAGTGAAAATGATTAGTGGTTCTGTTGAACTCGATCTGATAATAATAAGACAAGGAGAGCCAATGTTTGTGGTCATATAAAGAATGGTGTTAGAGTGTGGTGAAAGTGGATGAATGATATCCTTGTGTTGAAACTGTATTTATTATCACAGTTCATTTATCGTATGTGGGTATAAATGTATCCTGTTAACCACGGCACTGTGAAGGGAAACACATGTAGATATAGTGCTAAAATTGATGAGCTTTAACAGTGGTGAAAGGTAGCACTGATGTTGGTGGTCATGGTGGTGGGTGGTAAAGGTGACATGGCAACTTATGTGTGGTGAAAGTAACAGTGTATTGTGTGGTCATGGTATGGCAGGTAAGAATAGGGTAGTTCAGGTTATGGTGGTGGAAGGTAAGGTTAGGTTGGGTTTGATTTGGTGGCCTTAGGTTAAGTAGGGATATGTTAGGTTAGATCAGGGGGGTTATTGTTTGGCCTCGTTAGGGTAGTTTAGGTTAAGTTAGACAAGTGTAGGTCTGCTTGGATAACGTTTTTAAAGTAGGCTACGTTAGGTCAGGTCAGATCAGATTGGCTATGTTAGGTATGTCATGTTACGGTAGGTAGGTTAGGTTAGGCTAGGACTACGGTGTGATAGTTCTACAGGTTAACAGTCTTATTATTGCTGTGTTTTCCCAAGTTGAAGTACCGGATATTTCTGTTATCGCACTTGCATACGAATGTGAATGATAGGCATGTTTCTCACGTATACTCACGACTCCATGCTTTATCACAACCCACAGTCATGCATTACGAAACACTGCTTTAGTATATGAGGCTTTGCTAACTTCATATAATCGTCTAACATTGCCAGGAATTATGTAGATGAATCAAATATCACCAATCACTTTCAGACACTCCTAATTATCACCAACATAACCATGTACAGCAAAGCATTAAACAGCATCACTAGCATCATCAGAGGCACCAAATATCACTAAGCATCATATAGTATCACCATTATCACCACCATCATCATCATTACTATCACCATCTTCAGTATCACCTTCATAACCAACAGCACTGTCCTCATCAAAGACCACCATTACCACCAAAGATCCCCATTATTACCATCATCATCACCACCAGACACCATCATCTTATCATCATCATTATTACTATCATCAGCATCTTCATCTCTCCTTGAGATCACCATCAGCGCCATTATCACCGTCATTACCATCAAATACCATCATCATCAAACAGACATCAACAGCTTCATCAGTAGTGCAAAGCAACCGAATCACGGCCAGAAGTCACTAAACGAAAAAAAAAAAAAAAAAAAGTCTGCCGTAAAAAAGTCTTGCTTTTACGGGAGGGAGAAATTTATTTTTTTCTTTTCTTTTTCTATAATTTCCTATCTCGTGTTCTTTCTACACAAAGAAATTCAAGCTTTGATAGAGAACTGATCGTAAGTTTGCCAATGAATTTCGTATTGATTTAAACACCTTATGAGGATTAACCTTCGCTGAGATACAATCTTTCCTTCTATCAAGTTATATCAGCTACTTAATAAAACCCGTTAGAGCGATGCGTTGTACCTCGCTTAAGGGTTGCCCTCATTAGGTGGTATCTTACGAATGCGGTCAGCATTCCTTGATTAATCAATAGCATTTCTTTAGCAGTTTCATCGTTTCGGAAGACCGATCACATTTTATTCAGCTTAATTCCACAATCTTATTCAGCTGAGAGAACTCCTGGTAGCAAAAGGGTAAAAACGCGATAGATTATTGATATGGCAGTACTGAGGTGTCGTATTCAGGTGATTTCGCTGAAGTGTGAAAAATCATATCAGTTAAAGGTAAAATAAAAGTAGAACCGACGCCGTGAGGAGCTTAAACATGGTGCTCATCTCCGCAACTTTAGCCTTTGAACCTATGACGGGTTATTCTCCCATTATCCAAGGATACAAGGTCACTGCATTTTTCTAGATACAGAATTTGCCTTATCTAGGTGTTATCCTAGGTACTCGTTTTTCCTTCCACCTCAAAGGGGATAGCTGGACTCCTGGGTCAGGAGGTACCAGCTGCCTACACAAGGATCTGAACCCTGGCGCTATCGGCTTTCGCGGAGTGAGGCTAAATATTATAGTGCTTCATTAGACACTGATGAATATCATGAATAATAATTTAACATCTTCATCTAACTACACTAATATCTAGGATATACACACCAAGCGCTTGCGAACATCATTAAAAATAATTGCATATAATAGAGCGCTAACGACACCCTAACTGATACCCATTCAACGCTAAGCACCTCCAACACTGGCCATGTCCTGCCCAGGTTGCCAAGGATCACTAGTCATCACTTGCCAATACCAGACATCAGCAGCCACCACTAAGACACAACCAGCCACCAGCGAACACCACCATCACCACACACTACCAATCATCTTCAAACACAGCGCCACACAACCTAGATATTAGTATTTCCTTTAACTAGGGAGTACATCCCAGGCGCTCACCTTACCCACAGTCTTTGTGCAGAATTGTCGTGGCTTTTGAAGGTTATGTAGCACCTTTTTCTCTTTTCCGGTCATATTTTTGCGTAATTCACCTTAATGTTTTCGTGTGTGTGTGTGTGTGTGTGTGTGTGTGTGTGTGTGTGTGTGTTATCTTTTTGCTCACTCCGCCCAAGGATGTCTTTCGCTATTCCTCCGCCACCTATGGTGAGGGAGGCATTAAGTGATTGGTCTGTCCGTACTTGCGTGCGTGGATCCGTGCGTCTGCATCACTGTTGTGTGTGCGATATCTCCTGAACACATCGACGGATTTCTATCAAACTTTTGTCAGTGATGGGGAATGAGGAGATTGAACTGACTGGATCAACTAGGTCAAGTGGTCAAAGGTCGAAGTCATATGAGGTTGACTTAGTTGATCCTTGTGGGTGCGGTATCTCCTGAACCCCGCTGCGGATGTCGACAAAACTTTTGTCAGTGTTACGGTATGAAGGGGTGATGAACTGATTAGGTCAGCAAGGTCAAGGGGTCAAATGTCAAGGTCATATGGGGTCGATTTAGTTAAACCTTTTGGGCGCTATATCTCCTGCATCCCTCAATGGATTTCAACCAAACTTTTTTCAGTGATATAGTATGAAAGGACGATGAACTGATTTCGTAATCAAAATCATGAAGGCTGTATGGCGAGTCCGTGCAAGGCTTGGCCGAGGCATACCGAGTGTCGCTTAATGTCGAAGCTCAAGGCCCAAGTTCTCTGCGTATCATTATTTTTGTCCTTGTTATCGTCAGGCTGTTTTAATCTGCTAAGGAAAGGCTTCTTGCAGTGAAGGGCTACTGCATTTAGTACGACGGCTAACCAAAGCCTGATAAAATAGTCTGTTGGTGGCAACAGATGTCATTCTACTGAAGGGGTTAACATGAATACAGTATGTGTATACAGTAGAATATATTAACATACTTTGCGAGGAATTTTCAGGTAAGGAGGAGGTGAGAGAAAACCTAAGCTGACGAGGCTACGAGCTCTGTGTTTGTCAGTGACTGAGTCCCTACACGCCTCTACCGGGTTTTGCACTTAATGAATTCAGTGCCGAGGTTGATCTCTGCTTTAGTGATTGTTATCCTCCTGTTGTTTAGGGTATGAGCTAATGGACTACTTCGTTTATTTTATGCTCCTTGGCAAATCTTCTTCGGATTTACTTGAACACATACCTGTAAGTTCATCATCATCATCATCCGTTCTAAGTTCATTGCTACCCCATCCTTCTCCACGAATTCCTTGACTGAGCCAATCTCTGCCACGTTTTGTCTGCAAATCTCTCTGTCTCATCTCTCCACCTTCTGACTGGCCTTTTGCTGCTACACTTACAATCTCTTGGAGTCCAGTCAGTCATCCTCTTGCTCCATCGGTTATGCCTTGCTTCATGGCCTGCCCACCTCCGTTTCTGTTCATTTGCAACTTCCCTAATGTCTGACTTTAGTCTGCTGTCTCACCCAAGTTGATATTTTTCTGTCTCTCAAAGATATTTCCAACATTAACTTTTCCATTGCTCTTTGAAAACGGATTAGTTGCGTTTCCAATCATTTTGTTAGTTTCCAGGTTTCACAACCGTACGTCATAGATGGAAAAATACATTCGTTACATACTTTTCGTTTCTTACATACTGACAAACCACTTTTCATAATGTCTTTATGCTTGCCGAAAGCTTTCCATCCAATTGTAATGCGTCTTTTTATTTTGCTATCATAGTCTTTTGTTAATTTTAGTATTTGCCCCAAGTAATCATACGCCTCGACTTCTTCAAGAATTTCTTCCCTTATGTTCATGACGCTCTTTGGTGTATTTGGAATAAACATTAGTTTTACTCTGGTTCATCTTTAGCCCTACTCTGAGACTTTCTCTGTTCAGGTCATTTAACATTTCTTGCAATGTCTTGACTGTCCTGAGATTAGGACAATGTCATCTGCAAATCTTTAATGGTTTAGACTTCCTCCATCTATGTTTACTCCTTTGTTTTCCCAGTCTAGCTTTCTGCAGATACTTTCTAGGCATGCTGCAAATAACTTTGGTGAAATTGTATCTCCCTGACGCACGGCCTTCTCGATCGTATGTTTTTCCTAGTCTTTACGTAATGTAACTGTAGCAGTTCCCTCTTTATATATATTTTCGAGTACCTTACAATGTTCTCACTTACTTTTTGTTCCCGCAATGAATTTATAATTGCTATGTGGTCCACTGAGTCGAAAGCCTTTTCGTGATCAACAAAACCTAAGCACAGTGGTTTATTATATTCTACAGTCGCCTCAATTAGCCAAGTCATTGTGTGTAGATGATCAGTAGTTGGGTACCTGCTTCGGAATCCTGCCTGTTCACGAGGTTGGTTTTCTTCCAAATTTGTTGTTATTCTATCCATAAGGACTTTAGTGAAGTGTTTGTAAATAACTGGTAATAAGCCAGTGGGTCGATAGTTACTAAGATCTTTTGAGTCGCCTTTCTTATAAAGCAAAGTAACTATTGCATTACACCATGTTTTAAGAATTTCCTTTTTTTTTTTTTTGCACTGAGTAAATACGTGGGCGAGCCCGTTTTGTACTTTTACTCCTGCATCCGACAATAAGTCTGCTACTATTCCATCTTCTCCTGGGGGATTGCCCCTTTCCATACTTTTAAGAGAAATGTTTACTTCGTCTGGTGTTACCTCAGGTATTTCACTTGTATCACCTGAGAAGTTAGCTATTGGTACTACTGTCCTTGATGCATTCAGTTCTTTGTAAAATTCTTCAATTCTCTTCACCATCCCAACTGCATTCAGTGACTTGACCTTTTTTTTGTGTGTGTGTGTGATGTTATTTGTGACTTTCTTAGTGCCATTTTACTTAGGTCCTGTTTCAGACTTTTTTACTTTTTTGTTACTTTCTTTGATCCGATCCATGTTTCTCTTTCTTTTTGTTCTCTTTGTCTCTTGTTGAGACATTTAACTCTGCTCTTACTATTTCATATTTCGTTGTTTTCACTATCATCTGCTTTCTTCTGACCATGAGCTTGAGGTTCATTTTTGAATAACTTTTGGTTTTGGTTGCATTAGCTTTCCCGACAACCTCCGCTGATTCTCCTTGGAGTTTTGTTACTCTATCATTAAACTTATCAATGCCATACTCAGCATAACTTAGAGCCTGAAATCTCTTTGTTATTTGTAACTGAAAGGCTGCTTTCTTTTTGCTTAATTTCATTGGTCATATCGTTTTATTTTTAATCAGCTTCTTTCTTTCACTTCTGAAATTGATTCTGGCTGTGCAACCCACCATTGTATGGTCAGTTCCTATATTTACTTTGCTGATAATTGTCACAGTGATCGTGTTTTTCTCATTTGCCATAATGAAGTCGTTTTCATTCTTTGTTTCTCCATTTGGATTTTTCCAGGTCCATTTTCTCCTTGTTCTTTTACGAAAGAATGTGTTCATTATTCTCATGTTATACATTTCATCAAAATTTACCATCATTTCATCTCTTTCATTCCTTTCTCCCACTTAGAATTTTCCCATAACATGCTTCTCCATTTTTCGATTTGCCAACTTTTCCCATGAAGTCTCCCTTGAGTACAGTATATTTGGTCTTTTCTTCTTTCATAATCTGGGAGATGTCGTCATACAGTGTTTTTATTTCTTCATCTGAGCTCATTATTTCTTATCTGAGCTCTGTATACACTTGTACTAATTAAGGGTTTATCTTTTGCCTAGTTTAATTACAATCCATGCTACTCTGTCAGATACACCGCTGAATTTAATAATGTTCTCTGCAAAATTTCTGTTGATTAAAAATCCTACACCACTAACTAGTTCATTTTGCCTGTCTCTGCACTAAAAAGATGGTTGTTGTCATGGAGATAAATTAATTTTACTTCTTTTCTGTGGATCTCACTCAGGCCTACAATATCCCAACTACCGTTTTCTAATTTAGTCATGAAGGTATTAAGTTTGCAATCTTCTGCAAGGCTTCTTACATCGTATATGTAGATCTTCATGGATTTCGAAATGTTAAATGTCCCGGTCTCTGATTTGCCATGGCAGTGCCTACTCACTTTCGGTGGCATACTGCCCATAAGCACAGGAGGCAGTGCGATTGGATCTTTAGTCGACGATTATCGAACAGGAACGCCGGTGAAATCATTAGCAGTAGAATGCATGTTTGGTTGGGGATATTGTGGCAAATATTCTCACCACACTGCCACAGTTTCTGGTGAGATGTAATTTCTCTGCAGCCTTGTTCAGTATATTCGGTGGAGCCTTATATATCTACATGGAATCCCACGGTCGGTGCCGTCTAAGACAGTGTCTTGTGCATCTGCAAGGCCCTCCCCTATCCACTACCCGGGGACATGCTAGGTAGCTGCGGGATTCTGCCTCTCTCTCTCTCTCTCTCTCTCTCTCTCTCTCTATTAGTGCCTTGTCGAGTTCTAAAAGGAATAATACTGTTGCTTATACCCTCTGAGATACGTGTACATTGTCGGTCGCTGCCATTCACTGTTAGAAATGAGTAGGATGATGGCTTCTTTTATATACTGTACTCTGACGATTCTATTCAGCTTAGGGCAAAATCTTAGGCGAAGGAGTTAGAATCTTCTGTAAATTATATATATATATATATATATATATATATATATATATATATATATATATATATATATATATATATATATCTGCCATCAGACGATTCATTTCAGTTCATGATAGACTTATCCTGCTGAAGCTGGTCAATATTACTTACAAATGAAAAGCAGAAGCAAATATCACGAGGCGGTAGCGTTGCAAAATAATTCTTAGCAAATATAATAAATCATCACAAAAGCTGCTCATCCATCATCCCCCAGCATGCGCCTCACACCGAGCGTAACCACATTTTATTTACTTAGTCAACACATAAGTCAGCCTCCATCCAAACATTATATTACAGTATTATCATCATCTCAGAAATAGAACTAGAACTAGAGAGAAATGTTGATAAACAATCCAAGGAATAGGAAAGACGAAGTCGAATGAGTAATTTTAAATAAGTGACAGCATAGAAGCGACCTCGTACATTTAGTTATCAACATCCTAACACTCCTAACTGATACATTACTGAAAACTACCGTCACCGACAATAAATGCTCTTCGGAAATATTTAATTGTCATGATGATGATAATCATTACTCTGTCCACATTCTCCACTAACAATAGCTTTATCGAAGTATCAAAAACGATATTAGCCTCTTCGCTGCAACGGAACTTAAGCCAAATGATATCGTCTGGAGTAGTAACGATGACAGAGTGTTGTCATCGTAATCTGGGAGTAAGACTTATTTTTTTTTTTTTTTATTCATTCATCATCTGATCCTGTGTTGCCGCCCCATGGGGAGCGTGGGAACCCTGGGCTGGGCAAGTTGGTCCTGACATTTTAGATGAGAGGGACCAGCCTCACTCATCCCTGAGTGGCATTCCATGAGCAATAAACTCCAACCATCCCATGGATGTAAACTTGCACCGGCTTAATCCGACTGGAGCCCCCTAATTACCCACTAAACCACCAGACGCAATAATTTGGTTATTTGGTTACCACCCAGAGTATTAAATGGTTTCCTGGTGTACAGGAAACCATTTGGCTTGTCACTCAGTGTAGAGTTACCCGTAGACAGAAGGAAGAGGAAAGAATGAAGGAAAAAAAAAGAAGGAAAGAAAGAAGGAAGAGAGGAAAGGGGCAGTCATCCGAAAGCAGCACTACGAGTGAGTGGATGGTGGGCGCCCACACTTACCACTATGTCTATCTATCTATCTATATATATCTATCTATAGCCCGACGCCCTAATCCCGCAAAGGGTGGCCGCAGACAAAACGCCTCCAAGTCACTCTGTCACCCACCATTTGACTACCCTCCCCCCAACTCACCCCCCCTCCCTCATATACCTCTCAACTCCATCCCTCCACCTCATCCTCGGTCTACCCCTCCCTCGCCCTCCCTCCACCTCACCTACATACACCCTCTTAGTCAGTCTTTCATTCTCCATTTTCTCCACATGTCCAAACCACCTCAGTATATTTCTCCTAATCTTCTCAACCACATCCACATCCACCCCACAACGTTCCTTCACTTCATTCGTCAACCTGTCCCTCCATGTCACTCCACCTGCTCCTTTCAAGTAACTCATTTCCACTGCTCTCACCCTTAACTTGTTCCCTTCTTGCAAGGTCCACGCCTCGCTTACATACGTCAGGGTAGGGCTCACAATACTATTATGCAGTGACTTCTTGACTTCCATCCTCACCTCCCTATTTCTCATCACTGCTTTAAGTGAACCAACAACCTTCCTTCCCTGCTGTACCCTTTCACGCACTTCATCCCCTAAAGTTCCATCCTTACTCATCACACTACCCAAGTACTTGAATGCACTCACATTCTCCATATCCTCATCATCCAACCTCACTGTACATTCTGTGACTTCATTCCTCTCAAGCACCATAACTTTACTTTTGTTTACATTAACTTTCAGCTTCCTCCTCCTACACACTGTCCCAAATTCATTCACCAAACCTTGCAACTCCCATTCATCTTCACTCAACATTACTGTATCATCAGCAAACAGCAACACCGGAATCTTCCAAGTCTCACCCTCATTCATTAGAGCCACCCCCACATCTACTGCCCTACCTTGCACCTCCTTTACAACCCCATCCATGTATATATTAAACAGCCATGGAGACATCACACAACCCTGTTTCAGTCTCATATTGAGATCAAAGAACTCACTCAACTCACCATCCACTCGCACCGTAGCCCTAGCTCCTTCGTACATACTCTTCACAGCATTCAACAATTTCCCCTCCACTCCATATATTCTTAATATCTTCCACATACCTTGCCTATCTATTCTGTCATAAGCTTTCTCCAAGTCCATGAAGGCAGCATGTACTTTCTTTCCCTTCTCTAGATACTTCTCCACTAAACACCTTAGAAGAAATATCTGATCTACACACCCTTTTCCCTTCCTAAATCCCCCTTGTTCTTCTCCAACTAGCTCCTCTGTCATATGCCTAACCCTATCAATGAGTATTCTACCACATATTTTACCAGTCACACTAAGAAGGCAAATACCCCTATGGTTACCATATTCTTTTCACTTCCCTTTTCCTTTGTATAAAGGAACAATTATACCTGATTTCCAGTCCTCTGGAACCCTTCCCTCTTCCCAAGCCAATCTACACAACTTCCATATCCACTCCACAACAATCTCACCCCCATACCTCAGCATTTCACCACACACTCCATCAATTCCTGGGGCCTTTCCCAACTTGATCTTCTTCATTGCTTCCACTACTTCCGCCCTGCTGATCACTTCCTCCCTCCTCTCATCTCTTCTTCTCCCAGCCATTCCCCAACCACTTATACTTGTACTGCTCTCACTCTCTACATTCAACAAATCCTCAAAGTGCTCCTTCCATCCCCTCAATTTCTCTCTCTTCTCCACCAACAATCTATTATTCCTATCTTTCACTCCCCTACTATTTCCCCTTTCACACTGCCTTACTTTCTTTACCTACTTCCAAAACAATTTCTTACTCTCCCTCCATTTCACACTCAGATTCCTCCCAAACTCTTCATCCACTTTCTTCTTACTCTCCTTCACCAGTCTCTTCACCTCCCTTCTCCTGCTCACATATACCTCTCTCTTCTCTCTCTCATCTCCTCCCCTACCTCTACTCACTAACCATTCGCTATATGCCTTCTTCTTTTATTCCACAGCTTGTTTCACCTCATCATTCCACCATGCTGTCCCTTGCACACCCTTGGATCTCCTCCTCACTCCACAAACCACCTCACACGCTGCGCCTATCTCTTCCGTAAATATCTTACATACGTCTTCCACCCCTTCCATCTGCTCTAGCTCATACCTTCCCAATCTTTCTTCCACTATGCTCTTATACTCTGCCATTTTCTCACTATCTTGCAAATTCTCCACTCTTCTCACAGGAGCTGTTTCCTCCTGTCTTCCCCTTCGTCTCCTCAACCATTTTCTTTGCAGCTTTACCTTGGCCATCACTAAGTGATGGTCCGAGACTCCATTCCCCCACCCTCTCCACACTCTCGCATCCAACACTTGTCTTCTCATTCGCTCATCCACACACACGTAGTCTATCATTGCCTTTCGTTCAACAAGTTCACCATCCATCCTTCTCATTACTCTCCATGTATACCGGTGGATCATCTTATGTCGGAAGTAGGTGTTGGCTATTGCCAACCCCCTACCAGCACAGATGTCCACCAAAGCACTACCATTACCATCAACTTCAGCTGGCACACCCCATCCACTCGTACATTCCCAACTTTGCCATTCATGCCTCCATTATGTAAATATCAAATAAAATAACCATAACTTACAAGAAATCTCCTGCAATATCGTCATACATCGAGTCATATTTTCGTGAGCTTTGATATTTTTTTAGCATCTCTTCTTCGGAGATTTCACATTTCATAAGCCACCTCGAGAGTCTCTTTTCGTTTAACAGGGAGTGCGGTAGACACTCCGTAAGCAGGAATGGCGCAGGTTAAAAACGGCGTTATTTACACTGGTGCGAAAGCGATCGCAAAGCCCAGTTCTAAGTTTATGAACTAAAAGACCTTCGCTATTCAAGTGCAAAACTATTCACAAAGTCTTGCTAACCTTAACAGGAGTCGAAAAATCGAACCGCAAAAATATCGATTTTGTTTTTCTTCTTGCTGTCTTTCGTTTTTCTTCATCAGTTATAACTCCAAAACAAGAAGGCGTACACGAAGAAGCTGTTTGTCAAGTGTAGGTGTTTCTTTTCATTATTAGATATGCATCCACGCTACGGTTCGCTAGGTACAGTCTGAAAACCGCATCCGGTCACCGGTAAGAATGCAGTTTTGAGCAATATTTGTGAGCTACAGCTGTACACTGTGCAACTGCACGTTATGTTATATAGATCTGTTCTCATTGAGAGGATTGGGTCAAATAATATGCCGCCGAGAACTGGGACCGGTCCTCCGAAGAGAGGTAAAAAATAAACAACATCGCCTACAGTTAAAAAACTCACCCTAATAATTTTTTTCACGGGAAGGTACCCTCACGTTTAGTCTTTGAGTATGCTATGCATGTAACAGTCCAAATCCAACACCAGCTTTATGCATAATTATACTACAAAAAGATTATAAATTAGAAAACAAAAATTTTCTTCTAAAATGATAGTTAAGAAGTAGGAATGGCAAAAGTACACATATAAGAGATGAAAAAAGCACAGCAAGAAGAGAGCATTCAGGATGGGAGGAGATTTGGAGACCTATACCCATTAATACATTCCACCAGCTACAAGTTTGTGGCTAAAGTGTGGAATGTAGTAATGGGTATAGGTCTCGAAATCTCCCATCCTGAATGCTCTCTTGTTTCTGTGCTTTTTTCATCTCTTATATGTGCACTTTTTCCATTCCTACATCTTAACAATCATTTTAGAAGAGAATTTTTGTTTTCTGATAAGATATATCTTTTGAATAATAACGGTTTGCATAGATAATATACAAGAGGATATTAGCACTCATGGGTGGGATACATCGAGTAAGCTGATGACGGATGATATAATGCAGCTTCGAGGAAGATATTGGAGTTTTTTTTTTTTTTTTTATGCGAGGAAGAAGGAACCAAAGGCCATGAGCCCGCAGTAACAGTTCCTTCCAAGAGAAAAACAAAATACAATAGAGAGCCAAATTCAAGATCCGATCATTTTGAGATGCTTGGACACACTGCGTTTGAAAGACTGGAGATCATAGGCAGCAAGAAATACAGACAGAGGGAGACAGTTCCAGAGCTGAGCTGTTGCATAAATGAAAGACTGGGAGTAATGGTTAACTCCTGCATTAGAGAGTTGGACAGAAAAGGGATGAGAGTTTGCTGCCAGACGGGTGCTACGCGCCCGTCGTAGAGGTGGAGGAATGCAAGCAGACAGTTCAGAGGAGCAGTGACCATTAAAGTAGCGATAGAAAAGAGATAAAGATGCAACAGTACGGCGAAGAGACAGAGGTTGAAGGGAGTCAGTAAGAGGAGGAGAGTTAATGAGACGAAAAGCCTTTGACTCCACCCTATTAAGAAGAGCTGTATGTGGGGAGCCTTCCCACACATGAGAGTTGTACTCCACACAGAGGCGGATAAAACCTCTATATAGAGTCAACGGTTGTGCAGGGGTAAAGAAAGAGCGGAGTCGGCTTAGCATACCCAATCTCTTGGAAGCAGATTTTACAAGAGATGTAATATGATCTTTCCAAGATAAGTCCCGAGTAAATGAAACGCCAAGCATGTTCAAGGATGATGCAGGATTAAGCTGAATATTATTAACAATTAGTGGGTATACCTGTGGAAGATTTTGTTGGATTGATAGGTGTAAGAACTGAGTCTTAGATGCATTAAAAACAACCATATTATTTTTACCCCAGTCAGAGATACGATTCAAGTCAGACATTAGGTGTGCCATAGCCTCATCCCTTGTTTGTTGAAGTAACTGCTGAGATGGGCGTTGGGGGAACCGAATGGAAAGGTGAAGGGTGGAGTCATCAGCGTATGAGTGGATAGGGTTAGATGTACAGCTTAGAAGATCATTGATGAATAAAAGGAAGAGAGTTGGTGATAGGACAGAGCCCTGAGGAACACCACTGTTGATAGATCTAGGAGAAGAACGATGGCCGTCTACAACAGCGGCTATAGAACGACCAGAAAGGAAGCTAGCGATGAAGGCACAGATAGAAGGATAGAAACCGTAGGAGGGCAGTTTGGAAATTCAAGATTTATGCCAGACTCGATCGAAAGCCTTTGAGATGTCAAGTGCAATGGCAAAGCTTTCGCCAAAGTCCCGAAAGGAGGATGACCAGGACTCTGAAAGGTAGGTGAGAAGATCGCCAGTGGAGCGTCCCTGACGGAACCCATGCTGACGATCGGAAAGAAGGTTGTGATAGGAAAGATGCCTTAAAATTTTTCTATTGAGAATTGACTCAAAAACTTTTGAAATACAGGACGTTAAAGCAATTGGACGATAGTTGGAGGGTTGGGAGTGGTCACCCTTCTTTGGGACTGGCTGAATGAGAGCAAACTTCCAGCAAGAAGGAAAGGTACAAGTTGACAGACAAAGGCAAAAGAGTTTGCCTAGGCAGGGTGTAAGCACAGAAGCACAGTTCTTGAGAACAACAGGAGGGACCCCATCAGGCCCATATGCCTTGTTAGTACTGAGGCCAGTGATGGCAGAAAATACATCAACTGAGGAAATTTTAATGTCAGCCATGAGGAAGTCAGAGGGGGGAAGTGATGGAGGAACAGCACCGGAATCGTCTAAGGTGGAATTGGAGGAGAAAGTCTGTGCGAAGAGATCTGCTTTATCAGTAGAAGAAATAGCTACAGAACCATCAGAGTAGAAAAGAGGAGAGAAGGATGATGAGGTAAAGTTGTTAGAAAGATTTTTGGCAAGGTACCAGAAGGAGCAGGAAGAATTCGAATTGGAGAGTTGAGAGCATTTAGTATGGATGAAATTATTTTTAGTAGAGCGAAGAACAGACTTAGCACGATTCCGGGCAGAAACGCAAAGATGATGTGATTCAGGGATGGGTTGGCTCCGGTACCTTTTGTAGGCCCTCTCCTTGTTGCGGACAGCATTAGAACAAGCGTGATTAAACCAAGGCTTTCTTGCGTTAGTCAAAGGATATGAGAAAGGAATGTATGCTTCCATGCCCGAGAGAATAACCTCTGTAATGCACAAGGCACACTCAGATGGCTCCCGGCCATGGAAGCAATAATCATTCCAGGGAAAATCAAAGAAGTACTACCTGAGGGCCTCCCAGTCCGCGGCTCCAAAATGCCACAGACGACGTTTCCCTGGAGGGTTCACAGGCCGTACTGGAGTGATAGGACAGGTTAAGATAATAAGGTTGTGATAGGAGGAGCCCAACGGAGAGAAAAGATTAACAGAGTGAGCAGAAGGATTAGTTGTGAGGAAGAGGTCAAGTATGTTGGAGCTCTCTCCAAGGCGGTCAGGGATACGGGAAGGGTGCTGTACAAGCTGCTCTAGGTCATTAAGGATAGAAAAGATGTAGGCTTGTTCACCAGGTGGATCCGTGAAAGGAGAGGAGAGCCAAAGGTGGTGGTGAACATTGAAATCTCCTAGAATGGAGATTTCAGAGAAAGGAGAAATGGATAGAATGTGTTCCATCGTAGAAGTAAGGTAGTCGAAGAATTTTTGATAGTCAGTAGAATTAGGGGATAAATAAACAGCACAGATATATTTAGTCAGAGAATGACAGGAAAGCCGAAGCCAGAGTGTAGAGAATTCAGAAGAATCGAGTTCAGGAACACGAGAGAAAGATAAGTCGTTGCGTATATATACACAACAGCCACCTTTGGCTTTGAAATGAGTATAGAGAAAGTAGGAACAGTTTTAGCCAGTCGCACTCAAAAGTACATCGGTAAGGGAATGTTGCTTACCCAGTGAAATCTGAATGGTGGTCGTCCTAGTTTTCTCGTTGCTATCAGAGACTTTAGTGAATTTAGGAAAGGTCTCTCGAATTTACGGGGTTTATTAAGGCTGTATCCAACTCCTCCAGTTCGAACACTCCATCTCAAGCTGACGAGAACTATTGGGAGATGGCAAAGGCAAAGTGAAAAAGACATTCCTGGCTCAGCGGATTGAGTATCCTCCTAACCAACTAGAAAATCGGCCACACACATCCATGACCCGGACATTTTAAGAGTTTTACAAGTATATGGAAACGCTACACAAAACATCATCATCAGCACATGCAGCATCAACGCCTTCACTTCAGTATGAGATCTCTCTCCTGAGTTGAAAATATCGTGTCTCCATTGCAGGGGAAGGCTCCTGGAATGATGAAATGGAACAGAAGAATCATCCTCTCATTGAAAGGGTTATTGAGTGTTTCTAGCGTCGTCACTACTAGAAATCTCTCCTAAAGTGAATAAACTCGTCTGGGGATAACAAGAATGAAACACAAAACGTCATCGTAGTGACATATGAAGAGCTTCAGTTTTCACCTTAACTTGGATCAGATTTTCGTCCTTTTTTGGCTTATTTCAAGTAGCTTAGTATCAAACAAAGATAATGCTGCCACTCTACATCCTTTCCCATGCACTTCATGACAAGCACCATATTCTCGTGCTAATCTATTGGTACACCTCGGCATGCAAAGGGAAAGATGGCAATTTTAGGCCAAGTTAGCGTGAAAAGAGCATAATATCTCAGGAGCTATCACACACACACACACACACACACACACACACACACACACACACACACACACACACACACACACACTATGATTTCCTATACAACCAAACAGGCTACTTGAAGTAGCACTAAGGACAGGTTATACTAGGCCGTTACCCACAAAACAGCTTCCTCTAATTTTTCTCTTTTACTAAGAATTGAATGTGAAGGAAGAGCTAAAACCATTAGAGGATTCTTCCTTCTCTCTCTCTTACATTCCCTGCGAATATAATTGTTAGTTACAAAAGGGAAGTGATAGCAAGGCTGTCTGTGAATTAGCTTCCAGCACCATACATGTTATCGAGAATATATTTAGATATAAGTACCCTGAGAAATACCATGACGATCGTGGCAAAGACAGTATCTCTTTGATGATGATGATGATGATAATAATAATAATAATAATAAAAATAATAATAATAATAATAATAATAATAATAATTAAATTTCCGAAATTGCTGAGGCAATATTCAAAAACTCCACATTCCTTATGAAAATGCTCTTATTACCGATGTACACCTAATATTATGGGACTTTAGGTATGACAAAATTGTTTTACGGATTTTGACCTGAGACCTTGAGATCAGAGTCAAGGTCATTCATACTATGCAGATGATGATCACGCATGACCCACTACATTTCCACCGAGTTTGGTCAAAATCTGCCAAATTCTTTCCGATTTAACACTCCCACACGTGAGGCGGCCATTTTGATTTTCATCAATGTCTCAAAATATATTTACTGGATCTCAGTACCAATACCCTGGTGCACTAGTGCGTACTGAAACATTTGCAAAGCAATCGATTCAGTAGTTTTTGCTGTGAAGGAAAACAAAAATTTAAAAAATAACATAGAGGGCGCTAGTGCGGCGCTAGTGCTAGGATCTTTTTTTTGTGTCTGCCAAAAAGAAGTCTGCAACCAAGATAGATCACGTCTGAAAATGTCAAGTCGCTATCTCGAACGGTCTTGGAATGCCAGCCTTCTAGATCTGCCCCCTCCCTCCCCCCAAAAAAATTAATAATAATAATATTTACAATATCAATAAGATCTCTATAGAATGTGGAGATGATAATGATAATAATAATAATAATAATAATAATAATAACAATAATAATGATAATAACAGCAATAACTGGAACTCTGTAACTGTCCTGCGGACAGTTACTAGGTTCCACCTACAGTTCCTGATGGAGGTCCTTGACTAACGGTCACTAAGACATGAACAGGACACCTCAGTAGTATTCATAGGTCATGGTAGGGTAAATTATGTAGTAATTTAGTGGAAAATGATCCAAGTTCATCTTGCAGATTCCTTGTGCAGGTCGGATTGAAATCTGCAGTAGACACGACTTAGTTATCTCGTTCACTCCTAATACTGATATGACTCTTTCTGCCATGCCCCTCCATTGCTCGTAAAGGATCTGGATTTTTCTTTTTGTATCAGGAATGACCCATTTCTGGACAGATAACCTGGGCCTTTCAGACTCCTTCCGCAGTCTTCTGTTCTCCTGGAATCATCACGAGACTCCGAGGTTGGAATAATATTAATTCCAGCAAAAACAATAGTTTCCACGAATGTAGCAAGTGAAGATTAATAATAATAATTATATGATGATGATGATGGTGATAGTGATGATAAGATTTCAGAGTGGGCAACACTCGTGCCTTACATTTGATCAAACGGTCGAACTTTATTCAGGAGTTTCATCTTTGACCGATTTTTCTATCGAATTATTTCAGTCTAGCTTGACCCTCAGCTTTTCCACCAAGATTAGTTCAAGTCGCTTGAGCTGACCTTGGCTGTGACCTTGACCTTTGATCTGTTCTTAATATCGAATCACTTTATTCTTGTCTGACCTCCAGCACTTTCACCAAGGTTAGACAAAATCGAGTTGTAGGATTGAACACTTGCCTCTGCTATGTTTTTCCTTGATCATTGACTATATCACTGGTTCTCAGTCTGGGAACCATGGCCCCCAAGAGAGTCATGGCAGGATTTTAACCCGTCACGTCCTGAGCACTTTCGCACCTCCGACACCCCCCAGTCCCGAGCATTTTTGGAAATTTTTTATTTTGGCTAAAACCTCCGGTTTTGGTGAGAAACATCGAAAATTCATAGAGAAATCGCTCACCTGAGGTTTAAAATACTCGATACAGGTAGGAGTACCTCCTTACCTTACAGGGTTTTCTATCAGGCTGGCTGCAAAGAAAACGAGTTCTATGGGAGGATAACTATTCCACACTACTCATAAACGGGTATTTATTTATTTATTTGGTACGAATTTATATGTAGTACGAGAGTATATTGGTTTTCAAACAGTAATATAGGCGAAGAGAGAACCTGTATTTTTACACAGGAAAAATCATCAGAGAAATTACCAATAAGCCAGGAATCGAACACAGGACTCTCAGGTGAGAGCCAGGCAGCATACCACTACACCACGACCAGGTAAAAGTTAACTCTCATTGTCACAATCTTGTAACCAACGTCCCTCCGCTCCCCACTGTGGGCCTGAAGAGGGTGAGTTAACCCCCTGGCACTCGGGCAAGTAGATGCTTTTAATCTATCCCAAACACTTACGGCAAGTCAGAATGAAGAGAGAACCTGTATTTTTACACAGGAAAAATCATCAGAGAATACAGGTTCTCTTCATTCTGACTTGCCGTAAGTGTTTGGGATAGATTAAAAGCATCTACTTGCCCAAGTGCCTGGGGGTTAACTCACCCTCTTCAGGCCCACAGTGGGGGGCGGAGGGACGTTGGTTATAAGATTGTGACAACGAGAGTTAACTTTTACCTGATCGTGGTGTAGTGGTATGCTGCCTGGCTCTCACCTGAGAGTCCTGGGTTCGATTCCTGGCATATTGGTAATTTCTCTGATGAGTAATATAGGCATTATAAGCTTTGTTTCACTCACTAACTCATCACCATTCCTGACCTTTTTCCACATTACCTAATCATCATTTCTGACTGTTTCTTCCTCTAATGCTATGTAAACTTTATCCTCCACATTGTCTTCGATTGGGGAATCACTCTGGCCCTGAATGTCTTTATTGACCAGGTCACTGGTAAGAGGTGAATTGCTGAGACAATGGGGGGGGGAGGTTATGCGGTGTAAGGCATTGTCCCTGCTTGGCATCTTGTAGAGGAATAGAGGAAGGTGTCCCATGTATATGTACGAAAAATCACGCACGAAAATTGAAAATTGTGCAAATTAGGGACCTTGCAATTGCACGACGTACCAGTACGTCGTCGGGACTGGCAATTGCAAAATGTTGCAACGTACCCATACGTCGACGGGATGGGGCTGGTTAAGGGGTCCCTGGCTGGCTAGTGCAACGTCTGTGAAATTGAACTTAGAGTCCTCTTGCCATTATCCACAACATATTTATGTGAATTTGGTTTCTTCTACCCTCTACACATAAAAAGTGAATGCCGAAACCGGTTGGATGTGGACCCAGATATGAGATGTGTTATTAGTGACTCTATCTCGAACCAGTCGACTGACTGAAAGCAAACAGTGTCATCCATCCCATTAATATGTAACAAAATATGCATTCTGATTGATAGTTGTAAGCATTAAAAGAAATGTAAAGCACTAAAACAGTTTACTTTTTAAAATTATTTGTGAGGGGCTCAACAGAAAACTGAGGGAGGGGAGGGGGAGGCACGAGGATGTTAAGATCCCCACAAGTGGGGAATGAAGTGAAACAGTTTGAAACACTGGACTCTATTAAAATTCGAACTTCATCCTTGCCTGACCCTAAACATTTTCATCAAGTTTGGTCTAAATTAAAAAGAAGGTTAAGTTGACTTCACCATGAGATTTTGGCATTTGATTTATTGTTCTAAAATAATAGGTCAGATCCTGGGGTGACCCTCACTCTTTCCTGGAAGTTTAGTCAAAATAAGATCAGAATTGTTTTAGCTAGTTTATCTGTACACAGACATACTGTACATGGGTCGAAATTTGACCTTGTCCTTTAACCTTGATATTTGACTGATCATTCTCAAAATAGAAATCCGTTTATCATTACCTTCCATGAAATTTGGTTTATATCGTTCAAAACACCTTCAGTTGACCTTGTCATATGACCTTTAACTTTGACATGTTGTTCTCAACACTGGGCTAACATCTTGGCTGGTCCTCAGATCTTCCATCATGATCGCTTAAAATCGAATTACTATACTATTAATGTACAGACAGACAGAAGGACACACACACAAGCTGAACAAAGCAATAAGCAAATAAGTGAATGGTGGATATCATAAAAGCAGTGTAACATCTAACAAACAGAATATATCATGCATGCATCACGTACAACAGTACACACACACACACACACACACACACACACACACACACACACACACACACACACACACACACACACACACACCACATTCACAGAGCAGGTCACACTAAATATCACGTCAGTAGCAACAGAACGCACCACACAACACTAATCATACAGTATACACCACATCGCACAGCTCTTATTATAACACACACACACACACACACACACACACACACACACACACACACACAGAGCAGGTCACACTAAATATCACCTCATAGCAACAGAACGCACCACACAACACTAACCATACAATGTACACTGCACCACACAGCTCTTATTATAACACAAACACACACACACACACACACACACACACACACACACACACACACCACATCACATTGCACACCAAATTCACACAGCAGGTCACACTAAATACCACGTCAGTCGCAACAGAACACACACACACACACACACACACACACACACACACACACACACACACACACACACACACACACACACACACACACACACACCACACAGTAAGTCTTCAGAATATCATATAATACGTATTAAACACCACATAATACACACATCACACACCCCAAGCACAAGTTAAGCTTCATCTCACACACCAAACATCGCTCAACATAAATCAAACAACACACATCACATATTATTAAGCACCTCATGTACAACAAACCAACAGGCAAGTTTCAAATCCTACACCAAACATCACTCAACACGCATCAAACATCACACATCAGAAACTACAATGAACTGCTAATCACATACCAAACATCACTCTGCTCCCATCAAACATCACACACCACAAACCACACTGAACTGCTCATCACACACCAAACATCACCCAGCACACATCAAACATCACGCATCACAAATCATACGCTAAACTCCACATCACACAGCAAACATCGCCCAACACACACCAAACACCGCGAGGAGGATGGGGAGGGAGAGAATACATGGGGAAGGATGGAGGTGGTGTTAGAAAGCGTGACGCACCCTCCAACCGTCATACAATAGGCGTGACGGGGGCTGTTGACGAGAGAGAGAGAGAGAGAGAGAGAGAGAGAGAGAGAGAGAGAGAGATTAACTGACTGCATCCCCTTTCACTCTTCGTATGGCACTGGGATCCGGCACTGTACTTCCACATGAGAGGAAAGGGTGTACTCTCGTCCGCATTTATTATTCATGGTGGTGGAACGTAATGTCTTAACTAGTGGAGACATGGAAGGTTGTGAAAAGGGGTTCTAACTTATGTAGTTCGTGGGTTTTCTTCTCAGTGACAGTGGAAGGTATGTTTCTTATATTTGAATGAAGACCCCTCCTATCATTTTCACAGATTAGGCCTCCTCTCCTTTTACACGTCCAAAGCTGTGGAATAATTGAATGAGTGTTCAGCTGTTTTGGCTTGATATCTGCGTTACAAGACGTGGTGCGTATCAGAGCAAAATGTGCTTACTTTCTTGATTTTATGTTTCTCCTTAAGGAAAACTGTTCGTCAAATCTTCAGACCTTCAGTATCATTCAGCCTACAACGTCCACCTTTTGAGGATGTTCTCCCACCTTGCTCAGTCAACCTTCACCATCCCAGCCCATCTTGTCCATTTGTCAAGCATGCAGTTTTTCTGCCCCTCCTCCATCTTGGCCTCAATATTGGAGATTTCACTGAAAGGCAAGGAAGTGATCTGCATTAACAAGTATTCCATAGGTCAGTTCGCTATTTTGTTTGCCTTCAAAACAAGGTTGGTTCCCTCCCATTAATTCGACCCAGTCCACCATCTTACCCACCGCCCTCCAGCACTCATAACCCGTCCTCGCACGACACAAACAGGTGATCGAAGAACCCTCTTGATACTCTTATTAACTGATCTTGAAAATTATCCATAGGGTCCGACTCAGTTTAGGGAAAGTGTAAGGGAACTGCAGTGACAGTGACTATAGATAAAAATAATAATATCAGCTACTATTTACACATTTTAAAAGGTAACTTTCAGTTATAGCAGAGCGAAAGTATATTTAAGAAACAGTACAAGAAACCTTCACTCATCGTGTGTGTTTTAATGATGTGCAACAATACTACAGAGCTATTTATGACCACAAATTTCTCAGCCTCTCACTTCTACATTTACCTTCACCCATCTAAACATTCTTTTCTTGTTCTTACTGTTTTCTCTGGTGTGCTGGCCTGCCTCACGATGGCTTACGTACTGTACAGCCACAGGTGAAGTGAAGTATAAAGCTTTAGAGAGAGTATCATGACATGCACTTCGCTCAGCCAGCAATCAAGTAAAACGGCCTGATGAGGTTTCTAGATATCTCCGTGGGGATTTATACGTCAATGTTCTTCACCTACTGAATGTCATATGAAACAGAAATTTATTGTTAAAAAAGAGACTAGGAAAAACATTGTTACCCTTGCCATGAACTGCATCTATCAACACACGAAACAAAAACAATATTAAATATTCAACTGTAACAGCAATAAAATAAAGTTTCCGAGCTTCAGAAATGCAACTCTTTTTATCCCACCCAGGAAACAAGGATTTTATTTAATTATTTTCTTGGTGGGACTGTAATGACACGTTTCGTCACCTTGTTTACAATGTACTCTTTGTGGTAATGTCGGGACGGTAATGACAGCATCTACGTAACTACCCTACTTTCACATTTTTTTCCACATGTAGAGAGTCTGTGATGTGGCGAGATTGTGCTTCATTACGGCTTCTAGTGCAAGTCAGTCTGTGGTTTTGAAGAAGTGATGAGCAGTATACACTCACGTACTGGGATCAAACTACTCATCTAGATCAGTGACAAGAGGCTGTATCATCACCAGTAAAAATTCTGTTACCTCTCCTGCTTCTCTCTCTCTCTCTCTCTCTCTCTCTCTCTCTCTCTCTAGCATTTGAAAATCGGTCTTGTGAATCTGCAACAATCGACTCCAATGACTTGACCCGACCACAGATCAATATGATCAGTGTCGCTTACTTCGAATTCAGGAAACCAGGTTTAAAAATCCAAGGAAGGAAAGCCAAATAGACAAGAAAACTTTTACTACCGACAAAACAGTAAAAAGAAAGAAATTATACAGGCTCCAACGTACGATGAAATTACACCTGTACGACATTGTGCTACAGATGTCTGTGTGCAGATTAATAATAAATAACAGAATCTTCAGGTTGATGCCCAATTATGTTACGTTAACTCTCTTAGGCTTGTATAACTCACACGCAGATGAGTACATGCGCCTGGCGTTAGGTGGAATACAATACTATACTCCATTTCACCAAGTTTGGCACCATCAGTGATGTCCTCAACGCCTGTAGTGTTGATGGAAATTCTCTGCACTAGGTGAACCTCTTTTAATTACCTTGAGAACCAATATAAAAAGGCAATACAAAATGGTACATCCAGTACTGAGGACCTTTATCAGTGCTACTGGTGTTGAGGACATCACTGATGGTGCCAGACTCGGTGAAATGGAGTGTAGTTCTTCTGACCATGGGATAATTAACGAGAACTCTATTAGCTCTCCCAGGTTCCTATAACGCACTCTCAGTTGAGCGGAATCGTGTGGCGTTAACTGGAGGAAAATTTAGAGCTGTTCCGACCATGAGGGAATTACTGAAAAACACGATAGAATATGATATGTGGTTAATGATGAGAAATATGCAGTACATTATTTGAGAGCTGTCCGTCTTGTGTTTCATAAAGTCTAGGACACTGGGAATCTCCTTTTCTTTTCTTCTTTTTTTTCTAATATGCTGCACAGGAAATAATTATTTTCCCACGGCGTAGTGAATATGCAAGATAAAAGTCGAACCCCCTGAATCACGCATTACGTAGGAGTGACTCTCGTTAAGTTTCGCCAGTTGTATAAAAATCTTCACACCACACTGGGAAGATAGGTGTTTAACTCTATATGTTAAACACGTGCAAATTTAGTACCTTCGAGTGCGAGACAGCTGAGACTGGGATGCAAAATCGGTGGTATTTAGCTGAGAATATGTCTGTGTGCTGTAGGTCTCTCTCTCTCTCTCTCTCTCTCTCTCTCTCTCTCTCTCTCTCTCTCTCTCTCTCTCACACACACACACACACACACACACACACACACACACACACACACACACGTAGTTGAAATAATTGGGATGCGTCAACTCCCCTCCACTTTCCAAGCCTGTCATTTTGCCTCTATCTGTATGTGACGCCAATCGAGCTATGTGTACAGAGGGAAAAGTCCAACAGATAGAGATGGATGGGTTAGACTGTGGCTGGGAGAGGTTGTGTAAGGGTCGTGAAAACTGTATCCATTTTTACGAACTATCTTGGATTTAAGCTGTGAATCAAGCTACTTGTTTACGTTTGTTGTCACTTATATCTTGACGGCTACGGTACACTTTACGACTAAGCTAAAGTGCATAGTAAAAAGTACAAGGGAATGATATCGATTACTGGTAATAGTACACTGCTCTGGAGACTTGTTTGGCCTGCAATTTGGATGCGAATGGAGGCGTGTTACTGTGTTAGGGAAGCCACAGAAGACACGGGTAGATACTGTGTGGGAATCATTCACTGCGAGAGGCCCATCATCACAATCGTCACTATCATTACCATTATCTTCATCATAATCGCCGTCATCACCATCGTCCTATATGCTACTAACACGTGAATGTGAATACTCCAGAAACAGGAAGAGGACTGAAAAGGGAGAGTTATTAACATTAGGTCCATTTTAATTTGAGAAAAATCGTTTAAGAATGGCCATAATGTAACAAAAATCGTCATCGTGGTATGAAGACTAAGCTGTACTGTGTATGGGCATTAGAGCCTAAGATTCGATGACTGATTAGGCTAAGATACTCGCAAATGGATTTAGTTAGATTGCATTAGAGAAAAGTGATGCTCAAGAGACCTTCAGGTGGGGCTGGATAGGTTCCCTGAAATAGGATAGGCATTGTGTGGAGTGGATTTACTTGATGAATGTGCGTAAGTTGATTCTAGGATGATAATTTAGTAGCAGAGGGTGGATTAAATGGAAATGGAAAGGAAATAAGAGTTTTGAATATGACAGATCTCCTACGCACTTGAAGCAGTAAACATAAACTTAGCCAGATTTATTACGTCAGCTTTCTAATACAGGAAGCCATTAAATTAGATGTAATCGCATGCATCCTGCTCTAAGCATAAACAAGATATATGATGTTTGGTGGGAGTGTTCTTGCTATTAACAAAAACAAGCTTAGACTAGTTTGGAACAATTTAAGTCATATTCAGATGAATGGATCGATTGATGCTTGACTGGAAAAAAGGCAGGTTAGCATGAATTCATTCTTACATAAGTCGTAGTGCATTAATCTTGGTGGTAGGTAATTTCACCTAAAATAATTGGCGAGGTCTTGCTTAAGTAGGTCGGATACATGGGAGAAGGTTCGGTGAAAGGTGTAAGAGTATGAAAGTGGATGGGAAAAGGATAAGAGGCCGCCGTAGGAAAATGTGGACTGAGATGATAAGAGGCGACCGGAGGCTGAAGGTTTAGTTCCGGAGATACAGAGATATAATGCAGCTCGGAGTCTGTCGTTATATAATGGTGGCCTAAAACATCGCTTCACAGCAATAAATATTTTGCATGTAGGAATGCTGTGCATCGGGTCGGTTTCCGTATGTGCAGTGACATCACTGCTGACTCTGGTATTCTGTACACTTTATTCAGTTATAGTTGGTTTAGATATATTGTTTCCTGGGAAGGAAATATAGTCAGTTGGAGCATACTCTTCATCCTGCATTATATCTGTGACTTATCATTCACGGTATCCAAGGTCCATTCAAAGGTACACTACCTTTTCTTTCTTTCTGTGCGTGTGTGTGTGTGTGTGTGTGTGTGTGTGTGTGTGTGTGTGTGTGTGTGTGTGTGTGTCCGACTTTGGTTATAGGCTAGACAGTCTGTTCCCAGAAGCCCAGCAATCCTTCTGCTAGCAACAAATGCCTGACATACATGTCAGTGAAGCATGTTTGAGTTGAGTCATACAGAACAGGAGTGCTTTCATGACACGTCACAGTTTTGTAGAAGATCGCTGAAAAAAATATTAATGATATCCATAAATAAAAATGCTCACAGCCCCAACGAAGATCACTCTGATCAGCAATGTAGGCTACCACTCCTTTACCATCAATGTCGTTCAATCTGCAGTCAGGATTTGTAGTACTGGAACCAACAGAAATTTACAGATAGTGATACCCGGCGTAGGAACTCAACAGACAATGTGGAGGTCAGTGGTGAGGAGGAAGGTGAAGGTTGGAGGTGGCACGGGGGTAGGGGGCGTTGTGAAAGCTCCCCTCACACATCATAACTATTTCTGTAGTCCTCCCCCCCTCCCCCCAAGCCTTCCCACCATTCCCCTTCCCTCTCTCTCCACCTACCTTTCCCCCTCCTGCCCTCCCCGGCTTCCTCTCCCCTCCCTCCTGACTTTCTCCCCAGACTAGGGTGAAGAGGCGTGACACCCCCCCCCTCACTCACCTCCCCCCCCTCCAACAACTTACCATTCTCTCTCTCTCTCTCTCTCTCACTCTCTCTCTGGCAGTGAAGGATGCTCCACTGGCACACACCTTCCCAGCCTAATCCCTTGAGAACAACACGACCTTCCTTAGACATATATATTTCCCCTGATAAATGTGGCAGCAAGACTTAAAAGAGACGCCATCGAAATTGAAGGATTACTAGAGATTGTTTTTTGTCCAGCCTCCTCATCACCAGAGATCCATCCTGAGGTGATTACATCGTCTGGGAGCAGCCAATGGAAACTGAAGAGACGTCATATGGACTGGGTCAACAGTTACTTGATTAAAAGTATATTAGAATGAGTTGTTATGTTTTGATTTATATATTTAATCACAAACGATTGTTGTTGTTACTGATGATCAATGTCAGTCTGTCTGGCCAAGTAGACTATGATAATCAACCACAGGCAAGGAATCGCCCCTACAAGGCCATCCCGTGCAGTGAACTGATGTTTCCTGGTGGCTGACAGCGACTCATCACAGTGAAGCGAATGGAAAAGTGTCGAGATTTGGTTAAAGGATGGACGCCGCATTTGCGCCTCTTCACTCATTTAACAGGGGCACCATATCAAGCTCCACTTCACCCCATAATTTGGTCATATGGTTACCAACCACCACTGTAAACGGCTTCCTGGATTACGGGAAACCATTGGGCGTGTCACTCAGTGAAGAGTTCTTTGAAGTGGAAAGAAGTTAGTTAAAAGTGACAGGAAGTAATGAAAGAAGTAGGAAGAAAGGAAGGCAGACACAGATATAGAATGAGGAAGAGGAAGTAGGCAGCACTACATCAAATAAATGGATGATGGTCGCCACCACATACCACCTACAAGCGAAAGTGTTGGCTAAATGATTAACCTGTTTCGCCTTTCATTTTATTATTAGGTATTTTTCCCGCCTCGTGAAAAGAGATGGGCGTGCTTACGTTCTTGTTCCCGTTATTTTTCTGCTTGGATAAAGTTTTGAATTCTGTCATCTTACCACTAGCCAAAATAATGCACTCATCTTGATAGGGTGCAAAACTCCCACTCCGCTCCACCTCCCACCACCATACCACTTCGTCCCACCCGCTATTATTTACACACCTTCTTGTTTTTAACTCTCTCCCTGACGCTGAACTTTTGGAGAAAGCTTAGATTTAAGCCATACTCACTTGATGTAGTGCTGCCTACTTCTTCCTTCATCTTTATCACTCCTTTCTGTGTCTGCCCTCTCTCTTCCTATTTCTCCCATCTTCCCTGTCACTGTTATTACCCACCTTTCTTTTTCAGGTGGCTTTACATTGACTGAGAAGCCAAATTTTTTTTAATGTATCAGGGGTCACTGCTTCAGGAGGAAACTTATATACTTGTTCCGCATAGGAAAGTTCCTTGCCGCAGTGGAGTGAAGGGAGCTGATTGACTGCTGCCTACCTTAAAAGAGCCAGGCAAGGCTGCTGCACCACCCTTGAACATGCACGCTGTGCACTGTGCAGTTTCCCCACTGTGTCTACAGACGTCCTGTTAACTCACCGTACCCACACATAACGTCATGACTTAGTTATTTACTATTTGATTGTTCATTTTACTTTATGCTTTCTCTTTCAGGTAATTCAAACTGGTAGCTTATAGATAAAGTATTATAGAATGTAGCTTTTCCTTTTCAGTATTTCCTATGAAATTTCGTATCTGTTTTTCCATGCTGCATGGTGGTTTTTTCTCACTTTTTCCTGTCAGTTTTAACTGGAGGGTTTGGAGGCTGGGGGAGCCTTCTTGCTTTACTATCCTTATCCATCAGCATGTAGAATTAGATTTTGTAGTCACAGTCTACTCTGTAACAAAAACATCGAAAGAACCATAGAGTCTGTTGCTGTTTGCTTTCCGTTGTACTCCCTTGTACCTTCCTGGCCGATCCCGCCCACTCCTATCCATCCATCTCACCCTTCGTTTCATTGCTCTGATGTGGTGAAAACCGTAAGAAGGAGTCTATTTACACCATCACGTACGTTACCCACCGCCATCCCAACTTAATCCTGCCAATTTATTTCCACCTTCCCATTCAGTTCCGAAGCACCTGAATCAACATATAACAACCACTGCACCGTTAGGACTAGCCACCTTCAGGGGGGGTACTCGTCCCTCCCTCCCCACCACCATCTACTTTCCGCCCATCTCGCCCAGTTCTAATTCCCTTTCCTTTGACTTTACTGGCCCACCTGCAACGCCCATCTACACAGTAAATACCTCCCACCACAAGTCACACTACCCATCATCATCTTCCTAGCCCATCTCCTATACTCCTCTCCACCAACCAAGTTCATCTTTACTATGATATGATTAACATAAAGACGACTGCCTCGATAACCAGCCGACCTGCACTGCTCATATTTACAGGTTACACACATTCTGCTCTCACCAGTCACTTTCCACCATCCCAACCCATCCTGCCATTTTGTCTCCGTCCACAACACTCAACTGTGGAAGGTCTCAGTTAACATTTTTCAAACACTTCACCAATCGAGTTGTTTTTCTGGAGCTCCTTGTAATAGGTATGTCTTGATCCTTTACATATTGCTCTGACCAAAATCCCAGTTCATTCCACTCATTTTTTTCCATCCACTCCGTTCATTTATGCTCTGATGTAGCAGCCTTTACAGTGGACCGACCTACAACGCCAATATTCCCTGATCGTGGCCAGACACTAGCCACGATCGTAGTACATCCTGCCCACAAGCCTCCCCACCCTCACCCTCAAAACCCTGAAATGAAAGACTTGAGCTGACATCCCCCAAACGACTGGCCTTATAATGCTGACTTTTGAAACCCACTGCAGACATGTCATGGACTGAAATACTGAAATACTGTGACCTAAGCTGACATGATGGACCTAATGTGACCCGAAAAGACCCAAATTGCCTGATAGACTCTGGAATTGATCTACTTCGATTAGAACAAGGCTGAAATGAAATAAAACTTCTAGAATTAATCTGCTCTGACCTGATTGAATAAGAATGGACCATAACAAACTTAAGTGGGCCTGACTGGATTTAAATACCAATGGATCCACTTGAACCTGAATGACCCTGGATGGACCTAAGCTAACCTGACTTCCCTTGTTTGGTTATGAAGGACCTTTACAAGCTTAACTTACCAAATCGCTTTAACTAGCCTAATCAGACCTGAGTGGACGCAAATGGAAATGAATTTCCCTAAGCTACTAGGAATGCCTCTTGCCACTCATTTCGATTACCCTGGGTTGTCCAGCTGTTTTCTGTTGTGTAAGGTATGTAACCTACCCACACTTATCATTTTTTCATTTCATTGATTTTGTCGTATATTCCAGTCTGTTCTCTAACCCAAATTTTTTTTACAAAATCTTTCCATGTGACACATGACATAATCCTTTCCATTCCTCTCCTATCACTCCCAAGCTTACACTCTCAAGATATATTTTGGCTCTAGGTTTTCGATCAGCGACTTAGAGGAGCAAAACATGCTGATTATACTGTACAACCGTGTTCTTTGATAGACAGGATATTTTCCATTTCTCATGAAGATATCTTGCTTACCAACAAACGTCCCTCTCATTGCAAGTTCTTAGCTTGATTTCTCAGTCATCAACCGGAACCGTTTGAAATGCCTATCAATGGTTATGTATTCATCAACACAGTCTCGCTCTTTAGCTCTTACTTTTACTAATAAGGACTGAAAATGTCTCTCAAATACATCGTTTGTCATCTCCATATTTAACTTATAGTCTTACTTTCAGATTCACTGTACAGCTCGACTATCATTTCTTGTAGCTGTTTCCTTGTTTCACTGAGTCTAAGTCTGTTCAGTTGTCTATCCCAGTCTAGTAATCTTAACACCACCAGGCATGCAGTGAATGACTTTGGTGACGTTGTGTCACTGTCTAACGCTTCTGTTCACTAGTTCTTTCTGGCTCTCCTCGTGGTAGTGAAACCATCTCGATAAATAACCTCTAGTACTTTAGCCCTCAGTATGACTGGGAGAATAGAAATAGGGCCTTTATTCATCTTTCAGAGTGCCAGAGTCTGTAGAAAACACCAGTGGGGTCTCCATAGGTGTGTGGTTCATGTACCAGCCGGCACTGGTCAGTATAATTTACTTGCAGTTATAGTACTTTATCATACGAGTCTTCCATACCTTGTCTATGAATTGCTCTCGTCACTGCAGGTGCTTCAACAGAAGTAAACACTTTATCATAGTCAATACACGTAAATTCAGAGAACAACGTTCTTTTATACTGTGAAGTTTTCTCAGTTACTTGGGTAATAACTTGAATGTGGCTTGAAGTGGTCAGTGGACGTATTTGTTCCCAATTAGTTCACACGACTGCTGTCATTTCTGCAGTTGTACCACTTGGTGCTTATGCCAGATTACGGCTGTGCCTGCATGACACACCTAGGCAATGGACGAAACTGCATTTTCAATATCTAGGAAGAGGAGATTGAAAGACAGTGAAGAGGTTTTTATGTTCTGTAAATAAACTGAAATTATAATTGCCGTTACACACACTGCTTCCTCTTTACAGATAGTCAGACAGATAAGCAGAAACACACACACACACACACACACACACACACACACACACACACACACACGCACAAGCACTGGGTTGCGCAGATACTTGCTGTCGTATTTTTGGTCTCAGTCTACGCTATTATTTTACTGGTAAGAGAAGCTGGAGTGATCACCGATGCTGGCCACTTTCCCAGGCTCTGGAAATCTATCTCTTCAGTTTTCACGCCAGGAACGCAATTACGGCGAATAAAATCAACGTTTCTCTTTTTCTTCTATTTTTTCCTATCTTCTTCCTTCTTTTCCGTCCTTCTTCTTTCTTCTTCTTCTTCTTCCGTCTTCATCATCTTCCTCCTCCTTTTTCTTCTTCTGTGTTCTTCTTCCTTCTTCATCTTCTTTCCTTCCTTACTTCTTTTTTCTTCTTCCTCTTCCTTCCTTCTTTCCATCTCCTCCTCCTCCTCCTCCTCCTCCTCCTCCTCCTCCTCCTCCTCCTCCTCCTCCTCCTCCTCCTCCTCCTCCTCCTCCTCCTCCTCCTTCTTCTTCTTCTTCTTCCTCTTTCTCTTCTTCCTCTTCTTTTACGCTCTTAATGATGATATACAAACTCCACCCACATCAACAATCAAGTGGTAAGTGTGTCAAGAGGCGCGTCCACTTTCTCAACGCACACACCCGGGCTCACTAATTTGGAAAAAGGTGTTAGTCGACTGGAGAGAGAGAGAGAGAGAGAGAGAGAGAGAGAGAGAGAGAGAAGTGGATTGGGTGGAGTGACAAGATGACGGCCAAGTGACGTCACCCTATCTCACGCCCGGTAGTAGACTCCACATCCGGGAGAGGAGGCAGAGGAAGAATTAGAATGGGGTGTGAGGGAGTGGAGGCAGTGAAAGTTATGGCACCGGATCCTTCTACCTGTGGGATCAAATTCCTGAGGGTGAGGTCGGACTTGACACGGTTCCACACGTATTACATACTGTCCTCCCGCCGGCGCTGCATCCGGCTTACCTCACTTCACTCTCCCCACGAGGCATAATCAGTCATTCCATACCCGTAACCCTTTCACCGCAGTCGCCCAACATAGGTGTTCTGTTCTGACTAATGCCGGATGTGATCTTGAGATTTAAGGATCGGCCCTTCTATTCCCTCATTCTCCCTCCCTCCCCCGTGGTTAGCTTTCTCTTCTTCAATTTTACGAATTGTTTCAGTGTCATTATTAAAAGCTTATGACGTGTTACTTTGTATCATACGTTGTAAAGCCTGTTTTTAGTCAACTGTTCATATTCACGGTGACGCAGAATGAGCTTCATCATCTGTATCGTTTATCAGAGGATGAAGTAACTTTTCCTGCATATTGTTGGTTAGAACATTTGTTCTAGATTGTTTGGGAAATAAATGTGGGTTCTAACAATCCACTCATCTGATGCAACGTTACCTTCAGGTAACTCTACACTGAGTGAAACGATAAATGGTTTCCTGCACCTCAGGGAATAACTACGTTTAAGAGTAATCGTACAAATAAATGGAAGACTAGTGGTCTAATGAAACAAGGCGCTGCAACCGGAAGTGACCCATAAACGTTATCCTAGTGGTGGAGGCTTATTGTTCGCATAATACAGCTCGGCAAAGAGAGACTGGTGACTCGTCTCAAATGTCTGGATTAAGTAGTTTAACCCTGAGCCCACATGCTTCGTTTAAAGTCCTGAATGATGCGCAAATGGATATGTGGGCCATATCACTGATCATTGTTGATAATTTTTTACTTTATGAATTCCTTATCCCTTATCTGGATCTTTCCTGCTCATTTACTAGTGAGATAAGAAAATGACTATGAGTTTGCCAGTGGTAGGAAGGGATTATTCTTTCATGATATTTAAGGATATTTTGTGTGGACTCCTGTTTCTCGGCTTCTCGCGTGGCGCCGGTGGTCCACTTGGAGGTCTTGGTGGGTAGGAGATGGAGGCAGAGGGTGAGCAGAGCTACGGTCCACTCGGCTTCTCTAACTCCATTCATTACGACTGTACGTTGCACATTATAGTATTTTTTTTTTTTACCTTCAAAGGCTTTTATTCAATTTAGAAGAGGCTTTTTGAACTGTGGAAGTCTTCATTAATTTCTTCAACACGAGAGCCTTCCCAAGTTGAAATACATATTTTAGAAGAAGCAAGTGAAGCTAAAAAGACGCCATCAGATTCAAGAATTAATCCTATGGGAAGAGGATGAGATATTACAGCTTGCTTAACATGCTCATCACGCACTTAAATATCTCCGGTACGTCTTCCCTAAGCTGAATAGTATTGTCTGGCTGTAGGAAAAGCAGAATAAAGACGTCATCGTACCTGAAGAATAAGTGAAGATCATCTCTGACCCCTTCACTACCAGACTCTCTCCGAGGCTGAATAACAGAGTCCGTGTCGTAGAGGTGAATGATCTCTTGGCCGGAACTTCGACGCGTCATAAAATGCCTTCACTTTTGCTTTCTACTGCACGTGAGTTTGTGGTGTTATGCGCCCCAGATTCGAATCATTCAGAGAGATGGTAAATATTTCCGACACACAAGGGGGAGAGATAGAGAGAGGCATGTTCGTCTTTGTTTATTCCCCGCTCCACATCCGCTGACCCTCTCAATAAGATAACACACTGAGCTCATTCTTCCGCGTGAGAGTGAGTCCTTGGCAGATCTTCCTCACTTTTCTCTTAGCGGTGTTATTAGGTCTTTTTTTCGTTGCTTTCTTGCAGCCCAGGAGAACATTTACGGCTGTACATTGGGTGATAACTACATATGGACTCCTTGTGGGTTAGTGGGTTAAGGTGCTCCAACCTAATGTGTCCCATGAGAGTTTACAACCAGACAGTGGATGAGGTATACTTCTCACCTAATACTTCTCAGAGGATAGGTATTGTAGTCTTTTCACTTAAACTTGGCCCAGATTTTTGTCATTTTGCAGCTTTTTTCATGCGGCTCAGTGACAGAAAAGACATAACTACGGCTCTATTTCCTTTCTATAGCATTCTTCGCTACTAGCATCATATTCTAGTGCTAATATTTTCCTACAAAAAAACATTTAAGATAGGGAGACAATTTTGGTCCAAGTTAGAGTGAAAAGAGTATAGTCACTCTCCCATTAAATATCAGGACAAAGAAGCCTAATCCAGAGACCATTTACAACTGAGGGCAATGAAGAAATGGATGATGGACAGATTCTCGTTGCCTCCCTTGCTTAGACAGCTTGGTGGTCTGGATGTGCAAGTCTGGGGTGGGAGGCTGAAGTGTATTAATGGACCGCGGTGTGAATCCATGAGGTGGCCGGAGGTTTTATCTGTTATGTTTATTTGTCATGTTTATCTGTCATGTTTACCTGTCATGTCTATCTGTCGTGTTTATCTGTCATGTTTTATCTCTTATGTTTATCTGTCATGTTTTATCTGTTATGTTATCTGTCATGTTTATCTATCACGTTTTATCTGTCATGTTTATCTGTCATGTTTATCTATCATGTTTTATCTGTTGTGTTTATCTGTCATGTTTATCTGTCATGTTTATCTATCATGTTTTATCTGTTGTGTTTATCTGTCATGTTTATCTGTCATGTTTATCTATCATGTTTTATCTGTTGTGTTTATCTGTCATGTTTTATCTGTCATGTTTATCTGTCATGTCTATCTGTCATGTTTATCTGTCATGTTTATTCTGCCATGTTTATCTGTCATGTTTTATATGTCATGTTTATCTGTCATGTTTTATCTGTTATGTTTATCTGTCATTTTTTATCTTTCATGTTTTATCTGTCATGTTTACCTGTCATGTTTTACCTGTCATGTTTATCTCTCATGTTTTATCTGTCACTTTCATCTGTAATGTTTATCTGTCATTTTTATCTATCGTGTTTATCTGGCATGTTTACCTGTCATGTTATCTGTCATTTGAACTCCAGCAGGGACGGGCGATGGTCTGCGGCTTGAATTATTTGGGATGATATTCTGAAAGCACCTGTACGATCGATTATTTTCCGTATCCGTAATTTATTTCTGCAGGACGGACAACAAAAGGAGAGTGCAGAATCATTATAATCTATTCCTCCTGCAGCAACAACAACAACAACAATAACAACAGAAGCAGCAGCAGCAACAACAACAACAACAACAACAATAGCAGCAACAACAATAATAATGATAATAATAATAATAATAATAATAATAATAATAATAATAATAATAAATTCTCCTCCTCCTCCTCCTCCTCCTTATCATCATCAGCATCATAATCACCATCATTATCTTGGATATGAGAGGGGAATGTATCGTATGTTGAATCTGTTTCTCGCAAGTAGAAGAAGAGAAAGAGAGTACCCGATCTTTCCACGTCCCTAGTCCTTCCCCTCAAAAAGCAAATCAAGGCTGCGACAGGGAATCGATCGTATATATCTTTGGGAATCACTCCTGGTCCACAGTAACCTAAAATTGTCCACCCTATGTCCTGGCCTCTCCTGGTACGAAAAATTGCCTTTCCTGGTATCCACGTTGGGGTGTTGGAGAGGGACGCCTTCATGTGGTGGCAGTGATATAACTCGGCGTCTCTATTTCCTGGTTATACAAACGTCCCTTAAGTCCTTCATTATCTCACCAAACTAGGATGGTGGACTGCGAAATGATTGCTTAAGTCTGCGGTCCAGTGGGTTCACGTTCAAATGAGCCTGGGGTTTGTAACTACTGCTACTATTCCCCATGATATAGGAGGCTTCGTAGCTCGTCTTTTTTATCGATTTAATTGAATCTAACATCTTAAGACTCTCCTTTACGTTATTTATGCCCTTTTTTTCATCGACATAGATTTCTTCGATAACATAAAGGATGCTAACGTACAGAACAAATTGATGCTACAAAATCTCCTGAGCCAGTCAGTATACGGCCCACTGTTTCTATTCCCCGTCTCATTGTCTGCTCTCTTACAATTAGTGAAATTATTCGGCCTTCCTCATCCGCCACACGTACTGAAGCAAACAAGTGTCGTCAGTACTTCGTCATTCTTGGCGGTACCTCCTCATTCTCGCCGGTATGTCCCTGCTAGCTCATCATTATCACTGGTACTGCACGTCGTCACTCTCGCTGGTACACCGTCATTTTCAGCGGTACTGCACGCCTACGTTCTCACAGATATGTCTTCATTCATGTTCTCGTTATCACTGGCAATGTACATCGTCAATCACGCCGGCAGTTTGTCATTCTTGCCGGTGCGTCGTTGTTTGCTGGTGCCTCCTCATTCTCTCTGGTAAGTCGTCGTTCTCACTGGTATGTCATCATCCTTGCCAGTTCGTCTTTAACCAGTTCCCTCCATTTGTGTATTTTTTTCTGGTCTTCACACTAAGCTGGAGACAATACTGTATTTCCTCTGTGATAGTACAAACTGCAACTCAGTAGACCTCAGGAAACTAACACCAGGCCACCATCATCCTTTCGAGAGACGAGAGTGAGTTCAGGAAAGTTTGTAAATCTGGGCAGATCTTCCATCCAGGTGGATCGTCATAACCGAGAGAAGGTGTCCCACTACAGCGTCACATGCATTTTATGAATATGGCAACTAGAATCCGAAGAGTTAACAACTTTTGTGAGGAGAGGATGGTGATGACAAACAACTCTTTTGAGCGCTGGAGACTTTTTGCATAGATTATTATGCATTCCCCTGGAAATTATGGCAAGTTATAATATTCTATTACTGCTACCACAACAAGAGTTTAATGAGCTGTGGAGAGACATTTGGAACAGGAAGTTAGACATTGCCAACATTAACCTCGTCACTGCTAGCGGGCTGTCTAAAGTCCAATAAAATCATGTGGCGTTAGAAAGAATAATGCATAGCATTTCTTCATGGGAATGAAGAGAAAGTTTATCATTCTATTTATTTTTAAAATGTTTTGTCATTTCTTCTATGCCATCACTTCTGTCTTTTTCTTAGTTCCTAATAAGTTTAATGCAGACACACCAATCCTCCTTAGTAGTCATTCTCACGCTAATCTAGATTTGGTAAATTCATGGCCGATAGGAACCACTCTCTCTCCCTCTCTCTCTCTCTCTCTCTCTCTCTGCATGGTATCTTTTTCCTAACTTCACAGCATGTACATTGTTTCCATCTTCGCTGTTTCCTTCCCATAATCAGCCACCCACATCTTTGTTTATGTTTTCCCCATATCACTTTATCGGATGACGAGCATATGATAATTTCTTTTTTTTTTTCTTTCTTTTTTCTTCTGCCTGAACCCTCTATTAGGATGACTTTTTTTCACTGCACTCAGGCTGTCATCAGTCTATTGTATTTTTCAGTTTACAAAAGACATCTGATGGTAAACGAATCCATGAAGCCTATACCTAACCCTGCAGTTCTAAAAGTGATCTCAGCTGGATAAATCGTTTCGAAGTAGCTGGAATAAATTAGAATATCACAGAAGCGAAAGGATTACGATTTAAATACGTATTCTTAGGTGTCACAGGAGGCTTGGTACCATCTCTTCCCTAGTTATTTATTTTGCATATTATACCTCTAGCATTCTCTTGTATGCCACTTATATCATGTTAGTATCGTTATAGTTTGTACCAATAACGCAAAAGAATAGTGACATGCAACATTCAGAATAATTCGCTAAGGATAAGGGGTTAAGGAATCCTCAAAGCCACTTGGAATACGACCCCTATGGCGCTAATAATTCCATCCCGTCACTTTGTTTCACCAGATTTCGACTACTTTCTTTATCCCTCGTCTCAGCCTCCGTGTCGGTCTGTAGCGCCTTTCCCTCTGCCAACATCCGGCTGGTGTTCCGGGAGGCAGGGAAGCACGCCAGTGAAAGTAACGTACGACCCCCACAACCCCTCACACCTCTCCCCCGACCACCACCACCACCACCACCACCACCAATAGTACTTCCCCCATCACCCAACAGCCTCACCACCCTTTCCCCTCCACAGCACCACAAACCCTGCCCCCCACATCATTACCACATTAACACCTCTTCCCCTACAACCACACCACCACCCCTCCTCCCAAACCACCATACCACCTACACCCCTCCTTAACCCCCCCCCCCACCACCACGCCAAACTTCAGCCACAACCACTCCGCTCCCCCAGCCCACCTTTCACCCCTACCAGACCCCTCGTGAGATGTGATAATGCTTGACCACACCGGACAGGATTTCCGTTAACCCACTTTTATGCCAACACTTCACCCTTACTTTCATATGAGCTAATTCTTATTGTCTTTGGACCAAAAGTCTCGGACTGGAGAAGAGAGTGTGCAAGCGCCACCGTTTGAATTAAAAAAATGACTGGAGGTTTAAGTTTTTTTTGTCATCTCAGAATTGTCAAGGATGTACGGTGGTACGGCTTCATTGATGTGATATTCGGTAGCCAGCCTCAGGTTCCTTAGCTCCCTTGGTCCTACGGAACCCACAAAGAGAGAGTACGTTAAAGAGCTGGCTCATTATTTATGCAACAGATGTTTATATTCTGCTAGAATTTACAAGTTGGTTTATACTGAAGTTTAAAGTTGACGTGTTTCATATAGCATAAATCTATGATTAACAGTGGAACTAATGTTACTATTCATTAGTTGTTAGGTAAGTATTAGCCGTCTGTTTTACGCTATTTAGACGAACCATAAAGCAGGAAGACAACGGCCTTGCAAACCGGCTTTATTGTATCATCATTTGACTCAGTATGAAAATGGGCAAATGGAGGGAGGCTGCAGGAGTGTAATGTGATAGAAGGATGTCAGTAAAATCGAAAAGAGTGTATTATTGTAAGAAAGCTGATGCTGAGACATGAATTAAGAATGTGGCTCGTGAGAAAAATAGTTACTGAGAACGGAAATGATGTTAAAATAAATGGTGAGTGTTATGGAGGCAAAGGAATTTGGATATAAAGCGTATAAACGGAGGTAGTGTGCATTAATAGCAAGTCATTTAAGGGAACACTGAAATAGTTTTTGTCTTTTAGTGTTACAAAATGAAACTGAGAGCACCACAGGGGTATGAAATGGATCTGTAACTGGGAAATTTTTAGTAGGAGAGGGACTGAGATGAATAGACGTAGTGAAGAAGAATATGCAGAAATTCTGGGGGAGAAATGCATGCAGGCTAAAGAAGAATGGAGGAAGCGGGTCAAGATAAGTGAACTCAAACCTTTCGGAGGAGATGTATGAAACAGATATACGAGTATATGAGCGCTCGTCATATGTTGCTCTCTCTCTCTCTCTCTCTCTCTCTCTCTCTCTCTCCTTTAAAATGGAAAGCGAACGAAAAATTACGCCAGCAAATTGTGGATGTACAGTACGAGTACTTGAACTCGCATATGTGCATGTGTGAGTTCTTGTGCATACTTCAGTATGTTTGCATGTGCGTGTACGCATCTCTCTCTCTCTCTCTCTCTCTCTCTCTCTCTCTCTATGTGTGTGTGTGTGTGTGTGTGTGTGTGTGTGTGTGTGTGTGATAGCAATGTTTTTCTTTACTGCTGATTGATTGTTGACTTTCAAAATAATATGAGCTCCAACTACCGTGTAACCCCACACTTACTTTCACAGTGAAGATAACTCACCTCATACTTTCGGCTAGTGGTGATATACTGTATTACACACCTACTGACCAACAGCAGAGTGGCAAGTGAAAGACTAGTTCCCCAGTCCATCCGAACTGCCTCCTTCTTTGCCTTCAGAATTCCTTTGACTGCTAAGGATTTCTCACCCCTACATGTAAGCGCCTGGCGGTACCCAAATATATAAAGCTTAATGCATCCAGATCTATGAAAGAGTTTATCTTATCTTTAGTAATGACCTAATAAATATAGGCTGGAACATACAGAACTGACAGGTTTCTACTGGGATGGTATCAAGAAGCTCTCACCTATATAGAACTAATTGGTGGTCAAGGTAGTGTCTCTGTAACTGGAATGAATTAGGATCAAATACAGTGCTCGTAGGAAGATCTAGTCACATACTGTCTCGATGAATGTGATGTTCTACCTGATATTTCTACCGGTTTGCATGAACGCACTACCCATACCCAAAAGTCAGTTTTTGTGTTACGTTAGATGAGAATGTAGGTCTCTCTCTCTCTCTCTCTCTCTCTCTCTCTCTCTCAAAAGTGACTGATGGAAATAAATCTTTCGCTCCACTATTTTATTTTTGTGTTCGTGTAGCGTCCGTGATCACAACGAATTCAGTCGTTACGTTATTTTCATATTTTTAAGAATGAATTTTGCTTCTTGCTTTACCAGTCATTCTTGAGAGAACCGGGTCTGTGGTAAAACCCGTCACTAATAAGCCGATATAATGATAAAAGGCTCATTATTATCACATTTTGCTGTACACCTTATCATTATTGTTCATTGTACGCGTCGATCCTTCGCTTTATCAATCCTACTTAATAATGATTTCCCTGGGATGATTTTCTTACCATATTTTTGCTAGACTCAAAGACTTTTACTTATCTTAGGCGAGATTTTTCGAACTGAGGGAGATAGATATGGCCTTCATTAACCCTTTCATTGCCAGAAAACATTAATAGGCTGAAGAAAAGTGTGTGGACGTGTTTGAGTGTAACGAGATTAAATTAACCAAAGAAACGTCACCGGAATCAACGGGTTTAGTATTTTAGGATTTTGCTAGTGTTTTTCTTCCTAGCGTGCATCCTGTTCTCTCCCCATCTAAGGCAGCCTCTCCTCTATCGTGTGTATTTTGTCTCCCCAATATCCTTCCCTTAAACTCGATAACTTTCTTTGTTCCTTCCCCTGCTTGTCTTTCGATCATTTCTTTCCTCTTCCACGTTTATCGCTCACTCACACACACACACACACACACACACACACACTATCTACGTGGATGCTTATCTGTCTATTCATCTGTCTATTTATCTATCCATCTGAACATCCATCCATCCATCCATCCATTTATCTAGCTATGTATCTATCTATCTGTCTGTCTGCCCATCCATCCATCTATCTATCTATTTATCCATCTGTCTATCAATCTGCCTATCTACCTATTCATCTATCCATCTATCTATCCATCTGCTTTTTATATTTCTCTGTTCCAGCCCTTTTTTTTCTTTCTCATTCTTTCCTTTATCAGTGTCTTCCTCCTCGATTATTTACCTCCTTCTTTCTCAATCCTCCTTCCCTTCTTCCCTCCCTCCCTCCCTCCCTCCCTCCCGGGTTCTCTTCCATTTCCCCCCAGTCTTTTCTGACGTCCTCCTCAGCATCATTTCCTCCATTACTTTCACTGCCACACCCTACCCCCTTTTCTAAACCCCACCCGCGTCTCTCTCTCTCTCTCTCTCTCACTCTCTCACCTCTGTATACCTCACTCTTACCCCACCGAGGACGCATTTCATTCTACCCTCCTCTGGTCTTCCTTACTCTTTCTTTCTGTCTGTCTATCTGTCTGTCTGTATTTATATATTTATACATTTATTTACCTCACCGAAGCACGCATAACAATAGGCTGGAGCAATACCCATTTTTAACTCGGACAACATAGAATATACCCTGAACAACATCACTGATATTTCGATTTAGCCCATCCACTAGCACATGTCGTCTGTACTTCGAATAATATCATCCGGTCATAATGAAGAGAGAACAGAGTGGTCATGGAAGTCAATGTGTTAATAGAGGCTATTATTTTACCCTTCTACTTTGCTAGGCATCAACTGCAAAAGGTATGAGTTGATTTAATGCCATTAGGTCACTTGATAACTGTGTTACACAGAAGCAGACACAATGTATTTACTCCCCACTAATGTACTCAGTCACTGCCCATGGTACCTGTAAGTGATCTCACGTGTGCGAAATATACAAGCCACTTAGTGAGAAAAAATATATATACATTACGAAAGGTGTCTGAAGTTTGATGAAGTTATCTAATGATAGCCAAGGGGGGAAAAAATGAGGTCCCACCGTAGTGAAGGGGTTGAAATTAGCATAAAGCGATTATGACCTCTCTTCTCTTCTCGATCGGCTCAATACATTATGCATTCAGAAGCGCTTATGCCTTGGACGAAGTATTTAAGCATGATTTGTGGGAGTGCTTTCAACCTTTACTCTCTGGCGTTGAAGGCATAAATCAATTACTGGACTATCCCGTTAAGAGTATAAGGAGGTAATAACTTGGCTCTTCTTTTAGGTAATATATTCTGGGAGGTGGCAGCTAAATGGTTAGAGAAGTGACCTGTTGTCTGGATGGATGGGAGTTCGATTCCAGATTTCGGTAGGGAACAATCTGACTATTTAAATTTCGTTAAAACAGGCATAGCTAACCTTCAACTAGGTCCATCTCCATGTCATAAAAACACCCCTGCAACCATCACTCCATTCAATAGTGAGGCATTGTGGGTATGGATTCTGTTCAGACGGCAGGCATTTGTGACAGTGACGATACGTGAAGGTGTGTGGTATGTAGGTGGACTGCAAAACTGTCATTAACTAGGAAAAGGCATTTATACTATCAGCACGATTAGAAATTTCTTTTTTTCAGTACTACTTTCTGGCATTTATATGAAACGATCCCTGAGTAATATTAAGCCCACTAGGTGCTGCTTTGATCTGTTTTCCTGTGTGCCTAATGGCCGGAGGGTCTGAAGAATTGGAGAAAGTCAGAAATTTTGCTCTCTTCTTAAGCCTTTCTAGATAGACAGATTCCTTTCTGTTAACGTCTTCAGCCTGAGGACGTCATATTTCCTTAATGCTAACAGACAATTTTGTACAGATTAAAAATGCATCTTAGCAATGAAGGTGTTAATTAAGGCTACATATCTAACCCTCTTCAGTGTGAAAAACTTCTCCTGAGGTATGCTCGTTCTGAGATAGCAAGCCCCAATAAAAGACAAAAATATCATTGTGGTGATGTGGTTTATATTAACGAAGGATCTCATGGTTCGGGATCATAAGTTCTTAATCTGTGTGTCTGTCTGTCTGTCTGTCGTTTCTGTCTCTGTCTCCGTCTCTGTCTGTCTGTCTGTCTGTCTGTCTGTCTCTCTCTCTCTCTCTCTCTCTCGCCCCCTATAATTCGGCGTGCTCCCGGATCCAGTAGTTGGCCTTGAGAGAGTGAAAGTGGAGTGTTCCGGCGGGGTGTGTCGCGGTAGGCCTTCTTTCTTTAACCCCCCACCTTTCTCTCTCTCTCTCTCTCTCTCTCTGTCGGATAGTGGCTCCTTTATGTCCTGCTTCCTCTCTTGGACCACTTTACTATGTAGGGATTCTCCTGGGCTGAATAAATCATCATTCAATTCCCTTCTGTTTTCACCAGACTTTCTCTCTCTTCCTTCCTACGTCCCTCACTTTGCATCCTGTTACAAAGAGTTACAGGGTAGTGTCCAAAGACAAAGATTTCGCTTCTTAGATACTTAGGTACTAGAAATAAAATGATAAGACAAAAGCCTTTACTGCCTTTAGTTTACTCAGATATTATACACACACACACACACACACACACACACATATATATATATATATATATATATATATATATATATATATATACTGAGTGCATACTACAGCGATATATATATATATATATATATATATATATATATATATATATATATATATATATATATATATATATATATATATATATATATATACTGAGTGCATACGACAGCGATATATATATATATATATATATATATATATATATATATCGCTGTAGTATGCACTCAGTAGCACCGTTGCTGGTACTAACAGGTGAAAACTAGAACACTTGAGTTGTGAGTGATTCTGAAGAAAGTTGGTAATTGGTGGGAACTGACTGCACTTGTGCCTGTGTGCGATGCAGTGGTGAGAACAGATGAAGAACATACTGTAAGTTAGTCTCGTACAAGAAAGTAATGAGTGTGAAGACAAAATTAAAGAGTAAGTGTAGGTGAAAGCTAAGGTGGTGTTTGGAAAGAAGAGCGTAGTCATGTGATGTGCGATTACATGGAGCAAACCTGGAGAATCTGAGTGTGTTCACATCATTAGACAGAACGAACTGATGTGAACAAAGTTTGCAGTTTGGAGGATGAAGTGGTGGAATTTATGCAACAAAGAAGGAAGAGGAAAGGTAGATGAGAGAAGAAACAGAAGTACG
>NC_137029.1:13484640-13657140 GCF_032717465.1 Coenobita brevimanus | reverse complement strand
TGTGTGTGTGTGTGTGTATGTGTGTGTGTGTGTGTGTGTGTGTGTGTGTGTGTGTGTGTGTGTGTGTGTGTGTGTGTGTGTGTGTGTGTGTGTTTGTGTGTGTGTGTGTGTGTGTGTGTGTGTGTGTGTGTGTGTGTGTGTGTGTGTGTGTGTGTGTGTGTGTGTGTGTGTGTGTGTGTGTGTGTGTGCACCAAACTCGATGAAAGAGTTGAGGATCAGCGAATGAGCTTTTCTACTTTTAATAGCACCAGATCAATGCTCCCGGTCACAGGTCGTCGTAACATCTTTGCTCCTATACAAATCACACACAGTGGAAGGGGTGGGGGTAAGGCAAGGATGAAGCGATTCAATTTTGAGAGCAATCAGTCAAAGATCGAAGTCACTAGTTAAAGTCAACGGTTGGACCATAGACTTCGAAGATTTGTTATTCGAGTTCGACCAGACTTAGCAGTCTGGTTGAGGGTCAGCCAAAGATGAAGGGTTTCGATTTTGAGAACACAAGGTGAGAGGTCAAAGTCACAGCATGAGATAAGCTCAAACTGTCTTGAAACCATTTGGACTCAAGTTGGTGGAATGATTAACGGTCTGGCATAGATGAAGTAATTGAGTTTTTATAACAACCAGCCAATAGTCAATGTCGCAAGACAAGTTAGATGTCCGGCCCTTAGAATAACAGTAAGGGGCAGGTGTTGCATTCACGTGGTGCTTTTTCTTGTTTCAAGTAAATTTTGGTAAATTATCGTAGATGGATATAATAGCACACACACACACACACACACACATACACACACACACACACACACACACATATATATATATATATATATATATATATATATATATATATATATATATATATATATATTAATGTCAAGGAATAATAATGAAAATGTTAACCTCATCACATCTAAGAAGCTAGTCATGGTTTATTCTTGCGACCTTCAGAGGACTGTATCGTGGGAGAGGCCAGTCGAAATGCAGTAATTTACATGCAGATTTCGTTAAGCCCCTCATTACGAGCGGTGTTTGCCAGGTTGAATTAAATCGTCAGAGAACAGCAAGAGTAAAACAAAACACTTCCTCAGGCTGAACTTACTGACACTATAATGAAGATGGATAAAGATAAGGAGTAACAGATGGGGAAAAGATGGAGGTGAAGGCAGCGGGGTGGAGGTAAAGGAGGAAGAGGAGGAGAAGGGAGAAGAGATGAAGAGAGAGGAAGAGGTGGAGAAGCAGGAGGAGGAGGAGGTGGAAAAGAAAACAGGAAGAAAAAAGTGAAATGTTATGATAATACTTGTATGCAACGGAAGGATGGAGGAAAGAGTAAAAACTTAAAAAAAATATATATATATAGGACAGCAAGCGGGTAAAGAAAGAAGAAAAAAATATATGGATCAGAGAGAGAGAGAGAGAGAGAGAGAGAGAGAGAGAGAGAGAGAGAGAGAGAATGTGAGTAATAAAAATGAGAATACAGAAGTGACAGCTGCTGGAAACGAACAGAGCAAGAAAGAAGAGAGTGCAGAGAAGCGACAGAAAAAGTTGCAGAGAAAGTTGACAGGAATGCACAGAGAGAAAGAAAGAGGGGGAAAAGCAGTAGGACAGAAAAACGAGGAACAGGAGCAGAGAGAATTGCTGGGAATGCACACGAAGCAAGAAAGAAGGGAAAAGAAGGGAAGAGAGGAAGAAATGTTGGTTAGAGAAAGTTTGTGGGAACGCTAATAGAGCAGAAACGCCGGGGTAAAGAGCAGACATGGCAAAGAGAGAGAGAGAGAGAGAGAGAGAGGTCGACGAGAATGCTAGGAGCGTAAAAAAAAAAGGAAAGATAGGTGTAGTATAAGAGGGGAAAGGACACGTATCAACCGAGAAGGGACTGGATGGAAACAAACGAGAAAGAACAATAGAACCGAAAATAGAGTCGGTGAGTGTGCTTGAAGTGCTTTAAAAAAAATAAGAGGAAAATTCAAGTGGACTAAAATGGGGAAACGAAGTAGAGAAGAGAGTATGTGGGGATGAAAACGGGAGCAAAAAAGAGACTGAAAGAAAAGAAAAGGAAGCATTTGTTGTGTCGACACTGAGTAAAAATGAAAAGAAAAAGAAAAAGGAAAAAAAAATGGGCCAAAAGACGAGCAAGTGGAGGCGTCAGCAGCGGAGAAAATGGAGGAAACGAAAAGAGAGCAAGAAAGAGAATGAAAAGACAAAACGCAAAATAGATGAAATACTTCGAGTGTGACAAGACAATGAACACCGGGGATGGTAAGACAAGAGGACACCCTTGACAGCCGCATCTTCTCCTGGAATATTGTATGGAGAAAAAAATAGTTATTTAGGGAAGAGGCAGAGTGCCAAGCCAGGGAGTTCAATCCTATTATAAATTCTGGTCCGGGTGAAGGTCTGCTACTGTGCAAAATTTCCTGTGCTTTCGTAAAAAATTTAGCGTTGACCCCCGTGGGAGCAATCCTCCTCCTCCCCATCCCCTGCCCAGTGGTGGTGGTGACCATCAGGATGTGGCAGGAGTGAATGTCAGTCAATACGCAAAATGTCGTGTTCCTAGGTTAAAAACCAGGACCAGGAATAAGGCCCTGATCAGGACACCTGGGGCCGTCCCCCCAACGGTGGATGTTCTTTGGTGATCTTCCGTCTAATACGTGGCCTCAGTAAAGATATACCAGTGTGAAAAAAATTTCATACTCTTAGGTAAAAAACTATGACACTGACCCCCCTGCCTTTCCTTGGGTGGGTGGGGGGCGGTCTCTGGGGTTTCCACCCTGCCTAAAACGTGGCAGAGGTAAACATCTACCAACATGCAAAATTTCGTGTTCAATCAGTCAATCATTTCCTGTGGCACCCCAAGGGATGCATAGGGCCTCGATGAACTATCTCCACCAATATTTGTCTCTTGCCATCTCCTTCAGGTCCCACCAACACTCCTCTCCTGCTTCTCTTTTCATTGTCCTCAACCAGGTTTCCCTCGGCCTACCTCTACCTCTTCTTCCTCTAGCAGTCCACTCTGGCACATCCTGTATTACACTGCCTTCTTTTCTGTATATGTGCCCCAGCCACTTCCAGCGAGACACTCTCACATATTCATTAACTGGTTCCACTCTCTTAATATCCCTTTCTCTTTCATTTGTAACTCTGTCTAGCCACTTTACCCAAAGAAGCCTTCTCAGTATTTTATTCTCAAATCCTAATACTTTCTGATCTGTTGCAATTGTACTGTACCATGACTCATGCCCATAAATTAAAATTGGTCTAACCATGAACTTGTAAATTTTCACTTTAGTATGTACCGATTATTATTCCAAACAGATTTCAACATTCCAACAGCTCGCCAGTCCTGTCTAATCCTCTCTTCACTACATTCTTCACCACATTATTCCCAACTACACAATCGATTTGGTTCTCCACGTTCATATTAATAATTTCAGTCTTTCCACAATTTATTACCAATCCCACTTTTCCTCCTTCCTCCACCAGACAATCAAGCACCCTCTGCATCTCGTAAATACTTCCGCAAATCAGTACAATATCATCAGCATAGTCCAAATCCATCAGCTTCTTATTTTCTTTCCAGTTAATTCCGGCACCTGTTCTCCTTACAACCTTCCTCATAACATAATCCAAAACAAACAGCAATGGCGAAAGAACTCCGCCCTGAATCACTCCTGACCTAACTTCAAATGGATCACTCAAAGAACCACCCACCATTACCTTACAAAAAGTACCTTCATGCAGGCTTCTGATAATATTTACAAACTTTTCTGGTATACCATAGAATCTCATAATTATCAACATAGCTCCACGTGAAACACTATCAAACGCCTTTTCAAAATCCACGAAACACATACTAAGTGGCATTTTCATCTCATTAGCTTGTTGTATTAGATGCCTTACAATAAAAATCTGATCATTACAACCTCGACCCTATCTAAATCCCGCTTGTTCTTCTCTTAAAATTTTATCAATTACTGGCTATATTCTGTTCAACAAGATTTTGGAAAAGACTTTTGCAACTACAGGTGTCAAAGTTATCCCCCTCCAATTGCCACACAAATTTAAATCTCCCTTTTTTGGTATTTTTATAATCACTCCATTTTTTCACTCTTCTGGAATTGCACCATTATTCCATGCCACATTAAAAAGTATTAAAAGCGCATTCATCAACTCATCATTTTCCACCCTAAGCATTTCGAGAAATATTCCATCCTCTCCTAGGGCCTTAAAATTCTTTAACTCCTTTATAGATTTTGCTACCTCTTCAAAGGTCATATACCCTGTTTCTATCTAACAAATCTCTCTCGGCTGACAAAATGTCCTCTTCAGCTGGGTTTCGTGTTACTAGGCTAAAAACTATCATCATGCAAAATTGCTCTGCTGGGGTCTCCAAGGGCATCCCTATCCCCCGTAAGGGGCGACGCTCTGTGGTTCCACCCTTCCCAAAACTTGGCCTGGGTGACCATCTATCAATAAGCAAAATTTCGAATTCTTCGGTTGAAAACTTGGGTGTTCAAAACAAATTTTGCTGAGGTAACTACGGGCCATCCTTCCTTTTGGAGGGCAGCCCTTGGGGTCCCACCATGCCTGTAGCCTGGGACGAGTGAAGCTTCGCTATTGTACATATTTAGTGTTTTTAGGCAAAATAAATAAATAAAGAAAGAAATAAATAAATAAAAGGTTTTAGGTGGGACGCCTGAGGGTTGTTGCCCCCATAGGATGGCCCTCAAGGGTCTCATCCTGCTTGCAACCTGGTTCAGAGGGAGGTCTACCACTGTATAAAATTTTGTTTTCCTAACCTTCTCCCATAAGGCCTAGACCCCATTCTTCAAGAGAATACAGTAACTCAGTGAGCGAGTGAGTGAGAGAGTGATAGTTAGGGACAAGCTCTATAGCTCTAGCCGTCCCTGTGGATACGGCAAGAAAGAGAACAACGAAGTGGATTGAATGAGGAGGAAGAGGAAGTAACAACAGGGGAGAAAGTGGGTGGGAATGAAAGGAGAACAAGAAAGAGACGGTGAAAAAGTGTCGCAACGTTGATGAATGAGGCAAAAGAGCGTGATGAATGGCAGAACAACAACACCGCTGCCGAGGAACGGAGAACACCCGGTGAGAAAGAGAAAACACGGCCCGACATTATCTACAATATTACACCTGAAGAAAGTTGAAATGTCGCGGCGATTAGATTTTCTCTTTTAGTGTGTAGAACATTTTCCCATCACAATAAACACGACTTAATATGGAAACTAGGCAATAAGAACATAAGAACATTGCTAGCACACGGCCTAATATGGAAAGTAGGAAATAGGTGCATCCATGAAAACTGTAAGCCAAGAGAGAAAGCAAATATGAAAGTTGAGAGTAGGAACGCCTTCACCTCTCTTTCTGGTGTTGGTGTAGTTGTTGCATTAGATCCACCGTCCATCGTGTGAGAGACAGTGGAGACAAAAGTTCACACATTATTTTCACCTATTTCACGGTCAGGGACAAAAATTCGCCTGCGGTATCAGGTCGTTTACTTCATATTTAGAACACATTCGTTACTTTCCTTGTTTATTCACATCAATGAGATTGTTTAAGGATGGAGATATATATCAAATTTCCCTAAACTTAGGTATAATAGCCAGCAGAGAAAAGTGAGAAATATAGGAGGTGAAATATTAGGCTATATATATATATATATATATATATATATATATATATACAAAAAGTCTTCCATGTTCCGGGGACACAAAGTAGGGCAGATGGATTTGGGATAGCAGTACTGTAATCTTCCCACCAAACTTGCACATGAGAAATAGGGTGCGGCAATTGAGGGTGATGAACAGAGCAATATATGGGACATAGAAGAGTGGTGAGAGCAGAATATAGGTCAGGGAAGCAAGAGCGAGCGTGTCTCAGGTTAGATTTTACTTAGACGTAATTTTGAATACCAGTTGTTCATTTATCTATTAACAGTAACACGTCTTAATGCCGGAGGATGGTGCTCTGAAGAAATCGCCTCCACGTTGCCCCGACCTCTGCCATCAAGTTTTCCTTTCTCTATCCTACACTTTTCTCATTTATAGACCTCCCCACTCCGTCCTTCCGCCTCATCCTCAGTCTCACTCCGTCACTTTCTCCACTTCACTCACATACACCCTCTTATCCATTTTTTAACGCTCCATTCTCTCCATAATATGGCAAAACCATTTCCGGGTACTCATCCTGACGCTTTACATCACTTCCACATCAACACCACAACGCACCTGAACTGTCGTCCGTAAAGTATATACAGTAATGGGAATTCAACAGTACATGGGGCGTAGCTGTACTTACTTAACTAATTGTAAGGTTTCTACAGTATAGTAAATTGTCAGGCATGGAAGAGTGTTGGGTGGTCGTAGGATGTTTCTTACAATGAAATGCTTCTGCCTTCCGTTGCAGAAATTACGCATATTGTCAGTTTTTCTCAGCTGATTCTAGACTCCGAAATATGAGCAACATTCTCACCTCATATGATAATAGAAATGGTTATATAAGCCCACACAGACATGAAAGCTTTTGAGTCTAAGATTAAACATAAACTGAAAGTGTTGAAGCAGTGAAGGAGTGAGATGATGTTACGCTGTTTTGATTATAAGGCGAAGATCGAAAGACGAATGAAAATGGCACTTCATCTCCCCTAGGGCCTGTGAAAGCAAAGGACAAACAGGAATCGAAAGCAGATATGTATAATCGTAGGTCTAGTAAAAATAAAGGACAAACAGGAAACAGAAGATAGGTATAATCAAAGGGACCAACAGGTAAGAAGCCCCAGAGCATTGTGTATCGCCTGAGAGTCTTAATTTCGTCTTCACAACACAGGGAGGCGGCGAGAGAAAGTAGAGATTGACGTCACTTCCGCTTGTTGGCTGGGGATGTTGGGGCGGCTGTTTTGGGGTGAGAGTGAGAGTCGGGGATGCGGGTTGGCGCAGGGTGAAGAGGCGGGGATGGATGGATGGATGGATGGATGGTGTGTGTGTGTGTGTGTGTGTGTGTGTGTGTGTGTGTGTGTGTGTGTGTGTGTGAGAGAGAGAGAGAGAGAGAGAGATGCGAGTACTATCGGAGGGTGAAAGTATGTGTGAAAGTGGGAAATATCAATGAGGAAGAGGCAATGAGTAATAAGGAATGCCAGAGAAAGTGGAATTGAAAGTAGGATAGGGGTGGACCTCACTCTAGAGAACAGGAAGCTGCTCCCATGCTGAATAAAAGTCCTGTAGTTATACGAATTGATTAGTTAAGGTTTTACGCGCCATAAATAAGTTATACATCACCTCTAACTTGACCAAATCTCTTGCGGTGGCCGGAGAACAATAAGTAAGATTTTTCACTCCCTGGAAGTTAGACTGTTTTTAACCTTTGGAAGAGCTGAAGGCCACCCATACTGACTATAATCATCCTGTGGCAAAGTCTTTTAACTCTGCCTAACCGTATTATCACCATCTCCGTCATGCATACTTAGTTGTAACAAGAGATAAACAATACAGTATGATGCAAGTCAAGAGGAAGTGCTACGAAAAGGATGCAGAGCCGTAGCCTTGCCTTTTTCTGCCACTGAACTGCGTGAAGAACGGAGTGAAAGGATGGAATTATAGACCAACTTAAAGTGAAAGAATTATGGTCAGAATAGATTATAGGTTTTCAGATCTTAAAAGGGTTAGTATAGACGGAAGGGTAAGTTGGGATGAGAGAGGGATAAGAGGAAAGATAGAAGCAAGGAGGAAGGGACAGAGGAAGAAAGATGTTGGAGGAATGTACACATAAGAAATGCCATGAAAGTGAGAAGGGAAGGAGGAGGAGGGAGAAGAAAGGTTGGGGATAGGGAGACGGAAGGGAAAGGGCCAGGGGGATGGAGGGTAAGGGTGATGGCTGGACAGGTGGATGATGAGGCAGGGGGATTGAGGGGCTGAGGGACGGAGGGGCTGGGAGATGATGGGGGGGGGCAGGGGAATGGAGGGGGATGGAGGGGAGGCAATAAAAGAAGGTAAGTGGTATAAAAAATGCAAGTCGGGGGAAGATAGTTATGGAGAGGGATGAGACGCATGAAGGCAGGTGAAAGTGCTTGGGAGAAGGTGAAACATTTGAAGAAAAGTGGAAACAGCGAAGGTGAGTGAAAGGAAACGGAGGACGATGAGGGAGCGAAAATGCGGGATGCCAGATAGGAAATTAGGACTGTAATGAAACAGGATATGGCAAAGGGGAAGGGGGAAAATGAGATTAGTAGTAAAATATAATAAACAAAAGCTTGCCAGATGAGATTTAATCCTGTGATAGCTCTGGAGGAGATGATTTTATTTAAGTAAGGAAGAAATTCTGGTCAAAAAAAAATATATATGATAAATTGAGGCTACTTTGAATCACTTTCATTCCAGTTGCTTCTCCTAAGCTGACTAAAATCATCTGGAGGTAATACGAATATGATTTAATTAGATACTGACAAAATGTACATGTTAAAGACTCCATTCTGATCACTTAAAGACAATACTACTCAGATGACAGAAATCCCATCTCTCAAGTGTTTATAAGTAAAGAGCGGGAAAATAAGAGCATTAAACAGGCGATGAGTGATTAAAAAAATGCGTAGGAGTGACTGTGGGCAGGTGAAATTCGGAGAGCGATGTAGATTTAGAAGAAAAAGGACGGTCGTGTTGCGTCTCGTTGTTTCTGTGCATCACCTCGCCGCTTCCCCCCCTACCGGTTATCACAGACCCAAGCAATATAACTGGAAATGGACGTGTGGCTGCAGGAGGGATCAATTTCTTGGTATGCACTGTAGTATCTCGCTCTTCTCTCGATGCCTCAGTATTAGAAACGGAAATATAAGGACAAAGTGTAAAAAAGTATAAGAAGAAAATCCAATGTTATTAGGATCATTTTCCTATATATATTACAATACCTTGCCTTTCTCTGTACAACGATGTAAGGGAAACTGGATAAAACGTACGGAGAAAGTATGGAAAGCAAAATAAGGAAAACACACACTTTCTCCAGCCGCTTACAAAATCACTGCGTGAAACGTCAGAAGAATAAGATTCGAACTATGACATTATATTCTTGCCTTATCATATCACAGATCAGTAAGGTTCTCTTGGGTCAGTCCAGCCACTTCGTGTGCGGCCTTCACATCCGTTCTAGCTCGGTCAGGTAACTTTTGGTCCATTCAGGTCATTCAGATTCTACCACATTAATTCAGACAAGTACAGGTCCAATTTACATCCAGTCAGTTCAGCGCAGGACATTGTAAACCCATTCAACACTCACTGTGGCAAATCGTTTCAGTTAGGACGGTTCAGACTCATTCATTTGCATCGGGTCCAATTACCTCTATTGCGATCAAGCCAGGCGGCACTAGTCACTCAGGCCAAACCTGAATTTCCTGAACTCTCAACATTCTGACTAAAGTTGTCTTGCCTGTGTCAAGCTAGATATACACTTGTTATTTACCTCTCCCTACCTTTGTTCCCTAACCCAAAGTTCTATGACTACGTCAACTCCAGGGAATAACAATTTATTTCCAGTATACCTTTCTCAGAAATTCCATTTTAGGTGATTATAATGTTCTCCACTGTCTTTGGTTTTCCTGTCCCTTTCCTGATTCACCTGGTGAACGTGCCTACATCTTTTCTATCCTTAGCATCCTAGTGCAGTTTGTAAAGTATCCTGCTTGTATTACAGATGGTCTTGGTGATGGTCGCAACATACTTCACCTTTTCTTCACAAATTTTTCTACTAGATCTAAATGTTTTATCCTCATCAGGCTTCTCCTATCGCATTTTTATCTTTGTAACTTGTTCTGTCTCACCAAGAAGGCCCCCGAATTTTCCCTACCTATCTTTGGCACTATGGAAGTGCAGACTGGAAAACTTTCGGCGGTATTTCTTTGACTTTCGCTGAAATGATTATTAGTAACTCCGATGGCGTAGTTATTGTGATCGTCTGTTTTTACGTATTCATGTATCAGTCAGTATGTCTCTATATTAACAAAATATTTCATGAATGCCTGATTTAACTAGGACCCAGAGTGACAAATTACTCGTATATATGTGGGTATCCCAGATGAAGTGATCTAATAGATGCAGATCGATCAAAGATTTAGCTCAAGGTCAAATTCAGGGCACGGCATTATCTTATTAAGCCATTAGCTCCCAGAGTTCCTGTGCGAGAGATTTTGCTGTAAGGGGACTAAGCGTACCTCCCTCCGCCTACCGGCTCAGAGTCGCGAATCTCATAGGTTTCTACCACGGGGTTCCCTTCCTTATGAAATGTTGAAAATGCCCACCTCAGTCCTATACTGAGGACAATGGGAGCAAATGGGTTCATGTCTGACCCAGTCTGGATCAGACATCGCATTATCTCATAAACGTTTGATTCCTCATACACAATGCATGTGCCAAGGCACATGCAATGTGTATGAGGAAGGGAAAAGGTGAGGAAGGGAAGAGGTGATATGATTTTGGGGTAGATCGATTAAAGGTCAAGGTCACAGGCCAAGGTCAATGTTCAGACGCGGCATCACTTTGCCTTGCACCTTCGTCAAGCTGCTTTTGTGGCCGAGAGCCCTCTCAGTTTGTAAAGCGTAATAAGATGTTATTTACTTAGATGTATCTACGACCTTTCCAGTGAATTTGAGATAAATCTTAAAATTTCAAGTTGTCTTCCTGAGGATTCTGTAATTCTGTTGTTTTTTCTGTTGTCTGCTGAACAGGACATCTCAAGTTTAATTTTTTGTCATTTTCTATAGCTATCATTGGTGTTCGTCAGAAGTCTTTTCTCTTACTATATCTCTTCCTGTTATTCTTCAATTAACATCTGAGCAGTGAAAATTGTCCTTTTCACCCTTACTCTGATAACTCAGCTCTTCACTCTTACACCCACCTTTCACCATGTCCATCGCTGATACTACTGCAACAGTTATGGGAAGAGGCTACGGTACACCTGGCTTCCGATCTCTACTATTTCTGATTGCGCCAAAGGATTTTATTTTTCCACATATACTCATTACCTCCGCCTTTGTCAGACACAGTTTTCCACACGATTACCTTCGACATTGCCTTTCAAATTACCTGAATATCCTCAATGCCTATGTTGCCTGTGATTTATCGTAGAATATTAGCGTCTCAGAACTTTGAAATATTTATCCTCTTCCATGCTATCTTTTAACTCTGCTCAGTTTCCCACCTTATACAGAAACACATTTCACTCCTAAGTGAGGTACAACTCAAGTGTGTGTGTGTGTGTGTATGTGTGTGTGTGTGTGTGTGTGAGAGAGAGAGAGAGAGAGAGAGAGAGAGAGAGAATGTGTGTGTGTGTGTGTGTGTGTGTGTGTGTGTGTGTGTGTGTAAGGGTGAGTAAGAAGGGGGGAGGCGGGGGGAGAGGGGGACATTACCACATAAAGCTTTACCACACAGGGTGAAGTCAAAGGCTTCTCGTTTCATTATCTCCCATCCTTTCCCTGACAGTCTTCATGTTATTTTATAGTTACACTGTTGCATGCCTCCCGCATTATGCCATGTAAGTATCTCTCATCTGCCAACACGCTCTCAAGTATTTTTCGGTCTAACTCCTTCAGGCAAGAATTATCTGGTATTCTTTGCCTTCTAAATAAGTAACTGGTCAACTCTGGAACGATCTTCCTTGATTTGTTTTTCGCCCCATCTACAGCATTCTGTCATTCTAATGCTGTTTGTGCAGGTACTTTAGAGTGAAGTAGCCTTGATTTTTTGCATTCTTTTGTTTGACTTTCTCTGTAAAGGACAACTTTTGCGGGCTTTTAACCACTGATTCACTCTCACCATTATCGTAATCTTACCAGTCTTTCCTACCAGTTTATGGGATGGAAGGAATTCAGAAACACGAACAAGAATATATAAAAATTTTACATCTTTTTTGCTCAAACGATGTCGAGTAGTTTTACGTTCACTTAGGTCTAAGCATATCCATCCGCAACCATTTACGTCAGCTTAGATCCGTTTTAGGCTTTTCGGGTCATTCCATCTGTGTTCAGACCCAGTCAGATCAGTGGACGCCAGTTTCTGTCAGTTTAGGTTGAACGTCCTCATGCAGATTCATTATACTGTACTGTAATTTAGGCTTATGAATAGGTAATGATTGAGGTAATGGAACATACGTCAATCATGGAATATATTTATGTCAAGAGACCTCCATTTAAGTAAGTTATAGTAGTCACACCAAATCAGGCCAACTTTCCTGTATATTTTTTTTTATTTCATGTCACTTCAGGTCAGTCTCATATAATCGGATCAAAATAGTATCAGGCCTATGGAGAACGTGTCGGAAATCAACCTATTCAGTTAGTAGTGTCAAGAATATGAATATGTATATCTTTTCGTATTAAGAGTGATGAAAAACTGGGCGTGAGGAGAAGAATGAACAGGACTGGTTGGGATGATGGCAAGTACTGGATCTGGCCTGAAGGAAGCTGGAATAGCATCCTGTAAGGCGTTACAAGGAGGGAGGTATTCCTGAGGTAAATGTGTAAATCAAAGTCTTCTTAAACGACAAAGAAACAGACAAAAAAGCAAATTCAGCTCTCATGTTTGCTTGGTGTTTCGCAGCCTTGTGTAAACTACAAGCCATAAGGAGCTGTTACAGCTGGATGAACTGGGAATTTAACCACAGAATTTTTGTATGACCATTTATAACAAAACTATAGACTTACATGCCAAGAGACAATGGACTGAATCTTTCACCTCCTTAACTCATAAGCCACACACACACACACACACACACACACACACACACACACACACACACACACACACACACACACACACACACACACACACACACACACAAAACAACAACAAAAACAACGAAATTTGATAGCATTCCTAAGAAGAAAAATGAATATTTTCGACTTTTTCGCATTTCTATAATTTCTCGATTACAGTAAGACTGTAAGATGTTTCAGAGAATTTATTGCGCAACAGGAATGTTAGGGATATAAGGAACATCATATCAGCCCCAGAGATACTTTGAGTTAGAAAAAATGTGCAGGTGCTAGTTGTTTTGTAACGCGTTGGAACACCATGTACAGTAATACTAGTATATTTCTTTGGTTTGACCGATTAAGAGAAACAAAAGATGCCCCAAGGCCAAAGATACGAGTTTTATGCTATTCAGACATCTACGGTATGGAATATTAGGTTGAAAGTCCTGTCGATGAAATAAAAAATCAATGCTTATCTTAGAAGAAAACAGAACAAAGGAGCAAGTACGCATTGCTATCACATAATTTCCCTTTTGTGGCGTGGATGAATAAAGATGATCAAACACCACCCCAGGCTGTTAGACAGAGGAAGGCAAATTTGGACTATCGATGAAAATAAATCAGAAAGAAACACTGCTGTCTATTCCTGGCTGTAAAGGAACGGGTCGCTTATACTGTAGGACTCTCGCATGTACGAGTAGCTCATCCATATTACGTTGTTGCTTGATATAATCTTGCACATTACGCAGTCTGTGTCGATATGATATACAGAGGAAGAAGCACTCAGAGAGTGCAACACCCAAGCCCCACAATTGGTCTAAAGGTCGAACAATTGACTTTGTCCTGTGACGTTAACCTTCCACCAATCTGTTCTTAAAACTGAATTACTTCATTCCTGTCGGACTGACAGCCCTTCCATCAATTTGGGTTGAAACAGGATAGTTGATCTTGCCCTGTGACCAACTTTACTCAAAACTCAGTATCTTCATACTTGCCCGACCCTTAGGCTTTCCTCCAAGTTTGGTCCAATGCGTCGAACTTTCGTCCTTGCCCTGGGACCTTGACCTTTGATGGATTGTTCTTCAAACAAATGTCTTCACCTTTGCGGTTACGCTCAACTCTTCTATTAAGTTTAACCTACATCACAGTTGTTCTTAACCCCAAGGTCCCGACACAAATTTGGGTGGGTCGGCAAGGGTCTGTAGTGACTGTCTGAACTTTCATTTATGGTTCATCAGTAACTGTATCAAGGATCCGAGATGCTCACAATGTGCTTAGATTCAAATTAGGCTTTACTGGGGAGAAGGAGGTTGAGATGACAGAACTTTCTCTCCTCAGTTGGTAAACCTACAGAGCTGTATATATATATATATATATATATATATATATATATATATATATATATATATATATATATATATATATACAAAGTACTTCATTTGTGTGTCACTGGTTGATTTACATTCACTGATGGATTCTTCTAGGTTTAGTGTATCTGACTGTGAATGAAAGCAGTAATTGTTATCCGTGAAGTCCACGCCAACCACGACCTAGATGTTTGAGATGAGTCGTAAGAAATCCACTAGGCTTTGTCTGAACACGGTGTGTGTGTGTGTGTGTGTGTGTGTGTGTGTGTGTGTGTGTGTGTGTGTGTGTGTGTGTGTGTGTGTGTGTGTGTGTGTGTGTGTGCTATACACATGCAAACTGGATGCATAGGCAAAAACATATATGTCCACTATTTCAAAGTTATATGAATGTAATGCAACTCACAACCACGAAATTATGATGTAGTATCAGTTGATTATTTTCTATATCATCGGGCTGCCATGATATTAAAATTGGTTTAATGTAAGTATGTTGGTTTACCGATAAATTATTTTGCCATCACCTATATTAGCTTGGATATATTATTGGTGAAATTTATCTGTGTGACGTCATGGGTCGCCGAGGTTGCTTCATTTCCAGAATGTGGGTTACTGCCGAAAAAGGTAAGAAACACTGCTATATCAGAACAAAGCTGATTAAACTGCCCTTGCCTTGTGACATTGACCTTTGGTCTATTGATATCAGGAACAACAGACTCTCCGTCTTTCCCTCAAGTTGTTTAAAATTAGATCAAGATGTGTCAGTTATACTTTTCACAGACAGACAGACAGGCAGGCAGAAACACGCCGGGCAAAATAATACTCTGCCGTAATATGTGCGGCAGGTGTCATAATATACAAGTTAAAAGCCTGTAATATGCAAAATGAATCACGTGACAAACACCATTCTAAGCCCAAAAGGAGACGTCCCATAAAGTTTTCCTGCGTGGCTGAGACACCAGGGATGTGCGAGGGGGACTGAGGTAAGAGAGTTGTGAAGCACTGTGCCACCTCAGAACAGCACTACCACAGAACCTTATTCATGCCGGCACAGGAGGTTTCGCTGTACTTCCTCCTTTTTGCAATTTAAAATTAGAAAATTCACCATCCAATCCTTTTTCCTCCCATCAAGAGAGTTGGATTCCAGAGCGAGACTACTCAGTCCTAACGCTGAAGACAAGTGTGACCAACCTCGCACTTCCCTTAGTGATATCAAGTGAGCAATAACCACAAGCAACCCTCAGATGGAAACTCTTACGTCCCCCATCCCGTTAATACTCCTTAATCCACTAGACAACCAGGCGTCCGGTAATTACCACTTCACTCATCCTACATACACTATTGTTCGTCCACGTTACCTTAGAGAGTATTTGCGTCATTTTGCAGCTTATTTCCCGAGGATAAATGAAATATAAAACAATACCGCAGCTCTACAACATCTGTTTTGCACTCTTTAGTGACTAGCAGCATATTTCAGCCGAGAATTCGAGATGGAGAATTTTGGGCCAAGTTGAAGTGAGCAGAATATGAATGCAAGCGCGAGTGTGTGTGTGTGTGTGTGTGTGTGTGTGTGTGTGTGTGTGTGTGTGTGTGTGTTTCTCTTTCTATACAACCACACACACCTGCTAAAATTCTTTCTCTTTAACTTTGTCCAGATTTTTGGCATTTCACAGTTTATTTCACATAGATTAGTGGCATAAGAAGACTATACTAAATCTTACTTCCTCGCCATTGCACTTATTCGTGACTAGCACCATATTCTAGCGTCAGTCTATTGTTACAACGCAGCATTCAAGATGGAAAGATGTCAGTTTTAAGCGAAGTTAGAGTAAAAAAAAAAAAAAAAAGGAACGGTATGATAGGGTACACATTTACACAGATTAACCCCATCACCTCAATTATCTTCTTTTAATGTTTTATTTTTGCCTCCTCAAGACGGTTTCGTTCAGTTCAAGAGACAAAATCGATTCAGGAGAGTTAAACATAGCCTCAGTTAAACCCTTCACGACTTAGCGGCGTAGAACTGTTGAATTATATCGCCTAGTGTTTGAATGAATACATTTAAAATACGTCATAGGGTTAAAGAGGTTGTTATGAATATATTAAAAGCTACTGCAGCTAAACATTATTAATTTCCCCGTCCCGATAAAATAAATTTCTTCTAAAGCCACCGTCAAACATATAAAAGCAAATGTCTTACCACACAGCAAAACAAGACAGTGAGAAAAATGATACAGAAATACATAGCAGAAGAGGAGGAGGAGGAGGAGACGAAGAAGAAGAAGAAGGAGGAGGAGGAGGAGACCAAGAACAAGAAAAAAAACTGCTTTGATTTATGACTATTGGCTGCACGAAGGTCATTGAGACAGACAATCAATTTTTGCCAAGCCCTAATCTTCCCCCAAGGAAAAAAAAAAAGTGTAGAAAATGAGCAGTAGAAGAGGACGAAACCTTGGATTTACACCTATCGATCCACGAGGGGCACTGAGGTAGGCAATTAATTTATGTTAAGTCTTGATCATCTCCCCTAAAAAAAAAAGAAATTAAAAGAAGCGAGAAAGAAACACACACACACACACACACACACACACACACACACACACACACACACACACACACACACACACACACACACACACACACACACACACATGCACAAAATGCACAGCAGAACGCTTCGATTTATGGCAGTTGATTGCAAGAGGGTCCTTAAAACCGACAATAAATTTCTACCGAGACTAATTCTTCCTCCGAACACGACCCTCAATGCACAAACAAACATTAGCTGCCACAGACATAAAACTGGCTTCACTGTTGTTGCTTTCTTTCATTCATTTAATTCATTTACCTGTGGATTTACTTATTTATCTACTTATTTTTCGATGTCCTTGCAAGAACCTCCTACACTTCTCTACTACCACGTCCACAGTCACCTTTGGCCGTAATGCCTGCTAACTCATGAGCCAGGAACATGAGTATTCGAAAAATGGAATCTGTAGTGAGCTTCATACTTCCCCAGAGAAACTTGCTATACTGGGACTCTCGATGGTTGAGAGGCAAGCACATGAAGTGTGGAAACAGTGACAATGGAGCACAGGACAGTGACGCTAGAACAAGGCCTGCAGTGACAGAGGTGATCATTTCTGCAAGGCACTGTTCAGAGAAATGGTTTTCATTTACCCTCCTGAGGTCAAAGAAATCTACCACTCAGTTCCTGATAATGCCAGGTAATCAAAATCAGCTGAGTGAGTCGTAGGAGACTGATTCACTATCAATCATTTCATAATATCCAAATCCATATAACGCCAGATGTTTATATTCTCGTTTTTTTTTTTTTTTTTTTTTATGCGAGGAAGAAAGAATCAAAGGCCATGAGCCCGCAGTAACAGTTCCCTCCAAGAGAAAAACAAAATACAATAGAGAGCCAAATTCAAGATCCGATCATTTTGAGATGCCTGGACACACTGCGTTTGAAAGACTGGAGATCATAGGCAGCAGGAAATACAGATAGAGGGAGACAGTTCCAGAGCTGACCTGTTGCATAAATGAAAGATTGGGAGTAACGGTTAACTCTTGCATTAGAGAGTTGGACAGAAAAGGGATGAGAGTTTGCTGCCAGACGGGTGCTACGCGCCCGTCGTAGAGGTGGAGGAATGCAAGCAGACAGTTCAGAGGAGCAGTGACCATTAAAGTAGCGATAGAAAAGAGATAAAGATGCAACAGTGCGGCGAAGAGACAGAGGTTGAAGGGGGTCAGTAAGAGGAGGAGAGTTAATGAGACGAAAAGCCTTTGACTCCACCCTATTGAGAAGAGCTGTGTGTGGGGAGCCTCCCCACACATGAGAGTTGTACTCCACACAGGGGCGGATAAAACCCCTGTATAGAGACAACAATTGTGCAGGGGTAAAGAAAGAGCGGAGTTGGCTTAGCACACCCAATCTTTTGGAAGCAGATTTTACAAGAGATGTAATATGATCTTTCCAAGATAAGTCCCGAGTAAATGAAACCCCAAGCATGTTCAAGGATGATGCAGGATTAAGCTGAATATTATTAAACATTAATGGGTATACCTGTGGAAGATTTTGTCGGGTTGATAGGTGTAAGAACTGAGTCTTAGATGCATTAAAGACAACCATATTATTTTTACCCCAGTCAGAGATACGAGCCAAGTCAGACATTAGGTGTGCCATAGCCTCATCCCTTGTTTGTTGAAGTAACTGCTGAGATGGGCGTTGCGGGAACCGTATGGAAAGGTGAAGGGTGGAGTCATCAGCGTATGAGTGGATAGGGTTAGATGTACAGCTTAGAAGATCATTGATGAATAAAAGGAAGAGAGTTGGTGACAGGACAGAGCCCTGAGGAACACCACTGTTGATAGATCTAGGAGAAGAATGATGGCCGTCTACAACAGTGGCTATAGAACGACCAGAAAGGAAGCTAGCGATGAAGGCACAGATAGAAGGATAGAAACCGTAGGAGGGCAGTTTGGAAATTAAAGATTTATGCCAGACTCGATCGAAAGCCTTTGAGATGTCAAGTGCAATGGCAAAGCTTTCGCCGAAGTCCCGAAAGGAGGATGACCAGGAGTCTGAAAGGTAGGTGAGAAGATCGCCAGTGGAGCGTCCCTGACGGAACCCATACTGACGATCGGAAAGAAGGTTGTGATAGGAAAGATGCCTTAAAATTTTTCTATTAAGAATTGACTCGAAAACTTTTGAAATACAGGACGTTAAAGCAATTGGACGATAGTTGGAGGGTTGGGAGTGGTCACCCTTCTTTGGGACTGGCTGAATGAGAGCAAACTTCCAGCAAGAAGGAAAGGTACAAGTTGACAGACAAAGGCGAAAGAGTTTGCCTAGGCAGGGTGTAAGCACAGAAGCACAGTTCTTGAGAACAACAGGAGGGACCCCATCAGGCCCATATGCCTTGTTAGTACTGAGGCCAGTGATGGCAGAAAATACATCAACTGAAGAAATTTTAATGTCAGCCATGAGGAAGTCAGAGGGGAGAAGTGATGGAGGAACAGCACCGGAATCGTCTAAGGTGGAATTGGAGGAGAAAGTCTGTGCGAAGAGATCTGCTTTATCAGTAGAAGAAATAGCTACAGAACCATCAGAGTAGAAAAGAGGAGGGAAGGATGATGAGGTAAAGTTGTTAGAAAGATTTTTGGCAAGGTGCCAGAAGGAGCGGGAAGAATTCGAGTTGGAGAGTTGAGAGCATTTAGTATGGATGAAATTATTTTTAGTAGAGCGAAGAACAGACTTAGCACGATTCCGGGCAGAAACGTAAAGATGATGTGATTCAGGGGTGGGTTGGCTCCGGTACCTTTTGTAGGCCCTCTCCTTGTTGCGGACAGCATTAGAACAAGCGTGATTAAACCAAGGCTTTCTTGCGTTAGTCAAAGGATATGAGAAAGGAATGTATGCTTCCATGCCCGAGAGAATAACCTCCATAATGCGCAAGGCACACTCAGATGGCTCATGGCCATGGAAGCAATAATCATTCCAGGGAAAATCAAAGAAGTACTGCCTGAGGGCCTCCCAGTTCGCGGCTCCAAAATGCCACAGACGACGTTTCCCTGGAGGGTCCACAGGCCGTACCGGAGTGATAGGACAGGTTAAGGTAATAAGGTTGTGATCGGAGGAGCCCAACGGAGAGAAAAGATTAAGAGAGTAAGCAGAAGGATTAGTTGTGAGGAAGAGGTCAAGTATGTTGGAGCTCTCTCCAAGGCGGTCAGGGATACGGGTAGGGTGCTGTACAAGCTGCTTTAGGTCATTAAGGATAGAAAAGATGTAGGCTTGTTCACCAGGTGGATCCGTGAAAGGAGAGGAGAGCCAAAGGTGGTGGTGAACATTGAAATCTCCAAGAATGGAGATTTCAGAGAAAGGAGAAATGGACAGAATGTGTTCCATCGTAGAAGTAAGATAGTCAAAGAATTTTTGATAGTCAGTAGAATTAGGGGATAAGTAAACAGCACAGATATATTTAGTCAGAGAATGACAGGAAAGCCGAAGCCAGAGTATGGAGAATTCAGAAGAATCAAGTTCAGGAACACGAGAGCAAGATAAGTCGTTGCGTATGTATACACAACAGCCACCTTTGGCTTTGAAATGAGTATAGAGAAAGTAGGAGGATACAGAAAAGGGTTTGCTGTCGGTTGCCTCAGACAGCTGAGTCTCCGTCAGAAAAAGAAGGTGAGGTTTAGAGGAGGAGAGGTGGTGCTCAACAGAGCGAAAGTTAGATGAAAGGCCGCGAATGTTGCAGAAATGAAGAAGAAGAGAGTCAGACAGTGGTTCCAGGCACCTCGAGTCGTCACCGGGAGAGGGGCAGATGGTGGGGGCATTTATTGTCCCCCCCCCCCCTGGGGACTCCGAGGCTTGATTAATCGACGCCATTTTTGTGAATTTTGAATAGGAAGTGTAGTGTGTACTGTGCATGTAGTTTGGTGAAGATAGTTAGAGAAATTTGTACTGGAGAGCATGCTGGCCTACTCTCTGTGTAACTGAGACACTGAAAAAGTTCAGCAAAGGGGGATGGTCAGGAACTAGTCCTGAGGGCTGACGAAACGGGAGCTCCAGCACTCCCTGTCATCAGCTTTCCATCCACCTCGGGAGTACTGCCCTGCTCGACTGGTGCTACAGTCTACTCCACACTTAGTAATACCTCTTCCTTACCAATTTATTTCTGGCTCTGCTCCTTTACTGTATTCATGTGTTATCCATGCAGTCTATATCGACATAAAAAATACATGGGAAGCAAAAAAGAGAGTGTTAATGGGTAGTATGGAAAATAGATCGTTATGGAAGAGGTGCAAGGGAGCCACCTTAGCTGACGATAATACGGACCCTTGACTGGAATCAGTTTTGCATTGCTGAATGATATCGTATAGGTTAAGCCAGAACAAATATCTGATTGCAACAGCTCCTATATGAGGGTTAGGCCTGGTGACCTATTATTATTTTTTCCTTAACATCTACTTGCTATTGTTTTTCCAGCTAAGGAGAGTCTCGTGGTGAAGCGGTCAGTAAGGTGGAACTCTTAGCTCTCAGACGGCGATAAAAATATTACCTTTTATTTTTGCTGCCATCAGATAATTCTATTCAGCTTATAAGTAGGCATTAGCGGCATGGAGGTTAAGCTTCACAAAAAAAATAAAAAAAAAGGCGAGCATACCCACATATGATACGATAAGGTAATCAAAGCGATCCTGGCCTGGCGAGTGTGTGTATGCTAATCTCGATGACGATACATCAGGGACTTTCTCTTGTATCGGTCAGAGAGATGTGCAGCCGAGCGAAAGAACAAGTCACCCTAATCAGCAAAGTAAACACATAAACTGACCACTGTTGTTCGGGGGCCTGACCATTGACGTTCAGGGCGAGGGATTCAGCTTGGAGTTTAGCCTAGTTTTACGATATTAATAGCGTAAACCTTCTCACGGCCGAAACAGCTCTGATATTATATTTAGCTAAAGCCAGACATTTTTATTTAGCTGATGTTATAAGAGTGTGAGTGTTAGTAGTCATCATTACTCGTCTCATGGTCGGAATAATTTTAGCACTCTGTTCCTGTCGACACTTGAAAATTCTACTAAGGCGAGAAAGAGTCATGGCAACCTAAGTGTTCTTCGAATTTTGCGATAAGGAAGTCTTCACGCCTGTTTATAACTATCAAAAATCACATTTTCCCGTAATTTTTCATTCTATCCCCATGAAACAGATTTTTTTTTTTTTGGTATATCCAGACGAGCCTATTGTGCTTAGGAGTGTGCCACAATACTGACGTATCAACGGAAACTATATATATATATATATATATATATATATATATATATATATATATATATATATATATATATATATATATATATATATATATATATAATCCCCCTTGTTTTAACACCCTCTCCTACAGCTGAAAATAAATGCCCCCACCATCCGCCCCTCTCCTGTTGACGACCCAGCGACATGCCTGGAACTACTGGCTGATTCACTTCATTTCTGCAACATTCGCGGCCTTTTCTCTAACTTTCTCTCTGTTGAGCATCACCTCTCCTCCTCTAAACCACACTTTCTTTTCCTAACTGAGACTCAACTGTCTGAGGCAACTGATAGCAAACCTTTCTCTGTTTCCTCCTACTTTCTCTATACGCATTTCAAAGCCAAAGGTGGCTGTTGCGTATATGTATGCAACGAATTATCTTGTTCTTGTGTTCCTGAACTTGATTTTTCTGAACTCTCTACTCTCAGGCTTCGGCTTTCCTTTCGTTCTCTGACTTAATATATCTGTGCTGTTTACTTATCCCCTTACTGACTAGGGAAAATTCTTCGACTATCTTACTTTTACGATCGAACACATCCTATCCATTTCTCCTTTCTCTGAACCCTCCATTCTAGGAGATTTCAATGTTCACCACCGCCTTTGACTTTCTTCTCCTTTCACCGATCCACCTGGTGAACAAGTCTACGTTTTCTCTATCCTTAATGACCTAGAGCAACTTCTACAGCACCCTACCCGTATCCCTGGCCACTTTGGAGAGAGTTCCAACATATTTTATCTCTTTTTCCAACAAATCCTCCTGCTTACGCTGTTAATCTTTCCTCTCCGTTGGTCTCCTCTGATAACAACCTTATTACCTTAACCTGTTTTATTGCTCCAGTACAGCCTGTGGACCTCCAAAGAAATGTCGGTTGTGGCACTTTGGAGCTGCTGATTGGAAGGTCCTCAGGCAGTACTTTTTTGGTTTTCACTGTAATGATTATTGCATCCATGGCTGAGGGACATTTGAGTGTGCCATGCTCATTACGGAGGTTATTTTCTCGGGCATGGAAGCATACATTCCTTTCTCATATCCTTTGACTAATACACACACACACAAAAAAAAGGTTTAATCACGCTTGTTCTAATGCTGTCCACAACAAGGAGAGGGCCTACAAAAGGTACCAGAGCCAACCCACTCCTGAACCTCATCTATTTCATGTTTTTGCTCGGAATCGTGTTAAGTCTGTTCTTCGCTCTGCTAAAAATAATTTCATCCGTACTAAATGCTCTCAACTCTCGAACTCGAATTCTTCCCTATCCCTCTGGCACCTTGCCAAAAACGTTTCTAACATCATCATCCTTTTTTCCACTCTGATGGCTCTTTAGCTATTCCTTCTACTGATAAAGCAGATCTCATCACTCAGACTTTCTCCTCCATTTTCACCTTAGATGATTCCGGTGCTGTCCCTCCATCTCTACCCTCGTCTGACTTCCTCATGGCTGACATTAAAATTTTTTCGATTGAAGTATTTTCTGCCATCACTGGCCTCAGTACTAACAAGGCATATGGGCCTGCTTGGGTCTCTCCTGTTGTCCTCAAGAACTGTGCTTCTGTGCTTACACCCTGCCTAGGTATACTCTATCATCTTTGTCTAACAATTTGCACCTTTCCTTCTTGCTGGAAGTTTGCTCTCATTCAGCCTGTCCAAAGAGGGGTGACCATACCCATCCCTCTAACTATCGCCCAGATGCTTTAACATCCTGTATCTCAAAAGTTTTCGAGTCTGTTCTAGACAAAAACAAAAAAAAATAAAAAAATAAAGCATATTTCCTATCACAACCTTCTTTCTGATCGTCAGTATGGGTTCCGTTAGGGACGCTCCACTGGTGATCATCTCACCTACCTCTCAGACTCCTGGTCATCTCCCTTTCGGGACTTTGGAGAAAGCTTTGCCTTTGCACTTGACATCTCAAAGGCTTTCAATCGAGTCTGGCAAAAATCCTTAATTTCCAAACTACCCTCTTATGGTTTCCATTATTTCTATCTGTGCATTCATCTCTTGCTTCCTCTCTGGTCGTTCTATAGCTGCTGTTGTAGACGGCCACTGTTCTTCTAAAATTATCAATAGTGGTGTTGCTCAAGGCTCTGTCCTATCACCAGCTCTCTTCCTTTCATTCATCAATGAACTTCTAAGCTGTACATCTAATCCAATCCACTCATATGCTGATGATTCCACTCTTCATCTTTCCATGTGCTTCCCGCAGCATCCATCTCAGCAGCCGCTTCAACAAGTAAGGGAAAAGGCTATGACACACCTAATGTCTGGCTTGGCTCATACCTCTGATTGGGTTAAAAATAACCTTGTTGTTTTTAATCCATCAAAAACTCAGTTCTTTCATCTATCAACCCGACAAAATCTTACAAAGGAATACCCTCTAATTTTTAACAATATCCTGCTCAATCCTGCATCGTCTTTAAACATATCTGGGGATTCATTCTCTCGGGATTCATCTTGAAAAGAACATATTACCTCCCATGTAAAATCTGCTTCCAAGAGATTAGGTGTGCTTAGACAACTCTGTTCCTTCTTTATCCCTGCACAACTGTTGACTCTATACACGGGTTTTATCTGCCCCTGTGTAGATTACAACTCTCATGTGTGGGAAGGCTCCCAACATACAGCTTTTCTCAATTGGGTGGAGTCAAAGGCTTTTCGTCTCATTAACTCTCATCCTCTTACTGACTCCTTTCCACTTCTGTGTCTTCGCCGCATTGCTGCATCATTATCTCTTTTCCTTCGCAACTTCAGTGGTCACTGCTCACCACTACGGCGGGCACTTAGCTCCCGTCTAGCAACGAACTCTCATCCCTTTTCTGTCCAACTCTCTAATGCAAGAGTTAACCGTTACTCCCAGACCCTAATTCATGCACTAGGTCAACTCTGGAACTGTCTCCCTCTGTCTGTTTTTCCTACTGCCTACGATCTCCTGTCTTTTAAACGCAGTGTGTCCAGGCATCTCGAAATGAATGGATCTTGAATTTGGCTCTCTGTTCTCTTGTTTTTGTTTTTTCTTGGAGGGAGCAATTTGTAGGCCCCGGGCCTTTGGTTCCTTCTTCCTTGCAAAAAAAAATAAGATATGACCTGCAATGATATTCACAGTTGCTAATCCTACCAAATGTTGCTTTGCTGCATCACGTAGGCATGGAGTATAGTGACTACACAAGAAGGCAGATCCATTAGTCTGGCTGCTATTGCCACGCCCCGATATTATATTCTGTTCAGGGTGTTTAAGTCAGCTTGGTGAATCTCCCGCCGTCAGAGTTTAACAGGAAGGATACTAGGGAAGGAAGTCTTATGTATGGTACTGGAGGTAACCCCAACAGATAAAATACCATATTATTTAGAAAGGGCGGATACAAACATCACTAACTTATTACACAGAAGAAAAATGGATGATCCCCTTCTCTACACGTCATTATTTAATTTACATTTTAATAAAACAACAGCCAAATTATTTTGCCCAACGGTTTCACTCATCTGTATTAATGGAGATGATTAGGGTTATATCTGGTTCCACCGTATCAAAAGTCTACCCTAAGCTGAATAGAATCGTATGGAGGTTGTGTTTGCTTACCCCAGTCTGTTTGCCGACCATATGTAGGCAACTGCTTCTGTGGGGCCGTTCTACAGGTATAGTACACTACATACTCGTGCAGGGATCCGGCATCCCTTTATGGTACACAGCGCCACAGCGCCTTACCTGGGTCTAAGCTGGATCCTTACCCATGGTGAGATGAAGGGAAAAATGAGGAAGTTTGGTTCCTGGGTGGGCGCCGCAGCTGTTCCACCCATGATGCACAGCTCCATTACTTGTAGGCTCCTCACCAGAGGCTGGAGATAGCAAAATGAATCTAAAGAAGACATGCCTGGATTCAAGGGGTTAAATACATAGGGATCGGTGTGAAGTATAATTATGTTCAGCCCGTCAAGTAGCAGTCAGTTGCTGGATGGATTGTTAAACCCAGTAGTTACCTAAGTTAATGCTCATTGTGTTCAGCTGGCGGCACACATCCCACATAGCACCCCACCTAAACCTTTACGCATTTTACGCTGAACTTGCTCGAGGGTGTGTGGTGTGGGCGGCACAGATAAGGTGGGTGGGTGGATGGAGTAGGGAGAGTGGTGGGAGGGGGGTGACGGGGAGGGAGGGTAGGAGAGAGAGGGATGGAGGTAAAGGGGAAGGAGGGAGGGAGGGAGGGAGAAGTGGAGGGTTGGAGATGGAGAGAGGGCGTGACCGGGGAGTTATGTGGGTCAAGGCATGGGTCCTCACTGCCAAGGTCCTCTCTCGCTATCTTTCTCCCTCATAATTCCTCTCTTCCCTCATTCTACGACTCGTCCTTCCATCTCCTCTCACCTCGCGTCCTACTCTACACCACCTACTATCTCTTATCTCACTAATTCCTCCTTCCTTCCAAGGTAATGTTTCTTGGCATCTTTCCTCACATTTTTCCTCCTCTCCCTCCTTGCTCTCTCTCTTTCTCACCATCTCTACCCTCCCTGTTCCCTCTGCCCACCCTCTCCCTTCCTATTTCTGCACTCCCTCTCCCCCTGTATCGCTATCCTTTTTTTCTCCCTTCCTCCCCCGCATCATTGTTCTTCCTGTCCACTCCCTCTTTTTCTCTCCCTCCCCCGCACCGTCTACAGAAGACTCTCCTTTCCCCATTCTCCTCCTGCCCTCACTACCCTGCACCATTCCTACTTTTCCTATCTCTTTCCCCATCTCCAAAGCCATCCCTGACCTCCCTTTCCTTCTCTTCCTCTCTTTCCTCCCTCCCTACACCATCCCCACCTTTCCGTCTCTCCTCTCTTCCTCACTATCCCTCCTCTCCCTCCCCCGCGTCTTCCCTACCCTGCCTCCCTTTCTCCCACCCTTCCCCCTCCCCTGGTGCCCACCCCAATACAACAGGTGCCTCCAGCTTGCACCTCGACTAGCGGTAAGAGCATCATCACCCACCAGTCCACTCACATCACATCACATTTAAGAAGCACCAAACTGCATTCCAGACCTACCATTAGCCTCAAACATTCACACACTTTGCTACCATCTAATGGACTTATTTTTTTCGCACTTAACATTCACACACTTTGCGCTAATTTCTTTCGCATTTAACATCCACACACTCTGCTGCCATCTAATGCACTTATTTTTTTCGCACTTAACATCCACACACTCTACTGCTATCTATTGCACTTATTTTTTTCGCACTTAACATTCACACACTTTACTGCCATCTAATGCACTTATTTTTTTTCTCACTTTTCCACTATATTGTGCATCAATATTTTCTCGTCCCACTGTCATAGCCTTTAATATTTACTTGCTTCATCACTTACGCGTTTCAGCAATATTTACACACTCTTCTACTGCTTCTTGCATTAATATTTACACATTTTTCTGCTTCCTTGTATACAGATATTTATACACTATTCACCAGTCTTATGCGTTGATATTTGCATATTCTTAACACAGTCTAATGCAGTAATATTCAAACACACATTTCTACTGCTTTATTCATTGATATTTACATTCATCTTTTGCCAAATGCATTAGTATTTACACAGTGTCATATCTTATGCATAAAACTGTCTGTCTGTCTGTCTATCTGTCTGTCTGTCTGTCTGTCTGTCTGTCTGTCTCTGTCTCTCTCTCTCTCTCTCTCTCTCTCTCTCTCTCTCTCTCTCTCTCTCTCTCTTGTACTGTCTCGCGCATTGATATTTTCAATCCTCTAACCTACACAATAGGTCAGCATAGCTGACTGTGAAGCTGCTGGCCCGTTAGCGCCAGGGTTCGAATCCTGAACTCAAGTGTCCGTCCTCCCTTTGTGGGTTGGTAGGTAAAATGGGTTTCTAGGGTAACACCAAGGGGAGGTAACTGTGGTGACCTGGGTGATGCAGTGGCCTTGTACCTCAGGATAGTGGCCAAGTAACCTTTCAGAGGCTCAGAGGTCTATAGTATGTTACGGACTGAGCAACGGGGCTAAGTGCCTCATGGTGGATGGACCCACCTTTACCTTACCTGTACATGTTGTTGTCTGATGCATTACGGTAATATTTCCACACTTCTAAACTAGGCAGTACAGTACTATTCAAACGGAATTCTGTTGTCTTTGCATTAGTATTTTCACACTTTTTTCCACTCTATTGTGGTTTAACTGTCGTGTGAACTACATGGCTGGCTTATGAGTTAATATCGTCATACTCTTGCGCTATATTCTGTTGAGATATATTCACATTCATTCACAGCATTATTCTCGTATATTTCTTCCTTCCTTACACTACATAGTGCAATGGTCCCCAACCTTTCCGTTCTGTTGTTCCCTGGACGAAATACTGTAAAATCGATAGCCCCATCTACCCTACTGCACTTTATTTAGTTATTTATTTATTTTTAAGAAGTAAACAACGAATCGTCGCTTGAATGAACATGTTTGATATGAGATTTTAGCAAGGCAAGTAGTAAAAACTGAGCATTGAAATAAACGAACACCTATAGTCATGATTTATAATGCAAGGTGAAGTTAAATTTCCGTTCTTTGCTCCTCCCTGGGGCATCAGTAGTTGTGTCACAGTATTAGCACCGTAGCGGTCATTTTGAACAAAACTACTGACATTGCTTCGATTTGATGTTTAGCATCATGGGAAGCACTAGGGACAGGTTTATACATAATCCATCAGCACCCAGACAACCACTTTGCTGATAACAGGGCAGTAACCAGGTCTCAGCTAAAGCCCTTTAAAGATCCTCCCCGAGTGTTTCCCAAGGGAGTGAATCCTTTCTAAATTCCTGAAATTATATTACATCGCCTCTAGGTATGCTTTCTACGAGAGGCTTAACGGAAAACAGAATCCACTGAAAAATTTTCCTCTTGGCATCCAAATGTTTCACGATACATGGCCGCCTGAGAAATAAACCATTACCTCCAGAGGGCCGTGACCCCCAGGTTGGGAACCACTGACATAAACCCTTTACTATTAGAACACTCTCCTGTGGCAATCAAAATACTCGTTAGCACCGACGATAAACTATATAAAGGCGCCACTTTATCAAGAGGGTGAATATTCTCAACTCCTTTACCAAGAGAACGTTCATATAATTTTGTTCTTAATATTTACAATTTACTGTTTTCAGCCCAGGGAAAATTCATAGAACTGGAGGGGTCAGATATAGCCAGACTGAATCCCTGCCTGCTACAGGCTCTTCTTAAGTCAAAGAAAATAGTCTGAGTGAACTGAAAGCAAACTAATACAAAACGTCCTGGGGCTGGAGGTGTTAAATAACATACAAATATATATATATATATATATATATATATATATATATATATATTACTTCTTTCCCTCACGTGTAGATGCGTAGTGAACTAATGGTTCGCTACACTTATCGGTTATCCTGATTCGGATTTCCGGAACCGGACTATTTGGGACAGACTTATTAGACAAAGCTTTGCTAGGGCTGATTATGGTATATCTAACATATGATAATGATGTGTGTTTTAATTTATGTGCCATTCACCACCATAGTATGAGCGGTAAATTGCATCTGAATGAAGAGAAAAATGTTGAGAATCAAGCCAGACTTAGCCGTGAGGAATGTTCGACTTAAAAAATAAAAAGAAAAAATGAGGTGGAGGGTGTAGTATCTCTTATCTGATGTATGCAGATGAAGCTCTGTTGCTTGTAAATAGTGAACATGTTGTTTGGAGACTGGTTCAGAGTTTTGTGAATTTCTGCTAACAGAGTGGTTTGAAAATATGTGTAGATAAAAGCAAGGTGAAGGTTGTTGAGAAAGGTGGCCTCTGCGTGACATGCTGAGGCATCAATAAACTTGAAACGGTGAAGAAATTTAATAACATCAATCCATTGACGAATTTCATGTTTTATTCTTCCAGGCACCAGGTAGTTATGTTAGTTTATGAAAGACTTTTCGAACTAGAGGTATATAGCCTTCAGTAGCCTCTTCATTACGAGATACCTGCCCTCGGATGAATAAAATCATCTGGAGATAGGATGAATAAAATGACAAAAAAAAAAAAAAACACGTCTTCATAATGAGGGAGCTTAGTGTCTCATACAGTATTAGAAAAGAGGGGTAAATGTGTAAATAAAGTGGAGAGTAGAGCGGTTTGAGGAAGAGAAGTGGCCGGCACTACGAAGACCTTGATCCGAAACAGAACCGAGTATGGACAATGGAGGAGGATTGCATGAAAGTTTTTTAGTACGTACATTAACGTGTAGGTGAGACTGGAGTGGCTAAAATGTGAAGAGTCAAGAGTGAGACCAGAGGAGATGAGGCTGTTAAAGAACAAGTGCGGTGCGTGAAGAGTGGGCAGAGGAAAAACATAGTAATTGGTGAAAGAGGTTGAGTAGGAAGCTGTTTGATAAGAGGGTATAAGAGTGCGTGCCTAGATGGTATGGTTGTATGGGGAGAATGAAAATAGAGAGCAAAGTGAAACGGGTACATACCTGTCTATCTATCTATCCATCTATATACCTGTGTGTGTGTGTGTGTGTGTGTGTGTGTGTGTGTGTGTGTGTGTGTGTGTGTGTGTGTGTGTGTGTGTGTGTGTGAGGGAAAGAAGGATAACATCAGTTTAATTTCTGAGACGGAGCTTAAGTGTAAACGATTGTGTTCTATTACACTGAGTGATTCCACACTTTCTTGTTCCTGGAGTCTCTCCCATCCCTAGGTGGAATAATAGTTGGAGTGCAGATGATGGTAATGATTTAGTTTATAAAATGACAGATAACGAGTAACTATCAATGATTCCGATGCACTACAACCTGATATATGAATGCATAGGTATACCTTAACATATGGGTGTTATTAAGAACGGTACCCTGAATAATAATAAAATAAGTGGATGATGTAATAGAGGGTATGTACTGTACACACGGGAACTGTGCAGGGCTTCAAGAAAATATGGCTCAAAGCTAGTCACATCAATTTTTCCTGTCCTAAGCAATATCTTTCGAAATAGCTGCGCTTAAGAATGAAGCGTGAACTTTCGTAAACTAATGTAAGAAGGATATATGATTTTCGACACTTTTCACTTACAGCTGCGTTAATTTCCAAGTTTCTTACCTTCTTAGTTACAACTTACGGCTTCATATATGAATGAGAGGCCAAGTTTGGATATTTTCTTATACAAAGCCATGCCCAGCTGCATAGTTTCCCTTCTTTACGGTAATCCATCACTACAGTGGTTATATGTTGTTTAATTTAATGTTATCTTTTATGGAAAGTGAAATAATGACTGAATGAGGTTATAGCAAATTATTTCATGCAATGGCTGTAATATAAGCCATGACTGAACAATTAATTTAGATGAAATGAGAGACTATGACTGAATCACTGAAAATTCGTATTGATATTTTATGTTGGCATCATTCCATATGAGATTCTGCAATATGGCGTCAGGAAATAAGTGGGTAAATAAATAAATAATGAACAGATCTATATATCTATATACCTAGGCTGCTTCCCCCAAGGAAAGGAAGGTAGCCGAGACAGGACGACACACTCCCAGTTTACTCATCCACTTAAACACATTCATTCGCACCTTAGCCCCAAAGATAGACATTATTTCTGATGACTAGTGTAAGTGGGAAGCAAAAGAAGTAAAAAAGTACACGACCTTTAACTCCTTCGATTCAGTGACGCGCGCGCGCTAGTGTGTGTGTGTGTGTGTGTGTGTGTGTGTGTGTGTGTGTGTGTGTGTGTGTGTGTGTGTGTGTGTGTGTGTGTGTTTTAATTCCAATTGCTGCCAGACGAGTCTGTTCAGCTAATATGACTCTTGTAGTAATGAAGGGGTTATTGGAAGCTCTATTCGATTCCCCAGGTTGGAAAACATTCTTTCAAGATAAATGAAATTTGCCAGTATGGCAAGAATGGAATGTAAAAAGTCGTCACCATACTAAAGGGATTCTTCATCACTTGATTCTCCCGAAATTGCCCCACTTAAAATACAGACAAGATTCGTAAAATCCATCATAGACAATTTACCTACCAACAGGGCTCCAGGCCCAGATGGAATCCCGCCAATTGTTTTGAAAAAGTGTTCCCCTGAACTTGCCTCTGTCCTAGCTAAATTATTCAGACTATGCATACGTACTTCTTTATTCCCAAATTCATGGAAATAAGCCAATATCCACCCAGTTCCGAAGAAAGGAAGTTCGTCTGACCCCTCCAATTACAGACCAATAGCTATCACATCTTCTCTTGGTAAGGTATTTGAAACTTTAATTAATAAGCATATTGTTAAACATCTTGAATCCAACAACTTAATTAGTGATAGACAATACGGTTTTCGCCACGAAAGATCCACCATTGACATACTCAATCTCTTAACTCATACCATCCATCAATCAATTGATCTTTTGGAGAAACTCATGCAGTAGCTCTTGATATCTCTAAAGCTTTCGACAGAGTTTGGCACCGTTCCCTGCTGTCCAAACTCCCTTGCTATGGACTAACGTCTTTTGTTCCTTTGTTTTCTTCTTATCTTAGTGATAGGAAAATAAGAGTAAAAGTAGATGATGTATATTCGAATTTCCACTCAATTAACGCCGGCGTGCCGCAGGGATCAGTTCTGGCTCCAACCCTATTTCTGGTTCATATTAATGATCTCTTATCTGTCACTCACAATCCCATTCACTCATATGCAGATGACTCAACACTACATAGTTCATTCACACTCAAACATCCATTTACAAAGTCTAATATCTCTACCTCTCAACTCAGTACAGCCATCTCCATAAATCAAGATCTATCTACAATCAGTGAATGGGGACAAAACAACCTTGTCTCTTTTAATGCTAGTAAAACTAAATATATACAGTTTACTAATAGACAATTATTACCAGATTCGTACATAACCTTCAGTGCTACTAATATTCCCATCTCCAAAACTATTGAAATTCTTGGTGTCTCACTTAGCAGTGCCCTCAGCTGGACCTCTCATGTCAGATCACTTGCTAAAACCGCCTCAAAAAAACTTGGATTATTGTACAGTCCGTAACTTCTTCGCCGATGAGCAGTTAGCTATAATTTATAAGAGTCATGTGCGCTCTCAGCTTGAATATTGCTCACCCTTGTGGAATGGTTGTGGAGAGGTTGCATTAAGACAACTAGACAAAATTCAGAATAAAGCTGTTAGAATCATTAACAACCCTGCCATTACATATAAACTACCTCCCCTGCAAGTAAGAAGGAATGTTGCCTCCCTTGCATTATTTTACAGATATTTTTTTGGCAAATGCTCAGACGAAGTTGCGTCCATGGTGCCACCTCTCCATGCCTTCCCTCGTGCTACACGGGCATCTGGTAGCGCTCATGACTGGAATGTCACTCAACCATATTGCAGAACTTCTGCCTATCAGAATTCTTTCATTCCCCGAACTGCATCTCTCTGGAACTCGCTTCCCCAGAGTTGTTTTCCTCCAAATTTCAACCTACGACTGTTCAAGTCTAACTGTTACAGATATTTTATGAACAGAGGACACCAGTAACCTGGTGTATGGATTATTTTTTTTCCCCATTTGTTTTTCCTTCCTCCGTTCTGTTATTAAAAAAAAAAAAAAAAAAAAAACATGTAAGGACTTTGATACGTTAATCGTGAAAATATTGATACGCCCACTGTTTCTTTTTTTTATTCACCCATTCAGTACTATAATACTTCTATTTCTGTCTTGCTGTTACCAGACGAATTTATTCAGCTTGGGAGAAATCTCTATTCGTTAACTCTCAAGTCTGAGAAGCCCTTCTCGAACCGGGAAAAAAAATGTATTTGCAAATATGAAAATGAGAAAATCATCATGGTGCAAACAGGTTAAACATTTCACTGTTTATTTCTGAAGGGTGCCTCTTGTAACCATCACACGGAAGGTAGAAAAATAAGCAACGTGAAAGGCAAAAATGTTTATGTTTCATGATACCACACTCACTTTCACAGAACGCATGAGGTAAAGTTGGCAAAATCCGCATAAGCTTCACAGTAAGTGGTGTTTCGAATGCAGGAAGTAAATATTTTGCGGTGTTTCGGCTTATCGATCAGCTGCCTGTCTAAACAATTTGTCTTTAGAATGTCAAGAAAGAGTTGATGTTTTTATTAGCTAGCATTTTCTCGCGCTTTTTCTTGTGGGGTATAACAGACCTTTCACTTTCCCTAACCTCACACACACACACACACACACACACACACACACACACACACACACACACACACACACACACACACACACACACACACACACACACACACACACACACACACACACACACAGAGAGAGAGAGAGAGAGAGAGAGAGAGAGAGAGAGAGAGAGAGAATTAAGATAACTCACACCTCAGTGGCTACTATGAACTAAAAAATATGGGAGCCCATATCTACAATAAGCTCTCTGTGTATCTTGTGTATAGCACCTCACACTCCCTCATTCTGTATTCCAACATGAATTGTGTTTGAGGTTATTAGATTGTCATAATTGAGAGGACGAGAGAAAGCACAAAACTCAGATCTATGGCGTCAGTTTTTTAGGACATGTGAGGGAAGCAAATGGTTAAACTGCCTTGCACAACACAGCTCAGTTAGTAAGGGGGTAGGAAGACCAAACCTCTTTTATATTTTACCATGTATTTCAGCATTGATTATAAAAACTTGTTGCTTGACTTTCTTCTTCGCATACGTGGTTTGTACAAGTATATAAGAATGTTTAAGAAAATGTATGAAAATGTAGGGAGATGACGGGCAGCCCAAAACCATCGGAACAAGGTTGAGGAAGTAAAACATGTAATTCAATCCAACATCTTTTTTTCAGTGGTATATATTTGTGTACTGCATGGCTGGATAATAGTTATATAATTATCAAGACACATTTGGGGTGCACTGTAAAAAAAAAAAATGTTGGTATGGAATTACATGTCGTTTAACTTTGGGGGATGAAGTACATGAAAGGGTACAACAGGGAAGAAAGGTTGTTGGTACACTGAAAGCAGTGATGAGAAATAGGGAGGTGAGTATGGAAGTTAAGAAGTCACTGCATGATGGTATTGTGATCCCTACCCTGACGTATGGAAGCGAGGCATGGACCTTGCAAGAGGGGAACAAGTCAAGAGTGAGAGCAGTGGAAATGAGTTACTTGAGAGGAGCATGTGGAGTGACGTGGAGGGACAGGTTGACGAATGAAGAAGTGAAGGAACGTTGTGGGGTAGATGTGGATGTGGTTGAAAAGATTAGGAGAAATACACTGAGGTGGTTTGGACATGTGGAGAGAATGGAGAATGAAAGACTGACTAAGAGGGTGTATGTAGGTGAGGTGGAGGGAGGGAGAGGGAGGGGTAGACCGAGGATGAGGTGGAGGGATGGAGTTGAGAGGTATATGAGGGAGGGGGGGGTGAGTTGGGGGGAGGGTAGTCAAATGGTGGGTGACAGAGTGACTTGGAGGCGTTTTGTCTGGGGCCACCCTTTGCGGGATTAGGGCGTCGGGCTATAGATAGATAGATAGATTAACTGCCTTGACCTTGTTCCGATTTTTTTTTTGGGGGGGGGGGCGCTCTGCCACCCCTACATCTTCGTACATTTTGTTTTGTTGGTTTTAAAAAGCCTCAGTGTAAGAAAACTCGAAAGGTTTTTGGAAGTTTTTCAACTCTGAGTCATGGTAGTGAAGGAATTAATGAAGGCCTTAGCTAACCCGCTCCAGTTCGAAAGTCTCTCATGAGCTAAATAAAATTTTCTGAAGTAAAATAACAGGAAGGAGCACTGCGAGAGCACAGTACTCAAGTCCTGGGATTGGTCTACGACCGAAGTTTTGACCTAGCTCTGTGACATTTACATTTGACCGATTGTTCTCAAACATGAAATACTTTTTCTTGGGTGAGCACAAATCTCTCCACCAAATTTGGTTCAAACTGGATAAAATATATTTAAGATGACGTTGCCCTGTGGCCTTAGTCTTTGTCATATTTTTCTCAAAATTAAACATTTTCATCTATGTCTGACCCTAAATCGTTCCATCACGTTTAATCCAAACTGAATAACGAAATTTTTTAGTTGAAAGCCCAAAGTTTGATACCGACCTGTGACATTAAAGTCTGACTTCTCAGAATTGAGACACTTCACACTCTCATCACTCTTCACCCGTCTACCAGGTATTGTTTACATCGGATCAAAACTGTAAAAGTTGGCCGATTCCCGACCTACTGTATTACCTTTGAACTTCTTTGGGCAATTACTTCCGAACTTCTGACCCAGTGGAGAATGAAACCCCTCTGTGAAAAAAAAAAAAAAAAAAAAAGGAGATCGACTTTCCCATTTTAGAACTAGAGGGGTGTAAGAAATAATAATAATAATAATAATAATAATAATAATAATAATAATAATAAAGACAGAAAAAAGAAAAAAAATATGGAGAAACTGGATTTTTTTTTTCTCGGTCGTATTTCATCGTGTTAGCATTATGGAATACCTGTTTTAGATGTCTTAGGTATACACATGCATAAGGATGAAGGCTAGATGCCTAAAACTTTTAATACCTCTGTTTTGGGAAGTTTCGAACGATTATATCTTTTAAAGTTTATGGGCGCGTCGGCGCCATCCCTACGTAGAGTGTCTACGGACACTGATAATATCTCCGTCTTTGGGAGTTAAGAAGGATTATATGAATTTTGTTAAGGCTTATAGGCTCGTCGGCGCCATCCCTACGTAGAGTGTCTACCAACACTGATATCATGAGCCTTTTTTTTTTTTCTTCTTCTTGATGCCGTCCTCTGAAATAAAGCAGATTTTACTATAAGTTTAGATATGTTTAAATGTTGTTGCTTTCCTTGAGAGTAAATGTGGAGTTACTGCATCCGATTAATCCAGGTATAGTCGTTTAGAAGAAGTGTGTAATGGGGTTCTGCCGTTGTCACTTTTGCATTCATCTCATGCGATATTTTGTAACTTTTCTAACTGAACATTTTTTTTTGCTTCCGCCAGGGAAGTTGGGAGGAAGTTATCTATTCATCTCTTACTGTCTGTTTGTTTGTCCACAAGATACCCCCCCCCAAAAAAAAAAAAGAAAAAAAAAAGATATTGATGGAGTTCACTGAAATTTTGTGGATATGTGGGTCTACGGCCAAGGAAAAGTTGGTTAAATATTAATGGTGATCCGAGTTTGAGCCCCGGTTCAGGACTGTTTTTTGTCTGTTTTTTCTGTTTGTTTGTCCACAAGGTATCTAAAAAGTTTTTGATGGATAAAAAAAAAAAAATCATGGATATGAGGGTCATGGGCCAAGGAAGAGTTGTTTAGATGCAGTTGGTGATATGAGTTGTCTAATATAGGCTTTGGTGGAGGTATGTGCTCTCTGAATGCTGTTTACTTGTAGTTTATTTTAAGTCTGTAAACTCACCTGTAAGTCAGTGATGAGATCTATGTTGATATTAACTCTCTTATGGTGGGAAAATTCTAGTGTCTTATTCAAACTAACATCAGTCGATTTTATTTTGCAGGAGTGCATCATAGATACCCGGGTGATCATATTCTTATCGTTAACCCTTTCATGGTCGGGTTATCTCTAATATTTTATTCCAACTAACCCCAGACGACTTTATTCAAGACAGAGTGCGTCGGAAGAGCCATGCAATGTTGGAGAGATACCAGTAACATAAAAGAGAATATCAAGCAAAATAAAGTGAGAAGGAAATGCTGTTGTCAACGGGAATACGACACTGTGTGTTCAAAATTGCGTTTCCTGCACATGTGTCATAAAGGTAGTCACTCCTGGTTTAGGCAGCAAGCAAGCTCAGGGGAAGAGATACTTGTTTTACTGATCCGAACGTTGCAGGTCAAGTGTCTATGAAGGCTGAACTGCTGCTGACGCGATGGCGAGAAGAAAAGGAATGTGTTGAGTTTGAAACAGGCCTGACTACCCATAACATATTTTCTAATCTGGTTATACAGTGCAGTCCCACAATTACATCATACAACACTCCATACATAAAGCACATGTACTACACATCAGCATCCGGGTCCAGCTGTAGCCTCATAATTCCCTCATAGTAGGGTGACGGAAGTCTAAAATTGGAGTAGATTGTGCATTAAAGCGTGAAGGTTCGAATCCAGGTGGGCAGAGGGATTTCAGATATGTAAGCGCTGCCAAGGACATAGAGTGATCCCACATAGGTTGAATGATCTGGACTAGAGAAGCCAAGAATCGGGTCCTCCTCTTGTCCTGTCTCTCCACTACTCCAACACGATATTATGGATAGACTGTTACGTTTTTTTTCTCTCCTTTTTTTTTTTTTTTTGTTCCCTTCACCTGACAAAGTCAGAGGAGAGTGTTGTTATCACTGGGATCAGTAGTTGTGCATCCATAGAGTTGGGCGGCAGGGCAGCTGGCCAGGCGTAGAGATTTCGATTCCGGACCAGAACTCAGAAAAAATTCACTATAGAGTCATGAAATTTCACATAGTAATGTATCAAATAGTGAGCTGGTGCTTTTTGATAGGTAGAACGCCGTCTCTTAAGTAGTTTTTTTTTTTTTTTAATAATTAAAAAAAATTAAAACATCATTTTTCCAGAGATTTCAATGCAACATGCGCAAGGACTCTGAAGGACCCAGGCTGTGTCCTCAAGACGATCTCCTTATGCCCACCTTTAACAGAAAAGATGGGGGGGGGGGTTGAGGGCCGTTATGCGCTTGGTTAGAAGTGCAAGGTGGTGGGGGTATGTGCTTGGTCGGATGGAGCGTTGCAACAGTCGGTCTACTGTATTTGTCTGATCGTCTGTCTGTCTCTTTTTTTACTATGTCTTTTTTTACTGTCTGTCTGTCTGTCCGTCTGTCTGTTTGTCTGTCTGTTTGTCTGTCTGTCTGTCTGTCTGTCTCTGTCTCTGTCTCTGTCTCTGTCTCTGTCTCTGTCTCTGTCTCTGTCTCTCTCTCTCCTTCACTAATTACTCTCCAAACACTGTGATTAATGCCACTATGCCTGCCATTAGACTGGTATGATTACACAGATAAAAAGCAAAATATACACTCAACACCACTCTCTCCAGCAAAGACAAGAAGAAGAACAAATGAAGAAGAGAAAGAAGAAGAGGAAGAAGAAAAAGAGGAAGAAGAATAAGAGGAGGAAGGAGAAGAAGAGCAATAAAAGTAAAAGAAAAAAGAAGTGAAAGTGAGTGAGATAAATTTTCAAAAGTGTAATATTGGGGAAAGTTTGGTGAAATGGGGCTTCATCTTCAGACTCTCTCTCTCTCTCTCTCTCTCTCTCTCTCTCTCTCTCATTCTCTCTCTCTCTCTCTCTCTAAACCTTCAGGTCCTTCAATGCGATGGCGTATATATCCTTTCTAATCTTACTGCCATTGAAAAGTCAGTCCACGTTCAGTTCAGTTTCAGTTAATTTTCCTCCCCACATTCAGTCTAATATTCCAGTTAAAGCTCAGTCCCCATCTAGTCCACTTCCAGCTAAATTCCAGCCCTTTATAGTACAGGTCCAGTTAAAGTTCAGTTCCTATCCAGTCTAATTCCAGTTAAATTCCATATTCAGTCCAATTCCAGTTAAATTCCAGTCCAATTCCGGTTAAATCCAGGTACATACCGGTCCCTATTCAGTCCATATCCATTTAATGACCAGTTAAAGACCAGTCCTTTTCCAGTCCAGTTCCAGTTAGATACCATTCCATATCCAGTCCATTTCCGCTGAAAATCCAATACCTATCCAGTCCAATTCCAGCAAGGTGCAATTCCATATATAGTCCAATTCTCGGTAAGTTTAAGCCCATATCAAATCCAATTCCAGTTAAATAGCCAGTACCGCATCAGTTCAGACCAAAACAACATTAGCACGGCAAACTTGACTAGGAAGAAAAAAAAAAAAAAACTTTGCTAACAGAGATGAAATAAGGTTAGCAAGAAAACAGTGTGGAAACGCTGGCAGGAAAAGAGTACAGAAACCTTGCCAAGTGCAAAGACCCAAGGAATCTTCGTTAGCAGACTCAAGCAGGACATCGTTACCCCCAGTAATGTGAGGGATTGTTGTCAAGAAGTACAGAGGAAAGAGAAACGTTGTCAGAAAAAAATGTTGGTAGGAACGTTCCCGAGATTAATCTATTCGTGCGAAACGTAGCCTGAAAATAAAATGATGAACTGTGACGAAGAAAACAAATTGGCAGGTAGATAAGTGGTGGAAGACAGGGTAGGGAGAGACGTCACTAAGAAATTATGATATTTTGACAAGAAAAAAAGAAAAAAAAATCAGACAGATTAAGAAGAATAAAAGTGAGGAAACATTGCCATGAAAATCTCACTAAGGAAACTATTTGGTGGGAAGTAAGTACGGAGGCGTTGCAAAGACAATTAGCAAAATAATTGAGAAAACTGTAAAAAATGAAAAAAAAAAAAAAAAAGACACGAAGAGAAATACCTGAATCACCTGAGACCTTCGGGGCATAGAGGTTTCATTCCCTGGATGCGATAGGTTTCTCTCAACTAAAAAAAAAAAAATCTGGCTTTAGTTGGATGGAAATAAAAAAATTGGCTGTATTGGATGGAATACAAAAAAGAAAAAAATAATAACCACTTTACGCCTATAACGTAGCATTTATCATATTCTTGCTGCACTCAAACGTTTGTATTAAGTTTATGCATCATTGTACAGAAAGGGTCTCTTCAGTACAAGGACTTTTTTTCATTTTTCTTGCCACTACCATACCAGTTTTGTCATCTTTGGCTACAAAGAGTTAATGAAGACTATAGGCAATCCCCAGTGCTGGAGAGGGACGCCTTCAGATGTTGGCACCGATATAACCAATTGGTTCAACTGCCCGGTTGCAGGAACGTCCTTCAGCTCCTTCCAGTCTCCCGAAAGGAGGATGGTGAACTTCATGAGTAGGGCAACTTCAGCCGTCAGTCCATTGGGTTCACATTTCAGCTGAACCTAAGGCAACAACAACAACAACTAGAGGGGCACTCAGTGGAGCGCATCTATCCGACAAAGGCAACGTACTTTCCAAACCACTCTTCATAATGGGCTAGGTTTTCTCGTCACTGATTAGGGTTTCGCAAATAATGTTTTCTGGATCTAGAATCTATAATACGATCCAGATCGGTCCCAAAAGTTAATCGATTGTTCCCTGGGACATGGGCTATCCACTTACCAAGTTTGGTCCAAATCTCTCTTTTAGTTTTTGAGTAAACCTGCTAACAGACAAACAATCAAACAAACAAACAAACAGGGGTGAAAACATACTCTCCTGGTCGGTGAGAATGACTGCTACTATTACTACTATTACTATTACTGCTGCTGCTGCTACTAATATTATTATTACTACTACCATCATCATCACTACTACTTTACTACGTAGTCACCATCTGAAGAATGCTCTCCCAAGCTGAATGAAATGATTCGGTGGTAACAATAATTCAGAAGAAAAGGAGCACCCAGAGAATACAATATCCTCGCCAGCCAGCTGATCGAAAGACTAATCATTATTTGGCTTTGTCCTGTGACCTTGACCTTTGACAGATTACTCTCAAACTCGAATTACCTCGTTCCTGACTAACCCCTAACCCTTCCGCCAACTTTGATTCAAGTCAGATCAGATTTGATCGAAGTTACTTTGTCCAGTGACACTGACATTTGATCCTTCCCTCTGACCTTGACCTATTCTCAAAAGTTCATTTTATTTGTATTAGCCTGAACTTTTCCGTAAAATTTGGTCCACAACAGATAAAAAACTGTTTGAGTTGACTTAACCTTGTGACTTTAAACTTTGACCTATTTTTTTTTTTTTTTTTTCTTAAGAACAATACGTCAAACTTTTGGGTGAGCCTCAACCCATCCACCAGGTTCGATCCAAATCAGACCAGAACTGTTTAGTTATCTTGACCACGCACCAACAGACGGGTCGAATTTAGGCTTGTCCTGCCACCTTGACCTTAGACTGGGTGTTCTCATAACTGAATCCCTCTGTTCTTCAGTGACGCTTAATCCTGTCCCAGAGTTTAGTGTAAATCGGTCAGAAACTCCTTAAGTCGCCTTTCACCTTTGATCATGACCTTTGACTTATTGTTCTAAAATAAATCGTTTGCTCCTTGGCCGAAATTCAACCATTCCATAAGTGTGGGTAGAAACTGATGAAAAGTGTGCAAATTATTTTGTTAATCACTCACATGAACTGAACTCTGACTCTGACTTGTAACCCTGACCGATAATTGGTTGTTCTCAAAACTGAATCACTTTATTCATACCTTAACCTCAATCATTTCCCTAAATTTTCTCGAACATTGATTAAAAATGTTCATGTTGATTTCGTTTGACTAACATTTCACCTAGCCCTGTGATTGTAGCCTTTGACCCATTGTTCTATAAAATATTATTATTATTATTATTATTTTCATAGTCTGTCCCTTCACTCTTCCACCGAGTTTGGCTAAAATCGGGTGAAAACTGTTTGGGTTATATTTTTAACACACACACACACACACACACACACACACACACACACACACACACACACACACACACACACACACACACACACACTATCTAAAGCAGAAAGCCTGATCTAGCTCCGCAAAACGTGGGTATAAAAATTAGTCATCGTACACGTAGTAAAGTGGCTAAATCATACTGAGAGAGAGAGAGAGAGAGAGAGAGAGAGAGAGAGAGAACCGAGTCAGCGAGTTTGTGGGTCACTCTGGACATATTTATCCCCCGGCTCAAGATAGCAGGATGATGAAGAGAGAGAAAGAAAACGAGAAACTGAAAACAAAAAGAAGGAAAAGAATAATAAGGAAGAAGAGAAGGAAGGAATGAAAATGGAGGCTAATAACCAAAATACTAATGAACATAATTAGATGATCAATTAGAATGAAGTGGATGAGAAGAAGAGGATGGAGAACAACAACAAAACAACAAAACAAAAGCAATGAGAAGGCAGACAGACAGAGAGAGAGAGAGAGAGAGAGAGAGAGAGAGGGAGGGGGGGGGGAGACTGACTCAATGATGCTGAACGAAGCCTACTAAAAAGAATGTAGCCCGTCAAGGTGTGGACGCAGGAGCATCACCAGCGAGGCACTGAATCGATCACGCACCGACATTTTATCTGGCAGGACGAGATAGCCACGAACAAAACCGGTCCCTGGACACTTCGGCGTGTGATCTGAGTCCGGATCCGAGTTATTTACGGCCAGAACCAGCCATGATATTCCTGTATTCGGGAAAGGTGGCTTGGTAGAGCAATGAAATATCTGAAGCCTTTCGACATCTTTCCAGCCTGCCTTTTCCACATGCCGAAGCCGATGAACTGTGGAATCCATCGACACAAATCTCTTCGCCACATTCTTGCAAATCTCTGTATTCTGCTTCAATGGTTACTGCTCTTCTGAACTTTTCCTGCTTGCGTCTCTCCTCTCATTAAGGCTGGTGTACAGTACTCATTTAGTAACGCAATATCACCTTTTTGGAAATCCAGTTCTCTTATGCAAGAGTTAACCGGCACTTTCAGACCTTCGTAAATATTTGCAACTGATCAGCTTTGGAGCTGTCTTCATCAGACCGTAATTCCCTTTCCCTATGACCCTTAGTCCTTTAAACTCAGTTTGATTATGCGTCACGAAATGAGCGGATTGTTAATTTTGTTTCTTTTCATTTTTCCAGGAAAGGGTAACTTTTTGCATGTTTCCATTCTCTGGTTCTTTGTATTTCAGAAAAAAAAAAAAAAAATGCCTCCAAATTTTCCCCGTGCAAACCGAGAGACCTCTCAGCAGGGTCTTCTTTACTCGGTATATTTCTTACTTAGAACTAGCGATAAGCCTGAACTGTAAACAGCAAACACGTGTTTATTTGGAGGGATGTCTGAATGCATTCCTTGTCGGTTATGCTTGTTTATGTTTGTGATTGTCCTCCACAAACATAATACTGCCTGATCATAATAGGTTACGTCCCAACACTTGTTCCTTCTCCTAGAATTCATTTTCCCTGTCCCCTCAGTTCTTTCGACTTGGTGGTAAGCCCCACGACATTTTGGTACCTAATACTTTCTTGAACAATGAGTTTAGTTGCGAGTTTCCACTTCGAAATGGATTGCTAAATTATCTACACATAGCCACAAATAACATCAGTCTAAGTCTAAACCTCTGCTGTTATCAAACCAGGCTAACAACACGTCCAGAAATTATATACATTTAGCTCGCCACTTAGTCACTATCTTTCGAGTTAATCATGCACCGATCTAAACAGAGTCCAACTCTAATCTCATCCCACATGATTATTATCATCATCATCATCATCATCATTATTATTATTATTATTATTATTAAAATTTCCCACATCCCTGTGGGAAGTTTTCTTGTTTGTTAATACTATTATTCTAAGGAGGCTCTAAATCGCTGCCATTCACATACCATTTGAGCTACAGCCTTCATTCTTTGCCATATCATAGTACTGGTTGGTCGCTCTATCTGACCAGATATCGTTCTGATCCAACTATCAGAACCCAGATAGGAACTGAAAAAAAAAAGTGACCCTATAGCTCAAGAACCACTTAAGTTGGAGGGCTGAAAATTTTATAGACATGGCCAGACTGCAGTGTTTAATATAATCTAGATCGGATCATTATTCTCTGAGATCACCTATGGTCCAAATTTTTGGACTACTCCGAAAGACAGAGAAGACACCTGATTTTACACGAAAGAATAAAGCTAGAACCACCAAAACTGGTGGACGTATAGACTATGATAACCTTAGGTGAGATGCACACCAGTGGTCTTGACCTCAAGGTCCCTTAATATCTCGGCTTCTAGGAGGCAATGGCTGTGGTAAGTTTTTCCTTATAAAAACTGTCCTTGGACAGTTTTATGGCGTTTTAGCAATTAAGCTTCGCCATATGTATGGTAGAGCTTATTGTTTTTTTTTTTTTTTTTTTTTTATGTGTTCGACTTTGGGCATAGGCTTCACAGCCTGCTCCAAAGGCCCAGTACTCCTACACACCATACACCTCTACATGTCACCACTTCGGGGCTAAAACCCACCGTCCATATTGAATACATGCTAGGGCTGTCTCATACAGGACTGGTGTATTGATATTTGCGGGGGTATTTTTACATGTCAGCGAGTCTTGTGGTAGATCAGTAAAGTCTGCTTTAATGAAATTCAAATCCTTAAACTGTTCCCTGCCCCAGCCGAGATTTGAACCTGGGTCCAGTAGGACTGCAGGTCACCTCACTACCGATTGAGCACTTCTTTTTCTTAGATTTTGATGATATTATACAGGGAGGTACAATAAGGTAACCCAAGTACTTGTGCCAAATATAAATGAAATTGACCCATTTTTTGAAGGTCATGTACTCTTTTATTATGCAAATATTGAATCTTTGAAATAGAAATATCTCAGAAACTAGTTGATATACAGTTGTTGGGTTGAGAATCCTATGATAAAAACGTTTGCTGAGAATTTTGGCTGAATATTTTTCCATTTAGCCTAGTGGAAAGTACCAAATTCAAATCTGCTCAGTGTTTTCTTCGTAACACGTTTTAGAGAAAAGCACAAAAGCTGTAAAGCTGTAACTTTACAGAAATATAGCTGTGGTCCCTCTTATTACCTGAAAGGATATGGTTACAGCAAAGCATACACTTAGCCAGTTATTGAGACAAATGTAAAATGTACTCATACTATGTTTCACACCTCTGTGTTCAGATGGTGTTGATATTATACAAGAAGCTACCTTAGGTTAATCTAAGTACATGTTCCAAATATGAATGACCCTGGACTACTTTTAAGGGTCACAGACTTATAATGCCAAAATTTCATACGTTATTTACCATAAATAGTTATGGAGAAGCTTCCTTACTTTAGCAACGCAGAAAGTAAATAGGTAACTAGTTATACTTCGCCATATTATATGGCGAAGCTTATTGTTTTAGTAAGTATTATCATTTTTTTTTCACCTTTTTTCTTAGATCTTGATGGCATTACACAAGAAGGTACCCTAGGGTAACCCAAGGACTTTTGCCAAATAATGGCCTTGACCTATTTTTGAAGGTCATATACTAATTTCTGGTGCAAATATTGCATATTTGAAATTGAAATAGTGAAGAAACTAATGAGATACAGCTATCTAGTTGAAAATTCTATGACAAAAAAGTATGCCAAGAATTTTGGCTGAAAGTTTTGCCATTCAGCCTAGTGGAAAACACCGAATTGAAATCTGCTCAGTGTTTTCTTTGTAGCAAGTTTTAGATAAAATTACAAAAGCTATGAAACTGTGGCTTTACAGATATATAGATGAGGTCCCTCTCATTTTCTGAGAGGAATATGATTACAGTTAAGCATACAGTTAGCCAGTTATTGAGACAAATGTAAAATGTGCCCATGCTTCACTTATTTAATTTTAATATGTTTTGTTATTATGCACCCTTGAATTACATTCAACGACAAAAAAAAAAACTGTGCATATATCAAGTTGTGTTTATATGAAGTTTTTAGGCAGTGAACACAAAAGCATCATTCGCATAACTGCAAAGACAGTCAATACCATAAATAGTTGTGGCGATGCTTCCTTACTGTGGCTACACAATATGTAAATAGGTAACTAGTTAAGCTTCGCCATATATATGGCGAAGCTTATGGTTTTGGTAAGAACTCTCTTTAGTTATTCTGTCCTGTTCACGGACTTCCTGATTCCGCGACTTTCACCAATCACATTATTTCTTTTTCTATCCACTCTCCCAGCTCCATCGCCATTGTTCCAGCTCTTCATGTTTCGTTCTAATGCCATAAAAACTCACACCGATGTGTTCACATGGGCTCTAAAATTTATTCATTTAGTCCTTTTGCAGTCGTCAACCCGAACTCTGTTTTGTGTCAAGGCCTACATAGCACCATGCACTTTACTTCCCGGTGCCTCTCTGCCTTCCACATCCTATGCGTATTTACCTCTCTTTTCTGTCATTGCACTTAGGTACTGAAACTTCCTCGCCAGTGCGTCTCTCTCCATACACCAACACAAGACACAGAGAATGGCCTGCTCTATCTGCAACCATTACTTTACGTTTGTCTGTATTTACTTTCAAAGTACGATACTCAAGGACATCAACAAAACCCTGTTCCAGCCCACAAGGATCTTGTTCATTCTTAGAATGAAGCACAGCATCATCTGCATGCATTAGATTTGAGATATTCCACCCAGCTCCATTCATCACTCTCCTCATCCCTCTTTCCAAGCTTCAGTGCTTACCTCTCGCAACCTCGTATATCTGTCCATCTGTCTATTTATCTATATGTATTTAGATTCATGAATAATATCTGTCTATCTGTCTATCTGTCTATCTACCTATCTATCTATCTGTAGCTATCTATCTATCTATTCACTTAATATCAAAAATTTAGCTTCCCACACATTGCTCGTAGAAATCGAACTTCCTCACACACACGCCATAATACTTCTCACACACTGTATCAGGTAAATTACTCCTCACACATACACCGTATCATATGAATATATTTCTCCACACACACCATGTCATATTAAGTTATTAAAAAATAGCGTCTCATATAATGAATGGAATAAATGTAATTGCAAATATAAATTCACTTCTCCACACTCTAAATAACAAACCTATAACTCTTCACATAATGTATAATAAAAACATAAGTCAGTACATATAATTCAAACTCGTCACATAAATCGAATATCTCAAACTTCCACACGCATGCATTTAAATCTGCACATATTACATATCCCAAGCCGAGCTCCCCGTTTGCCGAGCTTTCCATCGCAACCGAGGGAAAGAAAGCTGCGAGGATGACTAGGCAGGGCTGGTCTGGCGAGCGGAAGAAAATATTGAACATTGGTTACAAGTTCTGGATAATTGTTGCAAGTTGTGGCCTCTTGGGCAAACTGGTGAAGGGCGGGTGAAAGTCTGGAATGGAATGGTGTGAAAATGGTGGGCTGTAAGGTAACGATGATAGGAGAAATAATGATAATAAGCGCTAGAAAGTGCAGTCGCGGAGCGCAGATTACACCCGCCCACATGATTCAAGCTGAACCCTATTACCTTCAGCCCACATTAAACCTCAGGCGGCGAGAGGCCACCCCTAAGCTGAATAAAGCTGTCTGGTGAAGGCAAGAACAGAACAGCAGTGATTTGTGTCGTTGGCGGTGGGTTAGTGGACTCTAATTTTGACCCCGGAGAGACGATAGGCCACTTGTAAGCTGAATAAAATCGTCTGGTGATAGGAAGAAAAAAGCACTTACGATTTTCGTCATAGGCATAGGGTCAGTGGAGCGTGATTTTTAATCTTTGTATGGTGGAAGAACACTCCGAAGCTGAAAGAAACAGTCTGGCAGTACCAGCAACAGAATAATTTAGTTTCTGTCGTTTTTAGTGAGTGAAACAAACTGAATCATTTACTCCTTTATTAAGCTACCTTTGGGTCCGACCTCGGAATAAAAACTATATTTATCAAGAACTTTCTAAGAAATTATATGTATATGAGGGGAAACGAACGACGACTTGAGACGGGAAAAAGTTGGTAAAAAAAAAAAAAAATGACAAACTAAAGGATCAGGGCACTTATTCCCGCTCTCCACACACACACACACACACACACACACACACACACACACACACACACACATAACAGTTGTATTTTTTTCATTTTTACGCAAACTTTGTACCTTATTTGGACATGTATGGATTTTTTTTTTTTTTTTTTTACACAGAACGAAGTGAGTAGGTTAGGGTAATATCTCGAACGATGTCTATTTTTCCTGTTCATGATTGTTTTGAACTTCTAAATTACAATCTATCTATCTATCTATTGCCAGACGCCTCAATCCCGTTTGGGGTGGCCACAAACAAATCGCCTCCAAGTCGCCCTGTCCCCCGCCATTTCACTGCCCAGCTCCCAACTCACCCCCCTCTATCATATACCTCTCCACCCCATCCCTCCATCTCATCCTCGGCCTCCCCCTCCCTCTTCCCCCCTCCACCTCACTCACATACACTCTCTTCGTCAGTCTTTCACCCTCCATCCTCTCTACATGACCAAACCACCTCAGTGTGTTCCTCATAACGCTTCCTATCACATCCACATCCACACCACAATGCTCCTTTATATCCTCATTCGTCAGCCTGTCTCTCCATGTGACTCCACAGGCTTCTCTTAAATAACTCATTTCCACTGCTCTCACTCTTGACTTGTGTCCTTCCAACAACGTCCAAGCTTCACTTCCATACGTTAGAGTTGGTATCACAATACTGTCATGTAGTAACTTTTTCACTTCCATGCTCACTTCCCTGTTTCTTATCACTGCTTTCAAAGAACCAGCAACCTTTCTTCCCTGCTGTACCCTTTCAAGCACTTCACCCTCCAAACCTCCATCCTTACTCATCACACTACCCAAGTACTAAACGTACTCACATTTTCCAATTCCTCACCATCCAACCTCGCTGTACATTCACTGACTTCACCTCTCTCAAAGACCATCACTTTACTCTTCCCTACATTCACCTTTAGATTCCGTTTCTTACACACTCTCCCAAACTCATCCACCAAGCCTTGCAGCTCCCCTTCGTCTTCACTCAACAACACAGTATCATCTGCAAACAACAGTACAGGGAGTTTCCAAACACTATCCTCTCTCACCAGGGCCACTCCAACATCCACTACCCTACCTTGTACCTCTTTTATTACCCCATCCATGTACAGATTGAACAACCATGGAGACATGACACATCCCTGTTTCAACACAACTTTCAAAGAGAAAAATTCACTTAGTTCACCATCCACACGCACTGCAGCCTTCGCACCATCGTATATACTCTTCACAGCATTCAACAACTTCCCATCTACTCCATATATTCTTAACACTTTCCACAATCCTTGTCTATCCACCCTGTCATATGCTTTCTCCAAATCCATGAAAGCCGCATACAACTTCTTTCCCTTCTCTAGAAACTTTTCCACTAAAGATCTAAGAATGAATATCTGATCTACACAACCTCTTCCCTTCCTAAAGCCTCTCTGTTCTTCTCCAACTAATTTCTCTGTTCTTTCTCTAACTCTGTCAATAAGTATCCTACCATACACTTTTCCTATTATACCACGAAGACAAATGCCCCTATGATTACCACACACTTCTTTTTCCCCGTTTCCTTTGTACAAGGGAATAATTATACCTGACTTCCAATCCTCCGGGACTCTACCTTCCTCCCAGGCCAATCTGCACATCTGCCACATCCATTCTACTACTATCTTTCCCCCATGCTTCAGCATTTCACCACACACTCCATCAATTCCTGGGGCTTTCCCCGATTTAACTTTCTTCATTGCTTCCACAACTTCTATCCTACTGATTTCTTCCTGTCTTCTCACCTCCCTCCTTCTCCCAGCCATTCCCCAGTCCCTTATACTCACATTACTTCCATCCTCTGCGTTCAACAATTCCTTAAAGTGTTCTCTCCATCTGCTCACTTTTTCTCCCTTCTCCACTAGTAACCTACCATTTTTATCTTTCACTCCCGTGCTAACTTCACTTCCACCCTGTCTTACTCTTTTCATCTCTTTCCAGAACATTTTCTTACAGTCCCTCCACTTTACACTCAAATTCCTTCCAGATTCCTCATCCACTCTCTTCTTACTCTCTCTTACAAATCTTTTCACCTCTCTCTTTCTTTCTTCATATAACTCTCTCTTCCGCCTCTCAACTTCTTCCACGCCCCTATTTCTCATCCATTCATTGTATTCTTTCTTCTTTTGTGCCACAGCCTGTCTCACCTCTTCAGTCCACCACGCTGTTCCTTGCACCCCCCTCCGTCTTCTCTTCCTTCCACACACCACATCACTTGCTGCACATATTTCTTCTGTAAATATCCTACACACACCTTCCACGTCTCCCATCTGCTCCAATTCATATTTGCCCAATCGTTCCTCCACTTCTCTCTTATACTCTGCCTTTTTCTCATCCTCTTTTAACTTTTCCACTCTCCTTGCAACTACTCCTTCCTCTCGTCTTTCCCTTCTTTTATTCCTCCATCTTACTTGAATCCTAATTCTGGCCACCACCAAATAGTGGTCAGAAAGTCCACTCCTCCAACCTCTATAAGCTCTTGCATCCATTACACATCTTCGCATCCTTTCATCCACACACATTATCAATCATTACCTTCCTTTCATTCAGGTCACCACCCACCCTTCTCATCACTCGCCATGTATACCTGTGGATCATTTTATGCCTGAAGAGGGTATTGGCTATCACCAACCCGCTCCCAGCACAAATGTCCACTAACGCACTCCCATTCTCATCTATCTCAGCAGGCACACCCCACTCACCAACTATTCCATTCACCTTCACATTCCCAACTTTACCATTCATATCACCGATCAAAAACACTCTCTCATTCCTTCCAAACTTTTCCATGCACACTTCTACATTTGTCCAGAACTCTTCTCTCACTCTTCTAGCACGATCTTGCGTTGGTGCATACACACACACACAATCGCCCACATTTGTATTCCAACTTTCAACTTTACCCACACAATCCTTGACCCAACTGATCCTTACTGTCTTATGCTCTTCTTCCATCTTTTACTCACAACTATACATACTCCTTCCTTTGCCCTCTCATTCTCACCTACTCCTGCACATATACCCCATCCATACTCCCATTCTCTCACACTTCCTCCTCCCCATTTTGTTTCAGTTATTTCACATACATCCACTTTCGCACCCTCAGGCACCTGGACAATCTCTCTCTCTTTCACCTCATCATTCGCTCCTCTTACATTCCATGTACCCATTACCAAGTCCTTTGTCCGGTCCTGGGTCGTCATCGTTTGGTCATTCCTTGTCCGAGGCTTCTTGTTTGTTTTTTTAGTTAGTTGTTTTCCGGGGAGGGGCACTAGCCCTACGCCAACCCTTTTAGTCGCCTTTTACGACAAGCAGGGATATATATTTTATTCTGGCTATCCCCAAACAATTTTAGGGGTTGGTAATATCTATTCTATACGACAAGGAGAGCATGTCTTCACCCTTGTCTGTTTGTTTGTTTGTCTGTTAGCAGGATTACTCAAAAACAAAAAGAGCGATTTGGACTAAATTTGGTGGATAGATAGCCCATGTCCCAGAGAACAATCGATTAACTTTTGGGACCGATGTGGATCGTATAACAGATTCTGGACCCAAAAACAGTTTTTGCGAAACCCCAATCAGAGATGAGAAATCCTAACCCATACGTTGCCCTTGTCAGAGAGATGCGTTCCAATGAGTGTCCCTCTAATTTGTTTGTTTGCTGGTTTCATTGTCTGTTAGCAGGATTACCCAAAAACTAATAGAACTATTTGAACCAAATTTCGTGGGCAGATAGCCCATGTCCTAGGGAACAATCGATTAGCTTTGGGGACTGATCCAGATCGTATTACAGATTCTGGGTCCGAAAAACATTTTTTGTGAAACCCTAATCAGTGATGAGAAAACCTAACCCATTACGAAGAGTGGTTTGGAATTACATTGCCCTTGTCGGAGAGGTGCGCTCCACTGAGTGCCCCTCTAGTTATCGATATAACCGACTTGTGCGAGTACCAGCCTGGAAGTAGCAATCCCACCGCCCTGTCGAAGTTCTGTAATCTCTGAGGGACCTAAAAAAAAAATTCAACAGAGGAAGTCAGTGACGAAGGCCACTAGTTTGGGCTATCAAGTTCCAGAGAAAATTTATGTACAGTACGTATGTTTACCAGTTGTTTTGAAATACATGACTGGTGTCTAGTGGCCTTTAGAAAAACGTAATTCAAGATACAGTTGAAGAATAACAGCAATATGTTTGAAGGAAGATTATCGACGTACTCGTAACTGTTATCAATTATAGCCGTCAGTTAATCCCACTTGTTTGGTCATTTGTATCGAAAGTACAAACCAATACATCTAAGGTAAGAAGGAGCACTCGAAGAGTGCGACAAACGCACCCCATAAATGGTCTAAGGATTGAATATTTGACTTTGCCTTGTGATGGACGGCTCTCAGAATCGAATACTTCAGTCTTCCCTAACCCTCAGCCCATCCATAAAGTTTGATCCAAGTGGAATCAGAACTTTTTGAGCTGACCTTGCTCTGTGACCATTATCTTCGGCCTATAATTTTCAGAATAAACTTCATCCGTGGATGACCTCAGTTCCTCCAGCAATGTTTGGGTCAAATCGAATAAAACTCTGTGTCACTGGGTCAAATATTTGTCCACGCCCTGCGACATGACCTGTCATGGATTGCTCTCACTTTCTAATTCCTTCATTCCTGCTTTACTCTGAATCCTTTCCCAAAGTCTGATCAAATTAGATAACTTTTCAAACTGGCCTTTATTCTTCCTCCAAATTTACTTCAGTTCAGATCAGGACTGTTTTAATTATTTCGTCCACACACACACACACACACACACACACACACACACACACACACACACACACATAGGTCCAACTGTGACCTTGGCTGCTGACAGTGTTTTTGATACTGACTCCCTTCATCCTTGTCGTTATCAACCCATCCACCAAGCTTAGTCTAAATCAGACCAGAATTAATTAGGCTGATCTTGCCATGTGAGCCTAAATTTTGTTATTTCCTCCTAACACTGGCTTTTGATTGAACGTTGTCTATAACATATCCTTCATCCTTGCCTACCCTGAATCCTTCCACAAAGACTGGTCTAAATCTGATAAAATGAGTAAAAGTTTACCTGATAATATGACCTTGGCCTTTCATGTATTGATCTAAATATCGACAGATCATCTCCTTGTTTGACCTTCAACAAATCCACCAAGTTTGGTCGGAATCGGATCAAAACTGTTTTAGTTATTCTGTTCACACACAGACACACTTGGGTTGAACTTGTGCCTTGCGCTGTGGCCTTGACCTTTGACTGTTCTCGTAATCAATAATTCGAAGAAATTTGGTCTGGACTAGATTAAAGCTTTCAGATGATCTTTCCATGTGTCCTGAACTTCGGCTTACTGTTGTAAAAAACAGTAAGTCAGCTTCGTGGCTGACCCTAAACCGTTGCACAAAGTTTGGTAAAAAAAATTATCAAACCTGTTTATTTCACACACACGTGCGGGCTTTACGCCCATACACATACATAGCGACACTCTGAATAAAACATAACTTCTCTCTGGCTATCGTGAGCTTAGGTGTAAAAACTGTTACGCAAAATAGTTAAATTATGGAAATGTATCTTTGAGATTTGGCGGTGCTGTAATTCATAGTGGCTAGATTATTGGTACGGCTCATAAATCTGTATTTGCATATGTGCGTAACAATAGACATAGTGTATCCTAGTTTATTACATCAAGCGTAGCCAGTATGTCATGTTCTTGGCTTTGTCTTAGTGTCTATCCTTGAATTCACACTCAAACTTTTGAAGGGCTTACCCTAGAAATCTCTTCTATTTTATGTATTACTTTATTTACTTTTTATTTTCTATATTTATATAGAAGCTAATGATTACAGCTACGATATGAAGAGTGATATATATATATATATATATATATATATATATATATATATATATATATATATATATATATATATATACTATATGGGCATTTGTCTTCTTAGCGTAATAGGCAAGTATGTGGTACAGAAGGATACTTATTGACAGAGTTAGGGTAATAACAGAGGAATTAGTTGGAGAAGAACAAGGAGGTTCTAGGAAAGGAAGAGGCTGTGTAGATCAGATATTCATTCTTAGGTCTTTAGTGAAAAAGCTTTTAGAGAAGGAAAAAAGCTGTATGCGGCCTACATGGATTTGAAGAAAGCATATGACAGGGTGGATACACAAGGACTGTGGAAAATATTTAAGATAGATGGAACAAAATGAATCCCATGAAGAGTATGTATGAGGGTGCTAAGGCTGCAGTGCGTGTGGATAGTGAACTGAGTGAATTTTTCTCTCTGAATGCTGAATTGAAACAGGGATCTGTCATGTCCACGTGGTTGTTCAATCTGTATATGGATGGGATTATTAATGAGGTACAAGGTAGGGCAGTGGATGTTGACCGACTCTAATAAGAGAGGGCAGAGTCTGGAAACTCCCTCTACTGTTGTTTGCAGATGATACTTTATTGTTTATGAAGACGAAGGGGAACTGCAAGACTTGGTGAATGAGGTTGGGAGTGTGTGTAAACACGGAATCTAAAGGTGAATGTAGGGAAGAATGAAATTATGGTCTTTGAGAGAAATGGAGTCACTGAATGTACAGTGAAGCTGGATGAGGAGGAAGTGGAAAATATGAGTGCGTTTAAGTACTCTGGTAATGTGATGAGTAAGGATGGAAGTTTAGAGGGTAAAGTGCTTGAAAGGGTACAACAGGGAAGAAAGGTTGCTGGTTCTTTGAAAACAGTGATAAGGAACAGGGAAGTGAGCATGGAAGTGAAAAAGTCACTGCACGACAGTATTGTGATACCAACTCTAACGTATGGAAGTGAAATACATGGAGAGACAGATTGACAAATGAGGATGTGAAAGAGCGCGTGGTGTGCATGTGGATGCGACAGAAAGAGTTATAGGAGAACTACACTGAGGTGGTTTGGCCATGTGGAGAGGGTGGAGAGCGAAATACTGACGAGGAGAGTGAGGTAGAGGGTGGGAAAGGGAGGGGGAGGCCGAGGATGAAATGGAGGGACGGAGTGGAAAGGTATATGAGAGGGAGGGGTGTGACCTGGGAGCAAGGCAGTGAAGTGGCATTGGACAGGGCGACATGGAGGCGATTTGTTTGTGGCCACCCCTTACTGGATTAAGGCGTCTGGCAATAGAGAGATAGATAGTGTGTGTGTGCGTGTGTGTGTGTGTGTGTGTGTGTGTGTGTGTGTGTGTGTGTGTGTGTGTGTGTGTGTGTGTGTGTGTGTGTGTGTGTGTGTGTGTATTTACGTTTGGATGTATGTGCCTGTGCGTGTGCTCATTTATGTGCATGTGTGTGTGTGTGTGTGTGTGTGTGTGTGTGTGTGTGTGTGTGTGTGTGTGTGTGTGTGTGTGTGTGTGTGTGTGTGTGTTTGTGTAAACCGAAAAGGAATCCCCCCCCCCTCTCCCTAGCATGGGAATAAAGTTACTGAGGTTAGGTGAGCGTGCAAGTAACTGTAGTAGTGGTGTGTCATCTGCTTTACAGGATCAGGTAATGACTGTGTTGCGTCAAAGTACTCCCGAGTGAATGAAACCCCAGGCATGTTCAAGGATGATGCAGGATTGAGCTGGATATTATTAAACTTTAGTGGGTACTCCTGTGGAAGATTTTGACAGGTTGATAGGTGTAGAAACTGAGTCTTTGATACATTAAAAACAACAAAATTACTTTTACCCCAGTCAGAGATACGAGCCAAGTCAGACATTAGGTGTGTCATAGCCTCATTCCTTGTTTGTTGAAGTAACTGCTGAGATGGAATTTGCGGGAACCGAATGGAAAGGTGAAGGGTGGAATCATTAGCATATGAGTGGATAGGATTAGATGTACAGCTTAGAAGATCATTAATGAATAAAAGAAAGAGAGTTGGTGATAGGACAGAGCCCTGAGGAACACCACTGTTGACAGATATAGGAGAAGAACGATGGCCGTCTACAACGCAGCTATAGAACGACCAGAAAGGAAGCTATAGATGACGGCACAGACAGAAGGATAGAAACCGTAAGAAGGCAGTTTGGAAATTAAAGATTTATGCCAGACTCGATCGAAAGCCTTTGAGATGTCCAGTGCAATGGGAAAGCTTTCGCCAAAGTCCCGAAAGGAGGATGAAAAGGATTCTGAAAGGTAAATGAGAAGATCGCCAGTGGAGTGTCCCTGACGGAACCCATACTGACGATGAGAAAGAAGGTTGTGATAGGAAAGATGCTTTAAAATTTTTCTGTTAAGGATAAACTCGAAAACTTTTGAGATACAGGATGTTAAAGCAATTGGACGATAGTTAGAGGGTTGGGAATGGTCACCCTTCTTTGGGACTGGCTGAATGAGAGCAAACTTCCAGCAAGAAGGAAAGATGCAAGTTGAAAGACAATGGCGATAGAGTTTACCCATGCAGGGTGTAAGCACTGAAGCACAGTTCTTGAGGACGACAGGAGCCACCCCATCAGGCCCATATGCCTTGTTAAAACTGAGGCCAGTGATGGCAGAAATATACCAGCTGAAGAAATTTTAATGTCACCCATGAGGAAGTCAGAGGGGAGAAGTGATGGAGGAACAACACCAGAGTCTTATAAGGTGGAATTGGAGGAGAAAGCCTGAGCGAAGAGATCTGCTTTATCAGTGGAAGAAATAGCTACAGAGCCATCTGAGTAGAAAAGGGGATGGAAGGATGATGAGGTAAAGTTGTTAGAAAGGTTTTTGGCAAGATGCCAAAAGGAACGGGAAGAATTCGAGTTGGAGAGTTATGAGCACTTAGTACGGATGAAATTATTTTTAGCAAATGACTTGATACACTTATTTGTCATAACCAGAATGAGTGGTTGAGGCGCTTAAAAAATGTAAGAAGTGTGTATCCTGGTTGGGCACTGCAGCCAGCAACATTTTATTATATATATATATATATATATATATATATATATATATATATATATATATATATATATATATATATATATATATATATATATATACCTAGGCTGCTCTCTTCACACTGTCCATCCATCCTATTCGTGGTCTTCCTCTCAGCGTTACACCTCTCACATCAGATCTAGTTATCTTTTTCACCAATCGCTCATTATCCATTCTCTCCATATGCCCAAACCATCGCAACACCCTCTGCTCAACTCTACCAGCCATCTCCCGAACAACTCCAGTTCTCCTTAGCACTTCATCATTTCGCACCCGATCCATACGCGTCACTCCACACATACTCCTCAGACACCTCATATATATATATATATATATATATATATATATATGTGTGTGTGTGTGTGTGTGTGTATCTATATGTATCTGTATCTGTCTGTCTCTGTCTCTGTCTCTGTCTGTCTGTCTGTCTGTCTCTCTCTCTCTCTCTCTCTCTCTCTCTCTCTCTCTCTCTCTATGTATATATATATTCGTATAAACTCACTGCCCTTTGCTTTCTAAAACTCTGGACTATGAGCTTTGTCTGACTTCAGAAACCGTGTATTGCAATTCATTCACTAGAGTAAAACGCTCTGGCATGAGACACATCGAAACGTACTTGTAAAGAGAAATAACGCTCATATGGAATTTCATGGAGGGCAAGGGTCTTAATGCTGGTATTGCTGACTGTACGCAAAGCAACGGTGCGAAACCATGAACGAACTGCTCCCCTACTGCTGGTCCCCGCTGCATATTTCTGCACTAATGGCGGCAGACAGGCAGCAGGATCTGCATTTGTCAAGGTTCTTGTCCAATTTCAGGATAAGAAAGTCTCCACAATACCGCATTATTACCAGAAATCTGTTTAGAGTTTAGTTTCTTCACCTATAATCGCTGTAGCTTTGTTATGACATGTTTGGTAGCCTTATGGGCAACATGAGGGTATAAACAAGAATTCCTACGAGCAAAGTCCAAGAAAGTTTGTGAGTGTGTATCCAGACTCTCACCTCTCCCAGCAGTCCGGAAGTGGTGGCAGCAAGCACCACGGCCACTGCTGCCAGACCCACTAGCTCACCACACGTTACTCCACGTGTTGCTCACCCTCGAGCAATACCTGGGAGACGCTACACACTTTTGCAACCGTCTGTATTTTTCTCAGCTGCAGACTGTGGGGGAAACGTGGGATCAAGTAATTTACCCCCATAATCCCATGACAATTTTTCTATTCTCTTGATACAATAGACTTTTTTTTTTTTAATTATACAGAAACATATTAGAATAAAGGGCTTAACGGAGACTGAATTTAACCCTTCCATTATGAAAACTTTTATCCTACTGTGAATAAAAAAGTTCAGTGATAGTAATAGTAAAAGTCAAAAACAGGTCATTGGAGTGAAGGGATTGATGCCACAAAGGTGCTGACCGTCAATAGATTGCTTACAGACAAGATAATCATCTCGAAATATTCTAAAACTATCATTCTGAAAATTCCGTCACACTAATTGGCATTGTTTTTTAGTCCTATGGCATGTTACACCTGGCTGAGCGAATATTTGCCGAGTCTTCTGTCTTAGGGTATCAGGCGTGGATGTCCTCCCCCCCTTCTCCTCAATAATTTTAATTAGTACTTTAAGTTTCTCATAAGTGGATTTTGCAACAGCCCTTCAGACACCACTATGTAGTATTGTAACATGCCAAGGCAAGCAGGACGGTGTCATGTTTGGTCACCACATCCACATCCGGATCCGAATAATACCGCGAAAATGCGTGATCCATGACAGGAATGGATGTCTTTATTTTCCTGGTATACAAAATTAACACATAAATAGACGGAGAGACAAAAAAAAAAAGTCATGTCAGACACAAGAAAAAGAAGGAAAAATGACGGTATATTAAAATGAATGAAAATACAGCAATGTGATCATGTTCAATGCTCACAAGTAAGGAACATTGTATTGACAAAGGCTTTCAATACACGATAAATTTTCTCAAGCACTTCGGCAATAAGTGGAACATAAGATGTCAGAACATGCCATACACAAACATAAAAATTTATGTTACACGTAAGCTGCGTGTAGAAAACAACAATATGAAATCCAGCTTAAAGGCGAATGGTTACCTCAGCACCAAGTATGTTGCTGCTACGGGCACAGACACTCACAAAATTAACAGAACACAGAGGGTGGCAGTATCATGGTAAGAAATGTGTTTTATTATGAAACTGTTGTATAGGTTGTTGTCTCAGGTTCGGTGTTTTTAGCATAAACTTGTTTCAAACCAATACACTTTTGAATATGGAAAATCCCAAGACAATAATAATAATTATCTAAGAAATACCATTGACCCACAGGCAAACAAACTATGGACGACTATGTGCATAATTAAGCCTAGCAAGAACGCAACACCATAATACAAATTAAAAGAGTGGTACAGTATTTTCAACTTTAGTCCACAATCAGGTAAGAATTTTTTGGAGTGATTTTTTGACACTGACCGAATTAGAGGGGAAGGGATCTTCTGTATGAGATTTATGTCGCAGCGTTTTGCTAAGAAATCGTCTGTCTATCTATTTATCTACAGCCAGACGCCATAATCCCGTAAATGGTGGCCTTTTGGCTTTGAGTTTGTCGTTATACGGGGAGGGGCACTAACCCTCCGCCAACCCACTTATTGACACGTAGGGAACATATGGTTACCACCTAGTTTTATAAATGGTTTCCTGGCTTACAGGGAGCTATTAGGCTTGACACTCAATGTAAAGGTATCTGAAAAAGACAGAAAAACAATAAAAAAGTGACAGAACTGATGGAAGAAAGAGGAGGAGAGGAGGGCAGAAACAGAAAAAAGAATGATAAAAGCGAAGGAAGAAGCAGGCAGGACTACATCAAGTGAGTGGAAGATTGTCGCCACCACCTACCACCTAACAGTACTTAGTAATCGTACTTAGGAAATAATGACTGGGGATGAAAAGATTCTCCAGCATCTACCTCCGTCAGCTGGCGCATCTACGTTAAATTGAGCTGACCTAACCTTACCCAAGTCAACCAAGTTTTAATGCAGATACGGCAGCAGTCGCAGCAAGGACCTGGAGATTCCCCAAACCTCCGCATTCATTAAATACTATGAGAAAAAAAATAACGGTAAAGCCAAAGAGAAGACCCGCTAATTTGTTTAGAAGATGAAAAAAAAAAATCGTGCCTGATTATGGGCTGAAACTTGAAATACTACCCAGAGCAACTGACAAAGCTAGGGAATCATCCAAATTTATGGACGCAAAGCATCGCCAACCCCATCCACGACATAAACCCTGAAGTAGCCAACAGCCCCTTCCAGTGTTGGGCAGGGAAGACTCGTGGCCAGGCTAGGTAGTGTTCTGCCATCATTACATAGACCTCCATGTACCAGAGCTGTTACATGACGGCCATACTAAAACTTTCTTATCAATCTCTCCGTCCAAGGCATCCTGGCTCAACAAATTCCAAGGTGTCCAAGGCCCATAGTCACTGGTAGGATGGTGTGGCAGATCAACGTTCACGATTGCCAGTAGATGGGGAGTACCTTGGGTCTCAATGAGCTGTCTCACAACGACTCTTGAGAAAGAAGGTGGAGAGATAACTGTCAGCAATTAACAACACAAACATTACTGTAGCTTTTTTTTTTTTTTCCAAAGGTGACAAATATCCTAACCTATTTTAGCTCAGCAGTGCAGTCATACTGGAGGGTTGATTTGACTGGCAAGCAATTACAATAATCATTCCAGCCTCATAACTAAGGTTCGTCTAATTGCATGCAATTACAACTTAGTATGCATGTTGTGGAAGAGACTCAGTTCCGTCAGATGGAAACAAACGGACATTACCAGGCGTGAACACACTAACATACTGCCAGAGTTTAACCATTCAGATTTTCTTGCTCCCTGAATTTCTGCGAAAGTTATGTTGCAATGAATACCTTGTGTCTGTGCTCTGAGGCAAAGTGCATTCCATAACACCACACTAGAATAGACGCAAGATTGTTTTCTAAGTGGCTTTTGAAAGTTCGTAACACCTCTTCCTTAACAATTTATTATGCACTCTAGTCCAGGCGTCAGTATCCTACTGTATGTTACTGACGCAAAGTACGTCGATATTAAAACGATATAAACAACACACCAGAGATTGTTTGAGTGTAAGAAGCAAATATAAGTCGCCAAGGAAGAGGTGTCACGAAGCCTCCCTTGTCACTGAGAAAACGACCTTCTGAATTAATAATGGTCGTCATGGTAACCTTAGAGAGAAAATCTGGATGGAAGAGTCTAAAAGGGACCTTTGAGGGAGAGTTGGAGGAGAATTTGGAAAAGATAATTATAAGGAGAGTAGGATGGAAATGGATCTTGGGGAGAAGTATGAAGGAAGTCTAAGAAAAAGAGATGAGGAACTTGGAAAGGATTCAGGAGGTAGAGTATGGAAGATGGAGGAAGACTTGGAGGTGGAGTATTGAGAATGCTTTGGAGGGTGACTATTAGGAAAGAGTTGAAGGGGGAGGATGGTGGATTACTTGGAGGGGGAGGATGGTGGATTACTTGAAGGAGGAGTATGGTGGATTACTTGGAGAGGGAGAGTGGTGGATTTCTTGGAGGGGGAGTATGGTGGATTTCTTGGAGGGGGAGTATGGTGGATTTCTTGGAGGGGGAGTATGGTGGATTACTTGGAGGGGGAGTATGGTGGATTACTTGGAGAGGGAGAATGGCGGATTTCTTGGAGGGGTAGTATGGTGGATTACTTGGAGAGGGAGTATGGTGGATTTCTTGGAGGGGGAGTATGGTGGATTTCTTGGAGGGGAGTATGGTGGATTTCTTGGAGGGGGAGTATGGAGGAAGAAAAGTAAAACTAGGAAGCTGTGGAGGAGGACAAAATAATGGAAGGAGAGGTAGAGGTAGGTTAATATGGACCGCAGTAGCTGTGAATGTTCTGCTAACTTCTCAGTTTCCGCTGCTCCATACATGGAATCCTCCCAGGCTCTACTTATCCCATCAGAACAATTATATTCACCTAAGGAGAGATGTAATGGAGGGGTAGAATTTAACCAGGTATAAGAATAAAGATTTTGTGGTAGGTGCAGTTATTTCACCATGCACCACCTCCGGGGCACCGTGTTATGTCTGCTTGTGCTGGGGTACTGCAGGTGGGCCACGAGTAGCTGCTGTAACTTGTCGTCTCTTCTCTTTGTGAGGTGATCCCTCGCCTCCTGTGTTATTTTCTGTAGTACAGTCCCAATTTGGCAACTGTTCGGCTTTCACCCTCTTGGTGGGATTTATCTCATTTCTGGTTCAGCTGTAGGTGCTCTGATCTGTCTGCATGCTGACCCTGACCCTCTTGGGCTTGCCGCTCCAGCAGCTGAAGAGTAGCACTTCCAGGGACGTTGATAAGACTTTAAAAATGGGGTGGCTAATCTTTATTATGAGGGTGGTCCAAAAGGAACCATTTTGGTGAGAGAGACAACGGGTATTTCTTCGGAATTTCAGGTGGCCAGGCATATTTCAGGAGTGGCCGGTGTGACCTTAGTCACCTCTCTGACAACGTCACTGTACCCTGTGATTATATATGGCATTTTAACCCGACTAATAGTGCTCTCGTGGCCACTAATGATGGCTTCGTTGTCTCTGGTGGTAGCGGAGAGGGACACCTTCTGTCGATATACTGGAACGTCATAGCTGACCGGCTATACAAATAACTCAATTCCCTCCCCAACCTACGAAAGGAAATAGATAGGGTGCATCGTCGGCACAAATCTACACTCCCACGGATGACCAGTCTTTTGTTGCACCTGATGATGGCTTTATGGCCCCGGATCGTATCTTGATTAGCAACAATAACACCAGCATGCCTACAGTATACACCTCCCTCGCAAGCATTTTTTTTTTTCAGCCTCATTGGAATCGTGCTACTAAATAACTTCTTAGTGGTCGATGATGTAGGAAATCCGTGTCCTGGTGGCGTGCAATGGTGTGGTCGTGGTAGGTCGTTTTCCTGCAGTTCGTGATGGAGAGTGGCCGAGTTGAAATCGGAATTATGGACCTTGCACATTTACTAGGTCTCCTTTAGTGCGGTGCTGGTGGCCGTCAAGTCTCCTAGGGGAAGTCTAACTCCCCTCCTCACCTCCTTCAACTGGGCCTCTTATTCCCTCAAGGATCCGTGCTGTGACCTCATGCAGCCGGATGAGGTTACTGGCACACCACTCGTCATTCGCCACTAAACCTATGAGAACAACGAAATTCTTTAACTGCATAAAGTCGTACCAACCGTGGCTCCAAAATCAACTTCATTTATGCTTCTCTCTCTACACCTTCCACAACAGTAAGTCAACAGGACCTTCCCTCATTGTACTCTCCGTCAAGCAGTTTGTCTCTTAATTCCCACTTCCTTTCCTTAAGTCCTGGTCTCAAGTCAATGGCCTCCCACTCTGGGTGGTAGGTGAGGGGTGGGGCTTTGTAAAAGTTGCTGGCGAGGGTATAATTATGTACGTTCTTATTCCCCAGTGCACACTGTAACTTCAACTTACAGTATAAGTTCCTATTACTCATTGCAGCTATATTTATAGAACAACATCTCTCCCCCATAACTCTCATTAATAAGCTATGTTCCCATTATTGTGTTTTCTACACCACCCACCATAAAGTGAGTTCTCATTACTGTACATACTTTATCAGTCACCATAACTCCCACTCACAAGATAAGTTCTCATTACTGTATTCTGGTCACCGCTGCTTTTACTTCGCCACATAACGTTCACTTGCAAAGTAATTTTTCATGAACATTCTAGAGCATTACACTAACCACTAGCAATCCCTACCACTCACAAGGTCAGTTCTTTCTACAGTATTACACTACACCATTCACAATAACTCCCACGCACAAGGAAAATTAATTTACAGTATTGCGCTACACTACTCATCATAACCCCCACGCTTAAGGCAAATTCTTTCCACAGTATTACACTACACCACTCACCATAACTCCTACTCACAATACCGGTAAGCTTTTCTCCTCATCATACCTCCCACTCTCAAGTAAGTTTCATTGTAGGTCACCACTGATCACCCTGCACCGGTCACCGTAACTCCCACATTTGATAAGTTATCATTGATGTTCTTACTACATCTCGTACTTTAACCCTCCCCCACACAGGGCAAGTTACCATTGCTTAATAAAGCCGCAATTACTACACCGCTCAGCATATGGTAAGTTCCCATTACTGGTCATCACTGTATTTATTAGACTACTCACCACAGCTTCCAGTCATATAGTAAGTTTAAATTTGCATTACTGTTTTACTATATCATTCACCTTTTCTTTCAACAATTATGTGGGTTCCAGTTTGTGTATTTGCTACACTACTTATCATAGCGCCCACTCATAAGGTAAACTATCATTACTGATCACTACTGTACTAACATGCGCGGTAACTTCCACATACAAGGTAATTTGCAGTACAGTACTGTACAATGCTGTATTTAATACACAACTCGTCTAAACTCCAAAGGCGAGTTCTCACTTTTCTGGCCACCGATATACTCCTATATAGTATACCCCTAACGTATTTTACACTTACAAGGTAAATTTTCATTCATGTATTTATTACAAAGCTCACTACAACTCCCAATTTACAAGGTAAGTCCTCACAACTGCAGTTAATCCACACTTACTAAACTCTTACCCACAATGTAAGTTCGCTCTACTGATCCCCTTTTTCGTTACACCAATCACCATAACTCTCACTTGCAAAGTAAGTTCCAGTTGCTGATCACCACTGTATCTTGTCACAATCATAAGGATTTCCTACTTCTTCTCAGGAGTTACATTACATATTTCAGGCCATCAGTCTACTTGTCTTGACCATAAACCACCATTTATGTTTCTTCAATCAGATTATAACTCACGTAAAAAATGAGTCATTACTCATCAGGCGCTGAGCTGGTCATCCTGATATACTGTAGGTTCAAAAATACCTGTGTATCATTCCATGACTGTTGCCAGTACCGGATGCTAATTGAGGTTTCCATATCAATAAATGTGATGGTCAAGTAGTGGGTTTTAAATGGAAAGAAGCAACTTCCTTTGTTAGCGTGCCTCATAACACAGGGATATCATCCAATATGACAGGCTCATTTTGACAAGTGGATAAGAATGGGTTGGAGAGGAACACAGGAAACTAGTTTGGGCGAGATTAGATCAAAGCAGTTTGAGTAAAATGGCCAAACATTCGATACCGTCCTGTTACCTTTACCTTTGACCTACTATTCTCAAAATTTAGTTAATTATATCTTTTATGATCAACATTCTTCTGAGTTTAGTTTCATTGTAATCAAAACTGCCTGAGCTGACTCTGCCTCGTAATCTGGAGCTTTGACTATTTTCGGTGAAAATCTATCTCTTATTTCTTTAATGATGCCCAATCATTATTCCATATTTGATGCAATTGCAGCCGGTAATTATTCCACACTGTTAATAAAAGGCAGACAAGCAGGACAGACAAACGAACTGAGCCAAGCTGTTTACACCCCCGCGCAATGGGGGCGACTGTAGTAATGAATTCGTAAATGTTTTTGTGCTGAACAGAAGAATAGAACATCTTTTTCTTTCTGTTTATATATCTATCTGTCTGTTTATTTGTCATCCATTTCCTTTTTACCCTATAAGGAAGGTAGAGGCCCAGGGCTAGGCTACCAAGTCGTGACATTTGAGGCAAGGGTGACCAGCCTCATTCGCATCCTGAGTGAGATTATATTAGCAATAAACCTCAACCAGCCCTGGAATGTAAACCATCTGGCTAAAGCTGCTTAACCGATTAGACCTCCAGGCGTCATTGACTTATATAGTTACCACTACACACAGTACGTGGTTGCTTGGACCCCAGGATGCAATTTGTCTGACACTCAATGTAGAGAGGATGATGGGCACCCTCACCATCCATACTACTTTTCACTCAGCCTTATTACCTCGGCCGGGGCGGAGCCAGGCGAGGTATTGTTGCTGGTCGAGTGTGTTTGTTTTTTACTTGTTTCTTTGTTTGTTAGCAACATTACAGAAAAATAGCTGAATGAAATTACATGAAACTTTCAGGATATTTGGGCACTGGTCCCAAAAGGAAGTGGTTAAATTCTGGAGGTAATCGAGTGAACCTGAAAGGTCAAAATCAAGGGCACGGATTTTCAGAGAACTATAACTTGAAACCGGTTGAAGATAGAGATATTTACTATTAACATCATACTGGTATTTCCATATGGGCTTTCATTTGGCACCAAGACCTTTGACCCTGAGTGACCTTGAAAGGTCAAACTCAAGGTCACGGATATTCAGGGAGCTATAATTAGAAACTGGTTGCAGATGAATATTTACTATTATCAACATACATACCCCCTGGGGGTAGGGGGGTTTTTCAAGAATACTCCCCCAGTATCCCTGCTTGTCGTAAAAGGCGACTAAAAGGGTTGGCGGAGGGTTAGAGCCCCTCCCCGGAAAACAACTAACTAAAAAAACAAACAAGAAGCCTCGGACAAGGACCGACCAAACGTTGACGACCCAGGACCGGACAAAGGACTTGGTAATGTGTACATGGAATGTAAGAGGAGCGAATGATGAAGTGAAAGAGAGAGAGATTGTCCAGGTGCTTGAGGATGCGAAAGTGGATGTATGTGGAATAACTGAAACAAAATGGGGAGGAGGAAGTGTGAGAGAATGGGAGTATGGATGGGGTATATGTGCAGGAGTAGATGAGAATGAGAGGGCAAAGGAAGGAGTGTGTATAGTTGTGAGTAAAAGATGGAAGAAGAGCATAAGACAGTATGGATCAGTTGGGTCAAGGATTGTGTGGGTAAAGTTGAAAGTTGGAATACAAATGTGGGCGATTGTGTGTGTATGCGCCAACGCAAGATCGTGCTAGAAGAGTGAGAGAAGAGTTCTGGACAAATGTGGAAGTGTGCATGGAAAAGTTTGGAAGGAATGAGAGAGTGTTTTTGATTGGTGATATGAATGGTAAAGTTGGTAATGTGAAGGTGGATGGAATAGTTGGTGAGTGGGGTGTGCCTGCTGAGGTAGATGAGAATGGGAGTGCGTTAGTGGACATTTGTGCTGGGAGGGGGTTGGTAATAGCCAATACCCTCTTCAGGCATAAAATGATCCACAGGTATACATGGCGAGTGATGAGAAGGGTGGGTGGTGAACTGAATGAAAGGAAAGCAATGATTGATTATGTGTGTGTGGATGAAAGGATGCGAAGATGTGTAAAGGATGCAAGAGTGTATAGAGGTTGGGGAGTGGACTTTCTGACCACTACTTGGTCGTGGCCAGAATTAGGATGCAAGTAAGATGGAGGAATAGAAGAAGGAAAGACGAGAGGAAGGAGTAGTTTCAAGGAGAGTGGAAAGGTTAGAAGAGGATGAGAAAAAGGCAGAGTATAAGAGAGAAGTGGAGGAACGATTGGGCAAATATGAATTGGAGCATATGGGAGACGTGGAAGGTGTGTGTAAGACATTTACAGAAGAAATATGTGCAGCATGTGATGTGGTGTGTGGAAGGAAGAGAAGACGAGGGGTGCAAGTAACAGCGTGGTGGACTCAAGAGGTGAAACAGGCAGTGGCACAAAAGAAGAAAGCATACAATGAATGGATGAGAAATAGGGGCGTGGAAGAAGTTGAGAGGCGGAAGAGAGAGTTATATGTGGAAAGGAAGAGAGAGGTGAAAAGATTAGTAAGAGAGAGTAAGAAGAGAGTGGATGAGGAATTTGGAAGGAATTTGAGTGTAAAGTGGAGGGACTGTAAGAAAATGTTCTGGAGAGAAGTGAAAAGAGTAAGACAGGGTGGAAGTGAAGTTAGCACGGGAGTGAAAGATAAAAATGGTAGATTACTAGTGGAGAAGGGAGAGAAAGTGAGCAGATGGAGAGAACACTTTAAGGAATTGTTGAACGTAGAGGATGGAAGTAATGCGAGTATAAGTGGCTGGGGAATGGCTGGGAGAACTAGGGAGGTGAGAAGACAGGAAGAAATCAGTAGGATAGAAGTTGTGGAAGCAATGAAGAAAGTTAAATCGGGGAAAGCCCCAGGAATTGATGGAGTGTGTGGTGAAATGCTGAAGCATGGGGGAGAGATAGTAGTAGAATGGATGTGGCAGATGTGCAGATTGGCCTGGGAGGAAGGTAGAGTCCCGGAGGATTGGAAGTCAGGTATAATTATTCCCTTGTACAAAGGAAAAGGGGAAAAAGAAGTGTGTGGTAATCATAGGGGCATTTGTCTTCTTAGTATAATAGGAAAAGTGTATGGTAGGATACTTATAGACAGAGTTAGAGAAAGAACAGAGAAATTAGTTGGAGAAGAACAGGGAGGCTTTAGGAAGGGAAGAGGTTGTGTAGATCAGATATTCATTCTTAGATCTTTAGTGGAAAAGTTTCTAGAGAAGGGAAAGAAGTTGTATGCGGCTTTCATGGATTTGGAGAAAGCATATGACAGGGTGGATAGACAAGGATTGTGGAAAGTGTTAAGAATATATGGAGTAGATGGGAAGTTGTTGAATGCTGTGAAGAGTATGTACGATGGTGCGAAGGCTGCAGTGCGTGTGGATGGTGAACTAAGTGAATTTTTCTCTTTGAAAGTTGGTTTGAAACAGGGATGTGTCATGTCTCCATGGTTGTTCAATCTGTACATGGATGGGGTAATAAAAGAGGTACAAGGTAGGGTAGTGGATGTTGGAGTGGCCCTGGTGAGAGAGGATGGTGTTTGGAAACTCCCTGTACTGTTGTTTGCAGATGATACTGTGTTGTTGAGTGAAGACGAAGGGGAGCTGCAAGGCTTGGTGGATGAGTTTGGGAGAGTGTGTAAGAAACGGAACCTAAAGGTGAATGTAGGGAAGAGTAAAGTGATGGTCTTTGAGAGAGGTGAAGTCAGTGAATGTACAGCGAGGTTGGATGGTGAGGAATTGGAAAATGTGAGTACGTTTAAGTATTAGGATGGAGGTTTGGAGGGTGAAGTGCTTGAAAGGGTACAGCAGGGAAGAAAGGTTGCTGGTTCCTTGAAAGCAGTGATAAGAAACAGGGAAGTGAGCATGGAAGTAAAAAAGTTACTACATGACAGTATTGTGATACCAACTCTAGCATACGGAAGTGAAGCTTGGACATTGTTGGAAGGACACAAGGCAAGAGTGAGAGCAGTGGAAATGAGTTATTTAAGAGGAGCCTGTGGAGTCACGTGGAGAGACAGGCTGACGAATGAGGATATAAAGGAGCGTTGTGGTGTGGATGTGGATGTGATAGGAAGCGTTGTGAGGAACACACTGAGGTGGTTTGGCCATGTGGAGAGGATGGAGGGTGAAAGACTGACGAAGAGAGTGTATATGAGTAAGGTGGAGGGTGGAAGAGGGAGGGGGAGACCGAGGATGAGATGGAGGGATGGGGTGGAGAGGTATATGAGAGAGGGGGGTGTGAGTTGGGAGCAGGGCAGTGAAATGGCGGGGGACAGGGCGACTTGGAGGCGATTTGTTTGTGGCCACCCCAAACGGGATTGAGGCGTCTGGCAATAGATAGATAGATAGAACATACAGGAAGTCCAATATGGGCTCTTAATTGGTACCACGACCTTTAACCTTAAGTGACCTTGAAAGGTCAAACTCAAGATAACGGATATTCAGGGGGCTGTAACTCGAAACTGGCTGAAGATAGAGATAGTTACTATTATCAAAATATAGGAAGTCTCATATGAGCTTACAGTATTTAACAGCAATAAAATAACTGCTGTCAGTCGAGGTTTGTTTTGCCTGGCACCACTTGTTACATAAGATTTTTACCTCCGTCGTAAGACACCAGATATAAGAAAAGATCTCGTGCTTACTTTGTTATTGTTGTTGTGCTTGGAGAAATTTGGAATTAACCCACAGCCACGCCCATACTGGCCACCCTACAACGCCCGTCACCACAGGGTATAATTCCCTATCCTGGCCCTTCACCCAACACCGTCCCAGCCTAATCTGCCCAATTCCTTCCATTCACATTTATCATTTCCTGTATCACTTCCTCCCTCTCCCTCCCCCCCTCAACACACACATCGAACTTCAAAGAGTTATTTTTTGTTCCCTCCCTGCCATCACTACCATAGATAGGACTTCCTTCTTCACGGGGTGTATTCATATCCCCCTTCCGAGCACTCACCACTTTCGCACCCTTCCTACTTACGTCACCCATATTATACGCCACCATCTCCGACTTGTACTTTACTAGGCTTCCTACAACACCCATCTGCACAACTTATTCCTCCACCATCCTAACCCCCGCCACCCGCTCCCCTCCACCCATGCAGTATATTTTACTTCTGATGCGGTGAACATGGTAAAAATGAAAGCCTCAAGAACTAGCCGACCCGCAAAGCCCATCAACTCAGGGTTCACTTCCCCCATCCTGCCGCACCACCCACCATCATCACAGGCCATCCCTCCCACTCGTCCACGCCCACTCCACCCAGTCCTACAAGATCATAATCGACATGAAAGAAAAAACTGCAGAGATAAAGTTTCTTTTTCATCATCTTCTTCAATCTCTTTCTCTTTCTCTCCTCCTCCTCCTCCTCCTCCTCCTCCTCTTTCTCTCTCTCTCTCTCTCTCTCTCTCTCTCTCTCTCTCTCTCTTTCTCTCTTTCTCTCTCTCTCTCCATGTGCCTTCAAGGGTAAGACCGGAAACATTACGCATTCACCTGAATCGATTTAATGGGCCTAAAGGAATGTAAGAGAACCTGAAGATATGAGCTTAAAACACACACACACACACACACACACACACACACACACACACACACACACACACACACACACACACACACACACACACACACACACACACACACACACCGATACAGCTAACTTTGTAATCATGCCTTCACAGCCATGAAATGAATCTTAACACACCTAAATCGATCTGATGGACATGAAGTAACCCAAACAGACCTAAAGTGATGAAAAATGACTGACCTGACTAATCTGTGTCTACGAATGGCTGTAGTGAAGTAGAATAACTAAAATGGCTGACGAATATGAATGCATGTGGCAGGACCTGACTGAGCAGATTGGATGCTAAGGTTTCGAATTAACCTACGTAGACGGGAATACCTCTAACCAGACCTAAATAATCTGAACTGACCCGACTGATGCCGAGTGTAGCTCATGTGAGGGACCTGGCTGGGTCTAACTGAGCCTTCATTTACGTAACTGGACCTAACATTCTCTATTTTGACTTGACATAAGCTAAGGGGGGCAAAACTGATGTGGGTGGCCTCACTGGAACTGTAAGGGAATGATGACTCTGAATGCATGTAATTGGCTCTGAGTGATCCCAGTTGATCCTGAATGGTCCCCAGTGAACCTAAATTGATGTGACTACTCAAGATAGAATGTGATGAATATGGGACGTCAGTAAATGTATTCTATATTGCGTAAGAGGTCTGTGTTGATAATGAAAAGGTATTAATAACGTTGAAGGGGGAAATTAAGTGCAATAAGCAATACTCGTATAGTTCGGTTGGGAAGAAAATCTCCTAAGCATACTAAAATACATGCCTCCAAGGTGAGAAAGAGCAAGGCAAACCCCCAGAGTGAAAATGATCACCGCTTTCCATGCGGTGGGATATTTATTCTTTTATTCTCTACGTTTGTCAGGTGATTTCATTCGTCTTAGGAAAGCCACCTAGCAAGGAAGAGCTGTAGATAGGTGAAGGGAATATCTAACAATATCATCATCATCTAGGCTGTCTGTCCCATCCATAAGAGGGATGAAGTAGGGTCCAGTGGGAGAACCGTGCAACTTGCCCAGTGAAAGGGAGACCACACACTCATGCACTCACAATTGAAGCCTCTTGGATCTGTCTCTACCTCATTCCATCAGTATAAAAAAATAAATAAATAAATAAAAATAAAAGGCCTCTCCTACGCTGAGTTCAAACAACTAGAGAGGGCAAGTATAGTGTAAAAGACGACACAGAAATAAAAATGTTGAAGAAACTTATTCTTAGATCGTAAGGGAAAGAAGCGGCAGAGAGAGACAAACCAGGGTAATGAATATCCGCGTGAAACATATGAGGTAAAGTGAGACAGGTGATACAGAGAGGGAAAGGGTGAGGTAGGATGGGGGATGATGAGACAGAGAGACAGAATGGTATGCGGAAGGCAGGGTGATGTTGGGCGGGGGATGATGATACAAAGAGAGGCAGAGTCTAGGCAATATGGGGAGGGACAGAGTGATGTAAGGCAAGGGATGATGAGACAGAGGGTGATGTAGGGTGAGAGATGGTGACACAAAAGAGAGGCACGGACTGTGATGTAAGACAAAAGTTGGTGAAACAAAGAGGGGCAAGATTGTGTAGGGCGAGGGATGTTAACAAAGAGAGATTGGATGATACAGAGATGGACAGGGTGATGCGCGAGGGATGTTGAAACAGAGAGGCAGGGTGATATAGAAATGGACAGGGGCACGTAAAAGGAAAACTGGGGACTCAAAGAGGGGTAGAGTGATGTAGGGCGAGGGATGGTGAGAAAAAGAGAAGCAAAATGATACAGGCTGTGGTAGAACGAGGTAGGCTTGGCAAAATGAAGAGAAAGAGGGGAGGGGGGATCGTGATAAAGGAAGCATGGTGGGGTGTAGCAAGGGGTGGTGAGGGAAAGAGAGGAAGGATGACAGAGAGGGGCAGGATGAGGTGGTATACTGAATGGAACGATGGGAGGAAAATAATGGGGCAAAGGAAAATAAAGAAGTAAGGTGTTGTGAGAGATGAGGAGGCAGGGTAATATAGAGCAAAGAAGAGTGAGCAGATTAGGTAAGGAGAGGGAAGGGAACTACACGGAGGAAGAAGTGGGATGTAGGTCGAGGGAGGTAAAAAGTGGAGCACATTCTTTCCAGTTCTCCTTTATCTGAAATCTCAGCAATGCTCACCACCACTTCTGGCTGTCCTCTCCATTACCTGATCCACTTAACCATTTATCATTTCTATCCCCAGTGACCTAGAAAAGTTGGGACGGCACCCTACCCGTATCCTTGGCCGCCATAGAGTTCCAAAATACCTGACCTTTATCTTTCAGCAAACTCTTCTCGCTCTGTCAGCCCTTCTCTCTTTGACTCCTCTAATTACAGTATTATTTCAGTAACTTGTGCCATTGTTCAAGAAAGGCATCAGGACCCTCCCAAGAAGTGAAATGTATGGTATGACGACTTGGATGACTGTGTGACCTGTGCATTATGAAAATTATTTTCTTAGGCATGAAAGCAAAAGATTTCCTGTGGTTAATATCCAGAGGTATAATTCTTCTTCTAGTGTTGTTGAAAACAAGGAGAGGCTTTCCAAAGGTATCGTCGCCAAGTACGCTACTATGCTTCTGCCTGGAACTATACAGTATCTGTTTTTTGTCTTGTTAAATATAATTTTACTGTTGCAAGTGCAATAAACTTTCCAGTCCAAACTACTTACATAACCTCTAGTACCTTGCTAAAAACTTCTCCAGTAACTACGTCCTCTTGCCCTCCACGTTAACCACTCAGTGACTCTAATGTTTAGTTGCTTCATCCTGTGATAGACCTGAATTCTTTGCTAAAAATTTGTACTCAAATTTTGCTTCGGACGAATCCTGAGGTGTTCCTTCATTTCGTCCTCCCTCTGATTTTGTCATTCCTGATATTGCAATTTCTTTTTTAAAAATCTCTCTCTGGTCTCAGGACTAAAAAGGCGTACGGTCCTGCTGGGGTGCCTTCAGTTGTTCTCATAAACTGTGGTTCCGTGCTGGCACTGCCTAGACAAACACTATCCTCATTGTCTGTCATCCTACACATTTCTTCTTGGTGTTATTCAGCCTCATCTGAATAAGGGTGATTATTCCCAAATATCTCTCAACTGCGCTAAACTCTTGTATTTATTTATATTCTCAGAATCTATCTTTAAGAAGATCTTGAAGCACCTCTCTTTTTATGAGTTTCTTTCTGGCCATCGATATTAGCTTCATCAAAGACACTTGGCTGGCGATCTTCTCACATACTTTTCAGATTCCTGGTCATCCACCTTCCGGGACATTGACATAATTTTTGCTACTGCACAACAATTTTCAAAAACCTTCGGTAGATCTGGCATAAATCTCTACCTTCCAAGCTACACTCATTTTGTTTCTCTCCTCCTTACCTTCATTTCAAGTTTCTTTCCCGATCATTTTGTGGTTGTTCTTGGAGATGACAGGTGCTCTTCGAATTATTTCACTAGTGGTGCTCCTCAGCATTCTATCATTATGCCAGTTCTCTTCTCCCTCCTCATCAATCACCTGAGTTGTACTTTTGTCCCATTCTACCTACAGGTTGACGACACGACCCTTCACTTTTCCACCCGTTTTCTCAGCGTCCTTTACAATAGTTATTACAACAGTCACAAGATGAGACTTTGGCATTTCTAACTGCTGAATTCTCTCCTATTTCTTAATGCGGCAGTAAAAAACTTGTGTTTGTTATTGCCTTATAAATTTAAAATGTCAATCTTTCACCGCACCTCAATTTTTCCATCATTGTTACTGCAATCCGTCAGTACCTCTCAGTATCCTTCGTGCTCTTTTCCACTATATAGAAAGATCGCACTATCTCTCATGCAAATATAAATCTTGCACAGGTTGGGGGTACTGAATCGAAGCCAAGCCTTTCTTAAACTTACTGTATTCAGGTTAAGACATTACCCAGGTCCTTATTCTCCCTCATTTGTGTGAGGGGCGGGGGTGTGGGAGGGTGCTCACCACAGGCAGCATTTCTAAAAGTCAATATCATTTCATTTCATCAGTTTCTCTCTCTCTCTCTCTCTCTCTCTCTCTCTCTCTCTCTCTCTCTCTCTCTCTCCAGTAAAAAGAGAGGATGAACCAGGGACTTGGATGTTGATATAAGAAGACAGGGCGAGACGAGCTCAGGTACAGACAGTTGAAATAGGTGGAGACAGCAGGCAGGGTGGAGTGGGTGAGACGATAGCAGTCAAGGCGCAGGGGGTGAGGCAGGGAAGGAGAGGATGGTAAGGGTGGAATGGGGAGGGAAGGGCGAGGCAGGTCATGGGGTGGAGAGAGCTAGACACAACCAGGTCAGTCTTTGTCCCAGTCAGTGTTGTCGCCAAAGAATCTGACAACTGAATGCCAACTTCTTCTGAGCATGTATGCTTTTGTGTCTGAGTGAGAGATTTAGGAGATATACATACAAACATACATACATATATATATATATATATATATATATATATATATATATATATATATATATATATATATATATATATATATATATATATATCAGCGAAGTTAAGCAACGTTGGGTCTGGTTAATACTTGGATGGGTGACCGCCTGGGAACACCAGATGCTGTTGGCATCCCTACGTGTCAAGTGGGGTTGGTGGAGGATTAGTGCCCCTCCCTGTAAAACAATTAACTCCAAGCCCTTGGCCACCCCGTCTGGGATACATGGCGTCTGGCAATGAATGAATGAAAATGATATATGGAGGAATAGAAGTACAAAACAGGCTCTCCCTGTTCTTTACTTAGTGCATAAAAAAAAGAAAGTTCCCAAAATATGGTGTAATGCTACAGTTATTTTACTTTACAAGAGAGGCGACCCCAAAGATCTTTGTAATAATTGACCCATTAGCTTATTATCAGTCATTTACAAAATCTTCACTAAAGTCATAACGAGCAGAATAACAACAAATCTGGAAGAAAACCAACCTCGTGAACAGGCAGGATTCCGAGCCAGGTACTCAATTACTGATCATCTACACACTATGACTTGGCTAACTGGCAAAACTACAGAATATAATAAACCACTGTGCTTAGCTTTTGTTGATAACGAGAAGGCTTTCGACTCAATGGATATTAAAGCAATTATAAATTCATTGCAGGAAAAAGGAGAAAATAAGAACATTGTAAAACTGCTCAAAAACATATATAAATAAGGAATTGCTACAGTTCAATGGTATACAGGCTAGAAAAAATAAATAAGATCGAGAAGCGCGTGAGTCAGGGAGATACAATTTCACCAAAATTATTTACAGCATGCCCAGAAAATTGTTCAGAAAACTAGACTGGGGAAACAGAGGAGTAAACATAGACAGAGAAAACCTAAACCATTTAAGATATGCGGATGACATTGTCCTAATCTCAGAAACAGCAGAGACATTGCAAGATGTGCTAATGGTCAGAATAAAGTCTCAAAGTACGGATGGAGATGAACCGAAATAAAACTAAAGCAAAGTTTAAACAAAAAAACACCAAAGAGCATTATCAGAACAAGCGAAGAAAGTCTTGAAGTCGAGGAGTACAACTACTTGGAGCAAATCCTAAATATAACGAAAGAGCATGATAGCAAAATAAAAAGACGCATTGCAATTGGATGGAAAACTTTCGGTAAACATAGAGACATCATGAAAAGTAGCTTGCCAATTTGTATGAAACGAAAACCGTACACCGAAAGTACAGTCTAATCCCAGCCATGACGCACGGTTGTGCGACCTGGAAACAGACAAAATAGTTGGAAGATCAACTAATCCGTTCTCAAAGAGCAATGGAAAGGTCAGTGTTGGGAATATCTTTAAGTGACAGGAAAAGATCAATTTGGGTGAGATAGCAGACTAAAGTCAATGACATTATAGATATTAAAAAAGAACAGAAATATGAGGTAGGCAGGTCATGTAACAAGAATAAGGGATAACCGATGGAGCAAGAGGCTGACTGACTGGACTCCAAGAAATTGGAAGCATTGCAGAAAAAGGCCAGACAGAATGTGAAGAGATGAGATAAAGAGGTTTGTAGGCAAATCATGGCAGAGACTGGCTCAGTCAAGAAAGTCGTGGAGTAGGTTGGAGGAGGCCTTTGTTCAGCAGTGGAACTTCGGTGGCTGATAATATATATATATATATATATATATATATATATATGTATATATATATATATATATATATATATATATATATATATATATATATATATATGTATATATATATATATATATACTGAATGATAGGGGATATGTTTTATTGGGCTCAGTTCATGCAACATCATTTCATGAGTTTTACTGACTTGTCAGAAAGTTCAGTATACATTCTCAGATGCAGAGAAAGGAGGACAGATATGGCTGTGATATCCTAGTACAGGCTGCACACTGGACTCTCAGCTGTAATGCGATATTTGGGGGCGTGACCCCTAATGATTCTTGGGGGTTCTTCGCAAACCCCCCAGATAAACCATCTGATATAGAGGAAAATGAATACATGAATTTCAACGAACTCTTCGGGTCAGTTCGTCTTGTTCCTTGAAAATGTCTTCAACTGTATAGGCAAAAATTTCCCATCATTATTTTTAGGGAGGTCAGTCCCCCTCCAAATCTAATAAAGGATACAAAACAGGGGAAGGAGCGCAGATATCATTTTGATATCTTTTTACATGTAGAATGGGCTCCCCTATGTTCACTACAACTACTACTGAAACCACCACCACCACCACCACCACCACCACCACCACCACCACTACTACTACTACTACTACGACTATCACTACTTCTAGTACTACTACTATTTTGTAGTTCATTCAAATTGGCATACATAGCACAGGATTGGGTAGGCAGTTCCATGTTTTCTCTGAATGCTACGGGAAGAGACTGATCATCTGCTGCTTTATATAACATAATGTGTCAGAGAGATAAACAGATCGACAGGCAAACAGCTTCCCAGCTATACATACATATACGGTACACACACACACACACACACACACACACACAGAAAGAGGGGGGGGGGGCTGCGAGTGTACAGCATATCAATTTTGTGAGAGATTGTGAGGATATTAATTTTTTGTAAGGGCATGTTTGTGACAGAATAATCATGTGCTTGTGAGAACTTATGTTATTCTTCTGACGGAGACTGAGTGCATACATGTTGCAGTGAGTTCATGTAACCAGATTTCATAAAACCCCTAGTGAATTCGCGAGCTGAGTTTGAACTGGGATGGTTAATTTAGGTTAGGTGAATTTCGGCTGCGGTTAAGTTAGACTGGGATAATATAGGTTAAGTTTAGGTTAGGTTAGGCTGGGTAAGATTTGCTTAATTTAGATAAAAGCGTAACATAACTTAGCAATCATCCAAATTAACTTAACCTAACCAAACCTACCTAACCTAACCTAAACTTAACCTAGATTATCCCAGGCTTTCCTAACCGCTACCGAAATTAACCTAACCTAAATCATCCCATCCCAGTTTTAACTCATTTTACGAATTCACTAGAGATATCATGAAATCACTGGTCACACAACTTCACCGTAACATATATACTTGAAAGATTTTGTTAATGTATTTATGTACGAGATAAATTCTGAATGTATATTTGTGTCTCTGTCAGAGATCTTACGAGCATATAGACTATTTGTATATTTCGGATTATTTGTGGCTAAATCAGTGAAGCTGCATATACTTCTAAACGTCCTTGTGATAATACCATAGTTTGTTCACGTTATACATGGAGGAGATATTAGTCCCATTGCTGACCATTAAACGTAGCTTGATGGCAGCCTAAGGTCATGCTATGGCTCTACTCGTACATCCTTTCTACAGCATTTCTTTGTGACTGGCATCGTGTTCTAGTGTTCATCTCTTTTTACAAGTCATTAGTTAAGTTTGGTGAAAGATAATTTTACGCCTAGTACAAGTGGAAAGAGTAAGGTAAGTTAAAGTTACGTTCCCATCACAATACTCATTCCCTACATGCTTAGTCATTTGCTTTTCGTTTATATTCTTCCCTCACAAATGTTAATTTGTACGGGAACTATTCCATAGAGATTAATTTTCTTTACCAAACCCTTCAGACAAAGGGCTTGTTCCAAGCTGAGTAGAGGCCTAGCCGTCCAATGGTTGCTGTGGCTGTGGTTGCATAACCCTGGTCTGTCTGGAGTGGCAGACCGTTGAAAACAGGTAAACTTACAGGTACAGTACAACACAAACACCGTGAAGGCATCCGGATCCCTTGCAGTAGAAAGCGTCGCACCAGGGCCGGACTAGGGTTTCATCCCACCGCCAGGCGCAGGGATATGTAAGGAGACTTGGCTCCTTAGTTACCGCCGCAGCTGAATATCTCCACCCAACCCGCACAGAGCCACCACGTGTAGGCCTCTCCTCAGCGACTCGTCTTGTGGTAAACAGAATAAGGGAAAAAGGCCAAAATGAACAACGGAGAGAGAGAGAGAGAGAGAGAGAGAGAGAGAGAGAGAGAGAGAGAGAGAGAGAGAGGTGGGTCAGAAAGAGGGACTAACAAGGTGCTTATGCGATGATCAAGAAACTCTCCCTCCTGACCTTTTCACCTCAAGACCCTTCCCTCCTCTCCTTCCCCCTTCCCTCCCCTCCTCTCCTTCCCCCTTCCCTCCCCTCCTCTCCTTCCCCCTTCCCCTCCCCTCCTCCCCTCCCTCATCTAATCTCTCCTCCCCCTCCCCTCTCCTCCCCACATCATTCTTATTCCATCCTTCTCATTCCTTTCTCCCCTCAACTTTTTGTGTTCTCTCTCTCTCTCTCTCTCTCTCTCTCTCTCTCTCTCTCTCTCTCTCTCTCTTCTTATCTGTCAATCTATGTAACTATTTATCTATTAATCCATCCTCTCTCTCTCTCTCTCTCTCTCTCTCTCTGCCTCCTTATCTATCAATCTATGTAACTATCTTTCTATTAATTCATCCATCCTCTCTGTCTGTCTGTCTGTCTATCTGTCTGTCTGTCTGTCTCTCGGTCTGTCTGTCTGTCCGTCTGTCTGTCTGTCTGTCTCTCTGTCTGTCTGTCTGTCTGTCTCTCTCTCTCTTATATATCAGTCTATCTATCTCTTACTCCATCCTCTCTCTCTCTCTCCTCAAGCTTCCCCTTTCTCCCCTTTCTCTCTTTCCTCCTCCATTCCCACAACCTTCCTCCCTTCCTCCCTTCCACTACTCCCCTCCCCCCCTACCCACCCACGCACCCCTTTGTTTCTTTGTTCAGCCCTGAAAGAGAGAGACAGGATTCGATCACTGGCTTTCACGATTACACACTCAGATTGATGGCAGGGTAAACAGGCCTTGAGTGGATAGAGGCGGGGCTGATAGATGGAGATAAGGGGAGAGATAGAGAAGATAGAGGTTGGTGCGCTGATAGGCAGAGTAGGCGTAAAGCACAGAGTTGTGGAGGTACGAGTAGGTAGAGAGGTAATTTATGTGTGGATAGACAGAGGAGAGGTAAGATCAGGAAGCAGATAGAAAGTTCAATAGATAAAACGCGCAAGGATGGGCATGGGAAATGCAAGGTTGACTTACATAAGACAGACAGACAGGCAGACAGACAGACGAGCAAATAAATAGACAGATAGACGGATAGACAGGTACGGTAGATAGTAATAGTAGTAGTAGTTACAGATGTTGCCCCAGGTTCATCTAAAACAATAATGCGGTGGATAGAGGTTTAAGCTGTCCTAATCCCTCAGTTAACCATCCTTCTTTCCCAAGGGCGGGACGTTTGTATGACTTGGCAGAGGAGCTACTCGATAATTTCAGTGCCACCACGTGAAGGCGTCCCTCTCCAGCGCAGTAAAGTGTCCAAGTTTATTAATACCACTCAATAAGTCAACATCCCCATTATTTCATACTCTGGCCTTGAAGCAGACGAACTGTAGAAGGAAGAAGTAAAGCTGAGGGAGTAAGAAGATGAAAAGTGAAAGAGGTAAGTCAAAGTATTATAAATGGAACTGGAGGTGGATGAAAGAGGAAAATATGGAGGATAAAAATGATGTAAGGAAATATAAGATGAGAGAGAGAGAGAGAGAGAGAGAGAGAGAGAGAGAGAGAGAGAGAGAGAGAAGTTCGAACTAGAGGGGTTAAATATACAGGTAACTTCAATAAATCCCTTCGCTAATAAAGGTAAATAATATCGTTTAATAAAATCATCTAATGGCTGCCTAATAAAAATGAATAAAGATGTACTATGGCTGAACAGGTTAATGGAGGGATGAATAATACATGAAGAACTGGTGAACACGAAGGGAGAGTTGAATTGTAACAGGTGAAGAGAATAATTAGGTAAGAGAAAGGGAATGGTAAATATGTAAGGAAAGATGAGAGATGAAGCTTAATGGAGGAGAGGCGAGGAAGAGGGAAGGGTGAGGGAGGAGGAAGGGAAGAACGAAGGGAAGGAGGAGGAAGGAAGGAGAGAGAAAGGTATGAATGGAGGGAAGAAGATGTGTAGGTAGGGGTGACCAGGATGAGAGAAATGATGAGAAAGAAGGGAGGGTTGAGGTGTAAGGGAAGGGGAGAAGGGTGAGAAAGGGCGAAAAAAAAAATTGAAGTAACAGTTGAAGGAAGGCTGAGGGAGGAGGGAAGGAGACTGGAAGGGAGGGTGAAGGAAGAAAAAGAAAGAAATGTAAGCGCAGGTGAAAGAGTCAGGGAGAAGATAGGAAGGACTGGAGGGCAGGGTAAGGAAGAAGGTAAGAAGAACTGGAGGGAAGGTTGAGGGAGGAAGGAGGAAAAATGAAGGGAAAAGATGAGGGAGAAGAGAGAAGAGAAAGTGGAGGGAAGGGTAAGGGAGGAGAGACAGAAGGAACAATGGTGGGGAAAGTGAGAGAGGAAGGAAGGCAGAGTGGAGGGAGAGGTAGAGGAGGAAGGGAAAATGAAGGGAATGGTAATGAGGGAAGTAGGGAAGGAAGAGTGAGGAGAGATGGAATGGTAGAACATAGGAAGGAGAGAAAGGGAAGGAAGATTGAGAGGAAAGGAAAGAGGGAAGGAAGGGGTGAGTGGAGAAAGGGATGATGTATGAAGGAGGGAAGTGGAAATAAAAGGGTGAAGGAGGAAAGATTATGGGAAGGACAAAAAGAAGGGAAGAAAGGAAGGAAAAGGAGGGAAAGGTGAGGAAGGATGGTGGAGAGAGAAGTAAAAGTAATGATGGTGGAGAAGGAAGAGAGGGATAGGTGAAGAAAGAAGAGGGTAGGGAAGAGAAAGCAACAGTGAAGGAGAGGGAAGGGAAGGGAAGGAGAGGATGGATGGGGGGGAGGAAGGAAAAGTAATGGTGGAGGAGAGGGAAGGAAAGTAAAGGCAGGAGAGAATGTAGGGAAGGGAAGAGAGAGTAACAGCGGAGGAGAGGGAAGTAAGGAAAAGGAGAGGACGAATGGAGGGAAAAGAAGAGAAAGTAACGGCGGAGGAGAGGGAAGGCAGGGAAAGATGAGGAAGAATTGAGGTAAGAGTGCATGAGGAAGGAAGGGGTGGCAAGGGTGTTGTGGGGAGGAGGGAAGGGTGCTGTGGGGAGGAGGGGAGGGTGAGGGAGGGATTGGGTGGGGTGGTGGTGGTGGTGGTGGTGGTGTACTGGGGCAAGATCCGGTTCAGGACACACAACACTGCTCTATATATATAGGTCACTGGGATGGCGATGAGGGAGGGGAGGGAGGGAAAGCAGAGGAGGGAAGAGGGAATGGAGAGATAGAAAAGGAGGGAGGGAAAGCAGTGGAGGAAAGAGGGAATGGAGAGGTAGGGAAGGAGGGAAGGGAAGCAGAGGAGGGAAGAGAAAAGGGAGAGGTACGGGAGGGGGGAGGGAATGCAGAGAAGGGAGGAGGGAATGGAGAGGGGAGGGAAAGCAGAGGAGGGAAGAGGGAATGGAGAGGTAGGGGAGGGGATGGAAAGGATGGGGTGGTGAAGGGAGTGGGAAGGTACTGAAATGGAGGAAAGGTGAGAGGAGAGGGAAGGCAGGAACCGGAAAGGAAGCCATTGGAGGAGAGGTAAGGTAGTGGAGGGGAATGAGGTGGTGAAATGGAGGAAAGGTAGTGGAGGAAAGGGAAGGCTGTGGGGGGGAAGGAAGACAGTGAAAGGGAGGGAAGGCAGGGGAGGAGAAGGAAGACCGGGGAGGGGAGGGAAGGCAGGGGAGGGGAGGAAAGACTGGGGAGGGGAGGGAAGGCAAGGGAGGGAAGGGACAGCAGTGGAGGGAAGGAAAGGCAGAGGAGCGAAGACAGTGAAGGAAGGGAAGCTAATGGAAAGAAGGAAAGGCAGGGGAGGAAGGTAGTGAAGTGGAGGGAAGGGAAAGGCAGAGGAGGGGGGGTGGAGGCAGTGGCGAGGAGGGAAGGCAATGGGTAGGGAAGGAAAGCAATGGAAAGGAGAGGGAAGGCAATGGAAAGGAAAGGTAAGGCAGTGTAAAGGAGGGAAGGGAGTGGGGAGAAAGTATTGAGCAGGAAGAGGTGAGGGAGGGAGTGGGAAAGAGTAAGGAAGGGTGGTGAGGGAGGAGAGAGGAAATAAAGAGGTTGGTAGAGCAGGGTGATAGGAAGAGAGTGAAGGAAGCTTGGAAGACGTAGGGGATGAGAGGATAGCGGAGGATGAGGGGGAAAGAGAGAGAGAGAGAGAGAGAGAGAGAATAGGATGCAGGTAAAGAAGAGGAAAAAAACAAGTAAGAGGGGACAGTAGACAGGACAAAGGGAAAGGAAGAGGAAAACCAGGAAATGTGATGACGTAAGTACACGGGAAGCAGGATGTACGGTAAAGAGTGTCGACATCTGTACAGATACTTATCAATCTCATCTTTGCAATGACGCGGTGGTCGAATGGTTATCAATGTCAGCTACGGTACTTCTGGTTCGACATCGCAGGGGCCCAAATCCTGATGCGAGCAACTTGTGCCATTCGACGCAGGTCCATCTGTGCTTTGTAGTTTGGTAGGTAAATGAATATTATGGGTCATAAAAGTATTGGTGCACAACACGCGTGAAACATTTGGGACCACAGAACGAAGGTCACTGAAATAATAGTCTCTGACCTACCACACGTTGATAGCCCTGATGTCGGGAGGTGTCATATGTCGCCAACTAGCAATATCCTCTTGCAAGCATATAGGAAACGTTATGTTTATAGAGACATTACCAACCCTCCTTCAACATCAGCACTTGTTCAAATGATATCGGTAGGCACCGGATCCCCTGTACACCGATACTTTTGTGACGCATACTACATGGGGATGGTAACTGTGGTAACGTGGACGATGCAGTGGCATTGTACCGTATTCCTTGATGGTAGAGACCTTAGTAAACGGGGTGAGCACCGATGCAGAACGTCTCATAGCCTGTTCCTCAGCTTTACCTTTACTATGAAGACATTTAATTGTTCAAGCAAACGAAGAACACTATGCTGCATGTATCTGGGTAGCAGAGCACAGCACCAAATCTCACTTATTTCCGATACAATTAAAGGTACACTGGACTTAGGAGCAGTTAATCCAGTGTACCATTAATATAGTACGTCTTCTGACACACTCTGTTTGAAGATGTAATATGTGCAAGAAATGACTCTATTTTCATTTCTAATTTGGTCAATTTGCATATCTATATCTACCTATCTATCTGTCTATCTATCTTATAGATAGATAGACAGACAGAAAACTGAACAGAAGATTGGGGGACTTACTTATTCCTCTGATGGTCCTATTTTTTCCATTGTGGATTGAATTACCTATTCCATTTAAGGATCTTCTGTCCCCAAGGACATGGACCTATTTTTTTTTTTCCACCACCACCCACCTAGTACAGTTGGTCTCAGCAACAAGAGGATGACTTAGAAAGTTTCCACACACAAGCAGAGATAGGATCATCAGTCTTAATTCACAGATGAAGAGATAATGCAACAAAGTGGGGAGAACAGACATACATGCTTACTCCTCACACTCACTTCTTCATCTGACAAGACATTTCAGAAAACTGAAATGTTAACTGAAGAAAAATAACTCTCTGAGGTAATATGTGAAGGTGAAGAGTAAGTGGAAGACGTACCAAGTCGAGTGTTTGTTTGTATAACTCGTCTTTCCCCAAAAGGAAGCTGCATAAGAAGATAGAATCAAAACCCGTTCATTCCGAGATGCCTGGACACATTTCCTATTTAAAAAATAATGAAAATCATAGGCAGTAGGAAACATGAGTTGGGGAAGTTAATTCTAAGATAACACACAGAAGCCTCTCACGAGCTTACTCTGGGTCGACGTGTATACAGTAATGAGTGATGTTACTCATCATTAACATTTTTAGGAGTTAAAACGAACTGTACTCGAATCATTTATTTGGACTGACACCAGACGGTCTTCATTAGCTGAGTGAAACTCAAGCAGACAAAGAATAGGAAACACACACACACACACACACACACACACACACACACACACACACAATGGACAGCTTTATCGCCGCACTCAAGCTAACAATACTGTGAGGCGACCGGGATTCCCTGAGGCCGTTTAGAACTTATGGAGGGCAGTCCTCAGGGATTCCATACCTTCGAGGGTCCCCCTCGACTGAAACCTAGTACGAAGGCGGTTCTACCACTGTGCAAATTTTCGTATTCCTAGCTTTAAAAAAAAAATAAAAAATACTGCATGTGCATATCGTTTCTGGCCAGGACCCCCAGAAACCACCCCTTCTTTAAGGGACAACTCTGGGAGTCCCATCCTGCCTAAAGCCTAGCCCGAGCGAGGATCTATCACCACGCAAACATTCGTGTTCCATGATAAAATCTGCCTGTGCATAACTGCTTGGTCCAGGACTCACGGGGCCGCCACTGTCTTCGTGGGGTGGGCGTTCTCAATGGTTCCATCCTCCACAACATCTGGCCTGGCCTGAATGAAGGTCTACAATTGTGCAAAATTTAGTGCTCCTAAACTTAAAGAAAAAAGAAAATGTACTGGCTGTGCATAATGGTTTTGGACGGGACTCCCAGGGGCAGGTCGATCGCCCTTCAGGGTCCCACCAAGCCTAAACCCTGACCCGAGTGGAGGTCTACCTCTGTGTAATCGTCTCCTAAAACCCTCCCTCGATAAAGGCTGTTCCTTCAAAAAAATACAGTAACCCACGGAGTAAGTGAGTGAATGTCCGAGATAGGGACAAGCATTTTATTTTGCAGCCCCTAAAAAAAATAGCTTGACTAACCTCTCGGTTTTACAGACCCATTTAATACAGTTTACTCAGGCTAATTCAAGGCGATGCTGCTTAATACAAATATATCCTAACAGCCAAAGGGTTAATAACATCCCCCCGACTGAAGTAAAATTAAATTCTTTCTTTACCCTAGTAAAAGCTTCTGAGTTAATAAGGTACAATTCAGCGGTTAACTGAGGTAACTTCAGTGTGATTGTTACTGATGGTCTCTTAGAATCATTTTGGTTGTGGTAAAGACATGGGATTGTATTCCCTTCAGCCTTGTGGCTTTCTAGCACTCACACATTTATTCTCTCTCTCTCTCTCTCTCTCTCTCTCTCTCTCTCTCTCTCTCTCTCTCTCTCTTTCTCTCTCTCCCTCTCTCTCTCTCATCTACCTAATTTCGACATCGACAAATTTGGAAAGTATCATCCATTCATCCATCCATAGTTTTTTGTCTTCAAGCAAACCTTCTCATGCGTCAGATAATTACCTCATTCTTCCGTTCTTGGCCATTCTCTTCAGCACTTGATACCTCCTACATGATCTCAGTCCATTCAATATTGAGATCCTCCTCGTTGGTATCTTACCATCACAACATTCTTCTCTCATTTCACTTGGCAACAGATTTCCTCATACATTATATCTTATCCACTTTTTATGTCACCCCTTTATTATTTTGGTAGACTTTTCTTCTACTATACTTTCCAGTGCTCCATTTTCGCTTTTGTTTTCTCTCCCGATTGCCTTCATCATCCTGCTTCAAATCCAGATCAAGAAGGGGTTCGCCAATATCTTCTCAGTTTTTCTCAAAGTCCAAATTTCCGCTCCATGCAGTGCTGTGCTCAATATCACACTTTCTACTACTCTTTTCATCATTCTTAAGCTCACATTCCCTGCCTCCACACGTTTTTGCTTTGCCATTGTCATTTGTCCCATTATTATACTACATTGAGATTTCCTCTTACAGTCTTTTCTGTATGTTACTTAGTAGATTGTCTCCTGTCTTTACATTCATTTGGCTTCCGTCCTTCATGGCAGTCTTAATATCATTTGTCTAAGTTTAGCTGCATTTCATTTCAAATTGTTGCAAAGTTGTATTTCACGTATTAATTATATATTTTTGCGGTCCTGTTCTTGTGTCACTTAAAGCTGCGCAGTCATCAGTGTTCTTTTAATGACTTAACAAACTGGCCTCCTACTTTTACTTCTTCGCTGATCTTCGAAAAATGCTCCAGCCATCATTGCCTTTACGCTGACACAATATAAACGTGCTATATCTGACATAAACTGGTAAGGAAGAAGGCTTAGAAAATCTGCTAACGGAACGAGATTACGCAACCTCGTCTGTCACATGCTGGGGTGGGTTCAGTTCCTGGGAGGTATGTTTTAGGTGAATCGGCATCATCATCGATAATTACTGCATTCACACATACATACACACGAACACAAATACACATTGATATATATATATATATATATATATATATATATATATATATATATATATATATATATATATATATATATATACGTGTATGTACAGAGAGAGAGAGAGAGAGAGAGAGAGAGAGAGAGAGGGAGAGTAGGTCCTGGTCGGGTAGAGGAGGAAAAAGGAAATGGGGGAGAATGGAATCCAACCGAAAAAATGAGCGTAAGAGGGAGGGGGTTGGGGCGTGGTGGTGGGGCGGGACAAAGAGGAAGGAGGGGAGGAAAGTAGGTCACAGGGATGATGAGAGACCAGGTGGGGCTGCCTAAACCCTTGCACACACACACACACACACACACACACACACACACACACACACACACACACATCCTCTCTCTCTCTCTCTCTATTTTTCTGTACACACACGTGTATATATATATATATATATATATATATATATATATGTGTGTGTGTGTGTGTGTGTGTGTGTGTCGGTCGCAGTAAAGCCTTAACAAATATTATCCTTTGTAACTCCCAAATACGGAGGTATTAAATTTATTTAAGCATCTTACCTTAACATTCATGCTTGTCTCCTAAAACACCTCCTGAAGTAACTAAAACATCACGATTTCACGCTAAAACACATTCGACAAAATTCCCGACATCTTCGTTTTCTTCTCTTCTTTTTCTTCTTTCTTCCTTTCCTACCTTCTCTACATCTTTTTTTCATTCCTACCTTCTTTCTTTCTTTCCTATCTTCTATCTTTGTTTCTTTCCTACCTTCTTTCCGAAATTCCTTCTTTCTTTCCTACCTTCTTTCTTTCTTTCCCATCTTCTCTCTTTCTTTCTTTCCTACCTTCTTTCTTCTTTTCTTTCCTACCATCTTTTTTCCTCTCTTAGCCCCCCCTAGCTCTAAAATAGGAAATCAGATCATCTTTTTTTTTTTTTTTCACGAACGGTTTTCTTTCGCCATTCTGTCGAAAGCATATTAGATATTGCCCGAAAAAAGTGAAAGTTAATATGTCGGGAATCGGTCGTCTTTTAGAGCTATGATCGACTGTAAACAAAATTAGGTAGATAGGTAATGGATGGGTAAAGGGGAACGTGTTTCAATTTTTAAAACAATCAGAAAGAATTTACGGTCCAAGGACAATGTCTTGCTGTCGGCCCTTTAACTCATAAAGTGTTTCTTCGTATTAAATTTCGTGAAACGATTTAAAGTCAGGTGTGGATTAAACTTTTCACTTTTGAGAACAATAGGACAGAGGTCAGGGTCACAGGATAAGGTAAACATAAATATTTTTGATCCAGTTTGAACAAAGAGGGGGGGGTTCAAGGTCACGAAGGGATGTGGTATTTCAAGTATGTGAACAGTCTGTCACATGCCAAGGTCTCTGAATTAGGTCAAAAGTTCCGTGGCAGACCGTTGGTAAGGGGTGGATGTGCTCCTTTTCTTCTCGGTGCTCATCTTTATTGTTATCTCCAGCAGGTTTTATTCAGCTCATGAGGAACTTTTCGAGTGGGAGCAGGTTATTCAGCGCCTTCATTATTCCTTTCACTACTATGACGCTCTTCAGCTCAATAACTTACGAAATGTTTGTATCTTTCTTACACAGAAGCTTTTAAAAATTAGTAAAACAGATTTTAAAAGAAATTATGAATGTCTGAAGATGTGGGATGGCAGTGCACCCCAAGCCATCAGAACAAGGTCAAGGCAGTGAAACGGCATGTAATGCCATCCGTAAATATGTTTCCTACTTCAGCAAGTGCCATTATGGTGCAGCATAAGTGCACCACAAAAGTGCCTTGATAATGGTATAACTATGAACCATCCACGAAGTAAACAAAGATATAAAAGATAATTACATGTCGTTTTACTGCCTCGTCCTTGTTCTACTGGTTGGGGTGCACTGCTATCTCTACAGCTTCATACATTTTAGTAAATTTAAAAAAATACCTTATCTATCTATCTGTCTATCTATCTATCTATCTACCTACAGTATATACCTACCTACCTACCTACCTACCTACCTATCTGTCTATCTGTATCTTAGACGTTTGGTGGTCTGCTGGTAGGATCCTCGAGTCGAAGTGCCAGTTGTGTCTTATGCCCGCACAGCGGTTAAAATCTCCCTGGTTTCTGTCTCGTAAACTTTCCCCGGAGGTTTAGAATTAGTCTCATACCATTAAATATGCTTAATCAATCACTGAGGCGTAAATGGGATAGGGTATTTACACATACCTGGTAAGTATTAGAAGCATATGTATATAAGAACGTGACAAAAGAACTTATAAATACGGACACATACACGAGTAAATGCAGGTAAGCACACAGGACAGCATATACATTACGTACATTAGTAATACTCATCGATACTGTCAGTCTAATAAAAGAAATCACATATTCTCACACGTAGGGCGCAAAACACACACACACACACACACACACACACACACACACACACACACACACACACACACACACACACACACACACACACACACACACACACACACACACACACACACACACACACACACACACACACACACACACACACACACAGGCAGACAGACAGACAGACAGACAGACAGACAGACAGAAAGGGTTGATTAATTTGATCCTCATAAGGGAGTCAAATTTCTGCACATAAAAACTGGATACAAGGCAAGTTCCATAGTTCACCGACCCAACATCCCCTCCCACCATTCCCCTCCCTCACCCTATTCTCAACCCGTACCCTTCTCCCCTCCCCCCTCCCTCATCCCTACCATTTCCTTCATCCACGTATCTTTCCCCTCGTCCCACGCTCCTCACTAGCTAATGTCTCTCCTTCACCTCACCCTACCCTTCCTTTTACCTCACATCTCATCCTCACCCCAACCCTTTCTTTCACACAGTCTTCACCCTGTACCCTTCCCCTCACCCCTATCCTTCCCCTTATTCCTTCTTCACCCTTCTTAGTCTTCCAGTTCACCTCACACTCTCCCCCTACCTTTCGTCTCACTCCACTTTCCCTTCCTACTTTCCCATCACGTATCCTCACTCCTACCCTCATCCTCATCATAGCCTCATCCCTACCTAACCTCTCACCCCACAGATTACCCTTCCCCTCCCCTGTCTCTCGCCCTACCGTCATTCTTTCTCACCTGCACAAAGGCGCTACTCATTCTCACGCCTCTGTCTCATTCACACCTTTTCCCTCTCACTCTCATCCTGTCCGTCCCTCCCCTCCTCTCTCCCGAATCCTGACGTATTTTCGTCAGTTCAGGGAGCTTTCTCTTTTCTCTCCCACAACACTATACTCCCTTTATAGAACTAAATCTCTCTCTCTCTCTCTCTCTCTCTCTCTCTCTCTCTCTCTCTCTCTCTCTCTCTGTATATATATATATATATATATATATATATATATATATATATATATATATATATATATATATATATATATATATAAATGATGCACACATGGTCAAGCCATCCAGTTTCATTTAAATTTTTCCCTCACCAAAAATCTCCACAACACATTCTTCACTGATCCTTTCATTTGCTTGTCTATCCTCCAAACCACTCCAAAGGCAGTCCTGAGGTAACTTGGTTCAACATCTTTCATTCCTGATTTACGTCTCTGAAACATAGTCCACTCGTCACTATACACATTACTACTGGAAATTATTTACTCTCATGCAATGCATTCATCAACCCCAGGTTTGCATTTCTCGTCAGTGCTTTCAACGCTCTCGCCATTTTAATTCCTTCCTAGTTGCACCCTTTCCCTCATTTTATCCTCCATACTACCATCTTTTTTCACAGCCATACATGAACTAGCATCTCTGCTTGACAGCCCGAACATTTTCCAGTTCTGTATCATTCCATCATAACCTACAAATCGTTTCTTTTGCGTCTTTCATATACGATCAATATGCTTTTCTCTGAATTAACTTGTCAATTTCTTTCGTCTCTCCCACACACGAAAGTTACCGCTAGAATCCGCAACATCAACATGAAATATAATAATACAATAAAATGGCTAAGAAAAGGTACTAAGGAATACTGCTAGTCCATCAGATGCAGCCCATTCATCCCCAGTCCCTCACATCACCTTATTCTCCGTAATGATCATCTGTCCCTACTATTATCCAGTAAAGTCTTCCTCCATATGATCACCTTGTCTTATCTCCTTCAGCACTCTTGCCCTTCTATATGCTGTATTCATTATCAATCACCTCCGCTGCCTTCAGCCAATACTCACCTCCTTCCTTACTGTCTCACGTAGCCCTTCGCCTCACCTCTCCATCATATTATTTTTTTATTCACTCCTCCCAGTTCATTTCCATCCTTCGTCTGTCATTCTAACTCTGTCTACCTAACTCTGTACCTACCTCCTTGCCTACCTACCAATCTGCTTAACTACCTGCTTGCCTACTAACCTATCCACCTTCCCACCTACCTATTAGACTATTTCCCTGCCTCTCCACCTGTCTAACTACCGGCCCCCTTGTCTGCTTTAATCACCCACCACCTATAGTAGCCGCAGCGAGAAATGAACGCTGTGGTGGGGCAGGCGGGATGACCTGGGATTCCCCCACTGTAGCCATATCCACATGTCACCGACCATCGGCCACCGCTGCAGCCCCGCTCCATGATCCTTACCCTGTGTCTCTGGCTTTCTCTTTCTCTCTCGGTTTCTATATAAACTGGTGTATTTCCGAAACTAATTATGAAATTATTATGACTTTTGTTCCACACCACCACTGAGGTAAAAATCAAGGAGAGTTTTCTGTATAAAGGTTTCCCCCCCCTCCTAAATGTGGCATATGAGCGGGGGAGTGCGGCCTTGCCGATACCTCGCCTGACCTATAATTATACACTCGCCAGAACTGACCTGCCCTCAGACAAGGGGGGGGGAAACCTTTATACAGAAAACTCTCCTTGATTTTTACCTCAGTGGTGGTGTGGAACAAAAGTCATAATAATTTCATAATTAGTTTCGGAAATACACCAGTTTATATAGAAACCGAGAGAGAAAGAGAAAGCCAGAGACACAGGGTAAGGATCATGGAGCGGGGCTGCAGCGGTGGCCGATAGTCGGTGACATCCTACCTCTATGGTCGGTGACATGTGGATATGGCTACAGTGGGGGAATCCCCGGATGACCGGCTGCCCCACCACAGCTTTCATTTCTCGCTGCGGCTATTATAGTGAGGTAGCGGCGCAGACTGTTATTATAATTACTTTTATTGCCCTCCACCTGGCAATGTCAGAGGAGGGTGTTGATATCCCTGGAATCAATAGGTGTCCGTCTGTTGAGTTGGGCGGCAGGGCAGCTGGCTGGGTGTAGAGGTTTCGTTTCCGGTCCAGAACTCAGAAGGTATGCAATATAGTCATGAAAATTCAGTTAGTTATATATGTCTTATAGTGAACTGATGCCTTTTGATAGGTAGAATGCTGTGTCGCAAGTATTTTTTTTAAATAGTGAAAAAGTAAATAATAATAATAATAATCATCATCATCATCATAAGAATAATTTTCCCAGAGATTTCAATGCGACCTATGCAAGAAATCTGAAAGGGCCAGGTTATGTTTCCTCACGGCTTTCTCTTTACGTCCACCTTTAAAAGAGAAGATTGGAGGGGGGAGGACCTTTGTGAGGTTGGTTAGGTGTGCAGGGAGGTGCAGGTATGTACTTGGTCAGGTGGAGAGTTGCAGAAGTGTAGCGTTGCCTATTTTTTTTTTTAATTGTAACTTTGAGGTTGCTATGGGCATGCCCATCATTCTGATAAGAATACGCCGTCAGGGGAAGATGATTAATCTGACATCTCAGTCACCCATTTCGGTCCATTATTGTGACATCTAGATCGCGAATAAAAGAATGGAATGAAAACTCTTATCCAGAGTAGCTCAGGCGCAAAAGGCCTTCGTCGTTGTCTTCGTCTTTGGGAATTCAGCATCAAATTTTTGTGAATCACAGTGTAGACATTTCTTGTCTTAGTAAAGCTTATTCATGATTTCTTTGCTCAAACATTGTATTCCTCTTCTTTTCGTCGCTTCCTTTGTTTTACTAGTCCAACACGGATACTGAAAATGAGTCGATATATCTTCCTCGCTGTGACTCGGCCTCCACCTCTCTCTCTCTCTCTCTCTCTCTCTCTCTGTGACGTGACAGAGTGCGATACAGTCCTAACATTAAAAAATAGACATATATCTAGTTTCAGATTCCCAGTCAATGATATTCGTGGCCCAGTAATATTTAAAACAACAATATAACTCCCAAACAAAGTGGCGATATGACGTACAGTAGTTGACCAACAATTCATTTTTTCCCATCGCATAGCAGAATGAACACAACTACACTACACCACCATAATTCTGTTAACCTGCACTTGTCCTTTGCAGTGAATGTGTTGCTTCCGTCCTTTACTCTAATGTGTCCGTTAATGCTTTGATGTATTGCGCGTTAGTCCTTAGTTTTTCCTGCTTACTTCAGCTGGAGAGATTGGTGGGGAGGTGTGTGTGTGTGTGTGTGTGTGTGTGTGTGTGTGTGTGTGTGTGTGTGTGTGTGTGTGTGTGTGTGTTGGGGTGAGGGGGAGGACTGGAGAGGGTCTTTTATCATATTATCATTTTCTCATACAAAAGAACATAGGAAGAGAGGAAAACTGCAGTAAGCCAGTTAGTCCCTGGTAGGCAGCTACTACAAGAGTGGGCTTCTCTTTTCCTATCCTATGCTATTCTATCCCATTCCAACCTGTCCTATTCTGTCCTGCCCCACAATACCTTACCATTCTGTCCTTTCTTATTGCGTCCTATCCTTCCTTTTCCTTTGCTATCTTCTCCTCTCGCCTCTTCTCATCTCCTGCCATATACTGTACTGTGCTACCCTATCCTACCCCATCCTTTCCTTTCCCATCCTGTCAATTATAATTCTCCCTCGTTTCCTATCTTATCGCCGTTCTATCCTTACTCACAGGGTATAATAAACAAATATACTTAATTTCCTGAGTCGTGATATGCTGTTAACCTCAACACTAAGAGACTGCCCCAGAGTTGAATGAAATCGTGACTCGGTGCTAAGGCTAAGAAAACTGAGAGAGTAGTGCGGGGTTAATGCAGATGTTTGATGTTGCCAACTTCTTAATTATAAGATCTGTCCCCATACCTTAAAGAAGGCAATATATGGTAGGATAAATATATATACGGTACATGTTTATTTATTTATGTATAAGACGCATTGTTAATGAATGTGATAAAAGGGGATCATTCTGATGAGTGTGGGTGGAAGTTGTGTATATGTGGTGATGTAGGAGTGTGGCCATCTCACCGCCCTGCACTGATGCTGTGAGTAGCGAATCCTCATACCAGTGAGGCAACGATGAGAGACGAGGAGGAGGAAGTCTGAAGCACAGATTTCATTTGCTGACTCCTTACAGAGCCAAAGAAATTATAAAGGAACAGTAAAGTTCAAAATGATAAAGAGGTACACAGAATAGTCTCTCTCTCTCTCTCTCTCTCTCTCTCTCTCTCTCTCTCTCTGCCTCTGGGTGATGGCCCCGTGACGCCCCGGACCTGGCGCTAGAAAGTCGACCTCACCTGTACTCCGCCAAGATCAGGAATTCAGGCTAAAAATATGTGGTTCTTTGACGAGGGTGTAAAAACACCACAGATACACACACACGCACACACACACACAACACATTTATTAAAAAAAAATATATATACATATATATATAATCATCATCATCAGCCGTTGAGGTCCACTGCAGGACCGGCCTATCCCTACCGAGGCAGGGACGATACAGCCAATGTATCTCTACCAAGTGGCTTAGGTTGTCTGGTAGAGACTGTATGTAGGGTGAGCAGTGCTTATGAGTGTGATTGTAGTGTTGGAGTGACTTTGGATGTGTGTGTAGTCTGTGAACCAAGTGTAATCGGCCCGCCTTAAGCCGATTAGGTGCAAGCATACTAGTATGCGACACTTGTTCAACCACAGTATCCCTTGTGTCCGCCAAAGTAGCAAGTGGCTTGGTGAACTCTTTCCAAAGTTTTTACAACTCTGGGGAGGCGAACCCGCGCTCACCAGCGTGCGAAACGCACACTCTACCACTGTACCACAGAGGCTCATATATATATACATATATATATATATATATATATATATATGTGTGTGTGTGTGTGTGTGTGTGTGTGTGTGTGTGTGTGTGTGTGTGTGTGTGTGTGTGTGTGTGTGTGTGTGTGTGTGTGTGTGTGTGTGTGTGTGTGTGTGTGTGTAGACTTTATAGTCAGAAAGCTGCAGTATTTCACTAAAAATGAAATTACAGCAACAGTCAGCCGTAACCCTGGGTAAACTAGATCTGTCAGACTTTATGGCACAGTTGGAATCTGTTTGCCTACAAGCGATTAACCCTGTACGGATGTCGTTCACCAAGCCTATCAGAATCAGCCATATACAAAATCATAATCACGCTTGCTCCCCGCCCTGACAAAAATGAGGTTAACCCCTTCATCCCGTGGACCTCTTTATTACTTAGCAGGGTTCCCACTAGATTATTTAATAATTTTAGGTAGGCGCCCCAGTAGGGATGGGGTAAATAAAGGCGCTGTCTCACCGCTCAATTTGTAAAGGCTTTCCTGAGCCACATAGGATTGTCTGGAGATAGAAAAAAACGCAATAAGACTTCCTCGGGCTGAAAGGGTTAGCTATAGTACTAAATTTGTTTTCATTACACCATCACCACAAACTGATAAACCGAGACGATGCCACCTCGTATCGTCTTCTCTAACCCGAAGTAATTTTCTTACTTTTTAAACTAAAAGAATAAACAACACTGAAACGGTACAGCAGTACCGGGTATTTATAAAACCAAGATTCAAGTAAAATTAAATTAACGTCTTTGTAGTAACACCAACATGGAAGAAAAATAAGGCACTACATTTTACATAGGAGCGGGTGTAGGTGGGGGAGAGGTGTGGGGGAGGTGAGGGGGAGGGTGGTAAAAATGAGGGCGTGAGTGAAGTAAGGGTGAGGGCGGGAAGCAAGTGGTGTGAGTGAGGTGAGTATGAGGGTATGAGTGTGATGGGAGAGATTGAGAGAGAGAGAGAGAGTGTGAGTGAGGTGAGTATGGGGGTATGAGTGTGATGGGAGAGATTGAGAGAGAGAGAGAGAGAGTAATAAAGTAGCTGAAGCTGCTTTAAAGTGGCACTGTGTTGTTTCCTAGGACTGATCATGCCTCTATCCAGCACTGAGCAGGGTATAATGTTTGGCCGGCCTGTATGCGTCAATCTGTATGTCTCTCTGTAGTTAGTGTGTGAACAAATTAAAAAAAGAAACTCAGATTTGAACGAAAATTGGTCGAAGGATTAATGATATTCCCAGGAAACGACTAATTGTTTTTTTAGGACAGTGGGTCAGTGGTGAAGGTGAAGCGATACTGTTGATTTGATCAGTAGGGAGTAGTGAGAATAAGCATATTTACCAGGGAAAGTAAATGCGTGGTATAGCTTCTGAAGCCGTACTAATAAGAAATGATTTAGTAACATCCCTATTGCAATGAGTTTTTTATTTTTTATTCAATTATTTTTTTGGTGCCTCTAGTCGATAATATGAGGGACAGCCAAGAAATATGGGAGTATGGGGGATAAAAAATCTGTATCAAGCACTCAGATCAAAAGTAGCATTTCATTATTCATTTTTGCTCTCTCCAGATTCTTGAAAATTCAGATAGACTTTTCAGACTGAAGGATTTATATACAACATTTATTCTCTTGAAATCCAGCGGTGTTTCCTTAGTTTAATAAGATCGGGCAGAAGTAGCAAGAATAAAATGCAAAAGACGTCCGCTGGCTGACTGAAGCTTTTTAGAATGATTACTTCTTTTTTGATGTGGGACCATCTTTTGAACCAGCTATATTCATCTGTCTCTCATCTACGATTTTCAGACGCAAGGTACTTCATTCCATAGGATTTAGGGATTTTAGCGAAGCCACACCACACTGTATCACACCACACGGTTCACCATACCGCCCACGCACACCACACTACGCAAAATAGCCCTCCCATACCAGGGGACTTTAATGAAAAAGCACTGAATTTCCCACAGCTACTGACTTTGTACCTTTTTCCCTGCGGGCTTTAGATGGTTGCACTCAGATCAATAGAAACTTAGCAGTTACCGGGGAGGTGTGATCGAGTGATGATTGGGTAAATCTGATGAAGCACATTGGAATCCTAGTATGACGTTGTTATTACTTTCATTATTTTTCACCAAGCTCACTAATATTCCATAAAAGTATCCATGCTATTGTAAGAACGTCGTACTGCATTAGATTCCATTATATAAAGAAATGAGATGAGCAAGCGGAGTCAAAGTAGATACATAAGGTGGCTTGCAACAACTACTAGTTATTTTAAGAGTGACTAGACTGCTAGACCTTAAGGAACGAATTTGCAGCCCGTGCCAGGGGCATGATTATCAAAAATAATAATAATAACAACAATCAAATGAGACAAGGAAAATACCAAAATCAACCCAAAGCAGACTGAAGAATTTTTTGACCTCCCAGAGGAAGGAACACATTTGCTTCCCAAATACATACTTATTTCGCCGTTTTCACGTCTGCTTTCTCGCGATATTTTGAATACCCTCTTGCCCTCGGTAACGCCCTTTAAAATATCGATGTGGTTGTCAGGGGTGTTTGTACTGTAAATCTTTACTACCTTGTTTGAATCAGAAATACAATACACAACTGTTTTTTTACGACAGTAAGCCTTTTATAATAATGTTTTACTTCAGGCTTATAAAATGTACGCCTTGAGCTCTGTCTCAACAACAGATTCATGGATCATAAAAAAGCAAACCAGTAACGTCAGCAATAAACAAGCGATGTGTCCGATATGTATCGTTAGTGTGCTATAGCTTCAGCAGATTTATGTACTTAAAGGACAAGCCAGGTTAGATTAAAAGCAAAGAGACTAATTAAGACAGCATCCCAGATTCAGTATATTTTCTTGTCCTTCATTTTTAATTACCCCTTTCAATGCCGTTCTCCGCATGCCAGACGATTCACTTCATCTGATAGTAATAATACTTTACAAACAATCATTATAGTCTTATACTACCCTTGATGAGCTTAGGAGTACAGTATTAGCTTAGCTAACAGCAGGCAACTGTGTACAGCTGAGAAAATACCTGAGGAGATATAAACTTCAATATATATATATATATATATATATATATATATATATATATATATATATATATATATATATATATATATATATATATATATATATATATATATATATATATATATATATATATATATATTTCACTGGACACTTCTTTGCAGCTCTGTCATAGGGGAAAAATAGATAAGAATGAAGTTACTGTGGAGGATTTAGAAAGGAAAAAAGGGGAATAAACTTTGACAAACCGGTAAGTAGAAAGAAGTAAGATAAGTAGGAAAGCAAGTGCGGAAAGTATAAATGTAGACAGACAGAGATATAAGAAGAGAATCTGATAAGAAATAACAAGAAACACTCACAGGAGAAACACCAGTCCCCCACAAATGGTCCATGGACGGAATCTTTGACATTGGCCTGTAACCTTTACTTTCGACTGATTTTTCTTAAATTCGAATCACTTTATTCTTTTTTTTACCTCAAACACTTCCGTTAACTGTGGTCCAAATCGATTAGCACTGTCGTAGCTGACTTTGCCCCATGACTGACCTTTGATCTATTATTCCCACAATGAAACCTCTTCATCATTTGCTCTCAATCCCCCCACCAAATCTGGTCCAGTTGGAACTTAAACTGTCCGAGCAGAGGGATGGAGCATTTTGCCCTGTGACTTTCACATTTTGACCATTGGATCTCAAAATTGAATTCCTTTGCTCTTGTTTTGCCCAGGGCCCTTCCGCAAAGACTGGTCAAAATCGGACAAAATCCTTGATGTTGACTTTGGCATGCGATCTTGGCGTTTGGCCTCTTGTTTTCAGAAACAGTATCAACCCATTAGTCGGCTTTAGCACTTCCACCAAGTTTAGTTCAAATCAGATCAAAACAGCTTTAGTCATTCTGTTCACACACACACACACACACACACACACACACACACACACACACACACACACACACACACACACACACACAAAAACACACACGAGGAACAAAACATTGCACTGTCCGGGCTATCCCCAGCACTGGTGTATTGAAGGACTTAAGGTAGATAGTCGTGTAAGTTGAGAAGCTGGTTGATCGGCAAGAATATTATGGAAGTGGCTAGGGGGGTAAGCAGAGAGACAGGTAGGTAGGTAAAGAATTGAGAGTAAGGAAAGTACGCAGGGAGGCAGAAAGATATGGAGAGTGTGGAATTAGGCAGGTAAGTAAGCAGAGAGGCATGTAGGTACGGAGAGTGTGGAGTTAGATATATTAGTGAACTGAAGAGGTGATTAGGTAAGTAGGAAGGTAGGTTAGAAGAGTACGGAGGCAGAAACATAACTAAGTATGGAGATATACTGGAGGGTAGGCTAAGTCAGGAGAGCGTGAAGGAAAACTGACCGAGAAGAAGAGGCAGGAAGGTAAATAGGTAGGATTGCAAATAGGTAGGAAGGTTGTGAGGAATGTACGTTAGGTAAAGTTTGGAGGTAAACTGATAGGAAAACAGAAAGAGAGATGCTAGAGGCAGGGAAAAATTAACTGAGAGGGTCAGAGATAATATGCGGTGAGGGGTGTGGGCATTTTGGGGCGTGGGGCAGTGTGGGGTGTGGGCAGTGTGGGGTGTGGGCAGTGTGGGGTGTGGTCAGTGTGGGGTGTCGGCAGTGTGGGGTGTCGGCAGTGTGGGGTGTGGGCATTGTGGGGATGGGGCAGTGTGGTTATGGGTATTGTGGGGGCGTGGGGCAGTGTGGGGTGTGGGCATTGTCGGGCGTGGGGCAGTGTGAGGTGTGGGCAGTGTGGGGTGTGGGGAAGTGTGGGGTGTGGGCAGTGTGGGGTGTGGGGCAGTGTGGGGTGAGGGGCAGGGTGGGGTGTGGGGCAGTGTGGGATGAGGGCAGTGTGGGGTGTGGGCAGTGTGGGATGTGGGGCAGTGTAAGGTGTGGGCAGTGTGGGGTGTGGGGCAGTGTGGGGTGTGGGGCAATGTAAGATGTGGCCAGCGTGGGTTGAGGGACAGTGTGGGGAGAGCGGCAATGTGGGTTGAGGGGCAGTGTGGGGTGAGGGACAGTGTGAGGTGAGGGCACTGTGGGGTATGGGCGGTGTGGGAAGAGCGGCAGTGTGGGGTGAAGGGCAGTGTGGGGTGAGGGGCTGTGTGGGATGTGGGCAGTGTGGGGGGACAGTGTGGGATGTGGGCAGTGTAGGGTGTGGGCAGTGCGGGGTGTAGGGCAGTGTGGGGTGTGGGCAGTGTGGGGTGTGGGACAGTGTGGGGTGTGGGCAGTGTGGGGTGTGGGCAGTGTGGGGTGAAGGGCAGTGTGGGGTGTGGGACAGTGTGGGGTGTGGGGCAGTGCGGTGTGTGGGGCAGTGTGGGGTGAAGGGCAATGTGGGGTGTTGGACAGTGTGGGGTGTGGGGCTGTGTGGGGTGTGGGCAGAGTTAGGTGAGGGCACTGTGGGGTGTGGGCAGTGTGGGGAGAGCGGCAGTGTGGGGTGAGGGACTGTGTGGGGTGAGGGGCAGTGTGGGATGTGGGCAGTGTGGGGTGTGGACAGTGTGGGATGTGGGCAGTGTGGGGTGTGGACAGTGTGGGATGTGGGCAGTATAGGATGTGGGCAGTGCGGGGTGTGGGGCAGTGTGGGGTGTGAGCAGTGTGGGGTGTGGGACAGTGTGGGGTGTGAGACAGTGTGGGGTGTGGGGCAGTGTGGGGTGAAGGGCAGTGTGGGGTGTGGGGCAGCGTGGGGTGTGGGGTAGTGTGGGGGTGTGGGCAGTGTTAGGTGAGGGCAGTGTTAGGTGAGGGCAGTGTTGGGTGTGGGGCAGTGTGGGGTGTGGGGCAGTGTGGGGTGAGGGGCAGTGTAGGGTGAAGGACAGTTTGGGGTGAGGGGCAGTGTGGGGTGAGTACAAAGGAGTACAAAGGAAAACAAACAGCAACAGACCTTATGGTCCTTTCGAGGCTGTTTGATACAGAGTAGACTATGACTACGAGATCTAACTCTACATGCTGAAGGATAAGGATAGTAAAGCAAGAAGGCTCCCCCCGCCTCTAAACCCTCCAGTTAAAACTGGCAAGAAAAAGTGAGAAAAACCACAATGCATCATGGAAAAACTGACATAGAAACTTCATAGGAAAGACTGAAAAGGAAAAGCTACATTCTGTAATACATTATCTATAAGCTACCAGTATGAATAACCTGAAAGAGAAAGCAATAAAGTGAAATGAATAATCGAATAAACAAATAATTAATGCATGTCATTATGTACGGGTATGCTGAGTTAATAGGGCGTCTGCGAACACAGCGTGGAATTTTCACAGTGCACAGTGTGGATGTTCAGGGGTGGTGCGGCAGCCTTGCCTGGCGCTATTAAGGTAGGCAGCAGTCAGTCAGGCCCCAGCTCCGTTCATTCCACTGAGACTAGGAACTTTCCCATGCGGGACAAGCACACAAGTCACCTCCTGAAGCAGTGACCCCTGGTACATTAAAAAAAATCCTGATGGTGGCCACTTAACTAACAGGGTCCCTCAGTGATCCATAACACATCACGGGTCGAAAGAATGAGTAGTGATCGTTAACTCAGAGCTATCTGTGCATATCCTAGTCTGTGCATATATTATATTTGCATTTGATAAATTGATCCAGGCTCTAAAAAACTAGAATAAAATAAAATAGAAAATTATACATACACAAGTGTTTTATTCAGGAGTAAACATATTAAGCTGGGGGTTAGACGACAAATACTTATCCAAGCGACCTTTAAAGGTTTGTACTGTATTACAATTTACTACGTTGGAGGGCAATTTATTCCATATATTTACAACTCTATTGAACAAGAAATGCTTAGCTTCATGCGACTGGAATAGTTTGCCAATTATTTTATGCCCATTTCCTCTAGGATAATTCGAGTGATCAATTGTGAAGTATTTATCGACAGCCATGTTATCACATGTGGGGGAGAAGCAGTGTGAGGTAAGAAGCAGTGTGAGGTAAGGGGCAGTGTGGGTGAGGGACAATGTGGGGTGAGGGTCAGTGTGGGGTGTGGGGCAGTGTGAGGTGAGGGTCAGTGTGGGGTGAGGGTCAGTGTGGGGTGAGGGGTAGTGTGGGGTGAGGGTCAATGTGGGGTGAGGGTCAATGTGGGGTGAGGGGTAGTGTGGGGTGAGGGGTAGTGTGGGGTGAGGGTCAATGTGGGGTGAGGGACAATGTGGGTTGAGGGTCAGTGTGGGGTGTGGGACAGTGTGGGGTGAGGGGCAGTGTGGGGCGAGGGGCAACCTGGAATGAGAGACCGTGTGAGGTGGGAGGAGTGAAGGGTAAGAGGAAGTGTGGGGGAGAAGCAGTGTGAGGTGAGGGGCAGTGTGGAGTGAGGGGTGATTGGTAGTGTGAGGTAAGAGTAAAGACTGGGGTGAGAGACCGTGGGGTGGGCGGGGGTCAGGAGGGGGAGGGAAGGGGGAAGATTAGGGTGCAGGAGGCCAGGGGAGGGGATGAGGGTGCTGGTGGGGGGCCAGAAACCGCGTGGGTATCCCGGATCTATTTTCACTTTCCCTGAGGGGCGCCTGACCTACATTTGGGAGGGGAGGGGCTTCGCGTCAGAAGAGGGGGGGGGGAGGAGGAGGGCGTTGAACAAGGGAATGGGGGGGGACGGTGAACAAGGGAAGGGGGAGGAGGGGATGGGCAGGTGGAGAGTGAGGGGTTAAGTTGGGTAGTGGGGGGGGGAGGGAAAGAGAGGTGGGGGTGGCGTGAGGGTCGTTTGGATGAGAGGGGTATTGTAGGAGGAAATGGAATGCTGTGATGATTAACTGAGAGAGAGAGAGAGAGAAGTTACGGATATAAAATGAGATGCAAAAAGAAAGCAGAAGAAATAGAGAATACTGATAAGATAACTAAGTGAAAAGAAGCGAAGGAAAAGAGCAGCGGTGAAAGCGAGACGGTAAGAGTGAAAGAGGAGAGACATAAAAGGACGAGACCTAATGACAGAGAGAGAGAGAGAGAGAGAGAGAGAGAGAGAGAGAGTTATGGGTTCAGGAAGGAGTGTGGAAGGAGAGAGGGCGTGGAGACACAAGAACCCAGGCAGTTAGGTAGATAAGAGTTAAGGAGATTGACAAGGAAGTTGAGGTTGGAAAATAAGTAGGTAGGTAGGAAGACACGAAGGTAGGTAGGAAGATAAGTAGGTAGGTTGGCAGGTAAGTAGGTAGGTTGGTAGTTAAGTTGGAAGGCAGGCAAAGAGAAGTAGAGAGTAGTAAATGAGAAGGTAAGAGGGCAAGTAGATGGGTAAAGAAGTAGGTAGATAGATAAGTAGAGGGGCAGACAGAGGGAAATAATAGGTTAGAAGGTAAGAGGGTAGGTAGGTTGGTAGGCAGGCATGTAGGTAGGCAAATAAGGAGGGAGATAAAGGAACGTACTGAGTAGATAAGTGAAAAGGTAAGATGGTAGTTTTAATACTGAAGGCTGGTTTGGAAATCAGTCCTTGTTAAGTGCCATGTAAGTTGATTTGGAAAGGGAGCAAGGAAAGTGGGAAAGTAGGTAGGTAGGTAGGGAGAGAGAGAAAGAGAGAGAGAGAGAGAGAGAGAGAGAGAGAGAGAAATCCACTATCCCACGCTCACATTGCCTCACCCTCTTTAACCCGCTGATGATGATGTGGCACCGATATAACTGGACGGTGGAACTGCCCGGTTATATAAACAAACCTCAACTCCATCCCAGTCCACCGAAAGGAGGATGGTGGACTGAAGGAAAAGGGAAACTTCAAAATACAGTTCACTGGGTTCACGTCCAGATGAGCCTGGGGTTACTTCTACTACGACTACCGCTACTTCTACTTCTACAACTACTACTACTGCTGCTGCTGCTGTTGCTACTGCTGCTACTACTACTTCTACTAATACGTCCTTGAATCCAGTGACGTCCTTTACTGGTTTATTCATACTACCTTCAGGCAATTTTACTCAGCTTGAAAAGAGTCTAGTGGTGGTAAGCTGATGAAAACTACTCTCTCTCTCTCTCTCTCTCTCCCCCAGTTTGTCCGTTTTTCACTTCTTTTATAATTTTCTAATACTTAACCCCTCCAACTCTGAAGTCCTATCCTCTGACTAATGGGTTTCAGATGTAGTTTTTAATAATATTAGTAAACAGAAATGACCTCAAGTCCGACGAAAAATTTAAATATGTTTTTGCTGTGGCTACCTTATCGTAAGCTATGGTAATTATGCGGGAAACTTCAGGAGAAAAGTAAGTAACTAAAGTAAGAAGACAGATTCATAAACAAGTAACTGGGTAAGTACAGAGTCAGAGCCATAGCGACAAGTGGTTATTTGGGGGAAGAGGGAGCCAAGGAAGAAACTGAAGGTCTTTATTTCTTCAGTGTTTCAGACTACACATAAACCATCTTTAGAGAACTAGTAGATGAGTCAATACGTTAAACTCTTCCCTGTGTTTCATCTTTCGCCAGCTTTATCCAGTGAGTTAGATAAGGAGACAGAAAACTTAGCACCTTTTTCGTTGCCATGGACGCTGTTCAATATTTTCTCAAGGGTAAATCCAGACAGTTTTATTCAGCTGATGGGAAGTTCAAGTATCCCACGTATTTAAATAAGAAGCTCTTTTACCTCACTGACTGCTAGTATTTTCCTTCATCTGAACAAAAGCCTATAGTGTCTAAGGAAAAAAGAAAAACGAGTGTTAAAAAGTGAAGAGGTTAACCGGATAGTAAGTCGAATATTATAAGTAATGTTCAAGTATTTCATTAGACGGGAATATAATCTTGGCGGAAGTAATGTGCTGGGACAGGTAATTGGGGAAACTACCAACTACTGTCTCCAGCAGTGGGTCCACCAGGGGGTTAGGCCTGGTCACACAGCATCGTCCTTTCCTGGGCTGTTTTATCAAACACTCCACCCTTCATTTCCTGCTAGTTCTCCCCCCACCTCTCTCTCTCTCTCTCTCTCTCTCTCTCTCTCTCTCTGAAAGGCGTCCCACTTCAGCACTTCCTGCACCTTGAAGACGATATTGTGGATGTGGCTGTTATTGTCCTTGCTCTGTTTCGGTTTACAAATAAGCTGTGTTTTATATCAGTTTAAGTAGAATAACATAGCCAAGCATTCTGAGGCTCATGTACCCGTTTGTACGTCTATATCTTCCTTTCTGTGTCTTATCAGCCGCCAGGTGGTGCAGAGGGACGCCTTCTTGTATAGGCATTGACATAACCAGGCAGCTCCTCTGTCTAGTTATTCAAATATCCCTCAGTTACGTACCAGTCCCCTAGTGGCCTGCAGGAGGATGGTAAGTTAGGCCTGTAATCCTCTCCGAATACTCTCAGAAGGGCCTGAGGTTGCAATTCCAATACTACTGCAAGTATTACTGTTGTTACTCTCAGCTCGTCAGATCTTCATTATCTTTTTTTTTACTCGCTTGTTTTTCCGTCAAGAGGAAACCGAACATACTCGTTTGATATAGTACAAGTTTAAGGGAGCTTTCTGATACATCAGCTGTTTGAAAATTCTTTCCCAGGCTGAGTAACACTGTCTAAAGTATCATGGATAGAATTAAAATATATAATTATTCTGAAGGATTTTATAGATCATTCTTTTCCCATTTTACTGCAAACCTAGTTCTGTCATTGCTGCACCTACTGTCCTTCTCTTGTCATTATGAATAGGCAATAGTCGATATCAGTTATGCACTTTACTGCTTATCTATATGTACACTAACACAGGTCTAACATCCCTCTCATACTGTCAAAAATTTCTCCTTGTATCAAACTCATTTAGGTTACGTTCTGCTACCATCTTATGCATAACCCACTGCTTATCCCAGTCAGCTAACACAGGCCCAACTTCCCTAATACTTTCTTAATTTTCTCCTCTTTATCGCGCCATTGTCATGGCCTCCTTCCCATCCTCACGGGAGTCTTATTGTGAGTTTTGGAGGGTTTCATGCACCTCTTCGTTAGCGATTTAGTTCGTGTATCAAACCTAATTATTCTCTTCAGTGTTACTCATAAATTTCTTACATGAACACAGACTGCATTAATAACATGTGAGATTTATTGAAACACCTTAACTCAAGAACATTATAGCTGTTAAAATTTTCCTACATCCTAACGTTCTATTTAGCTTAGAAAACATTTTTTTGAAACGGAGAGGTTAGATACCGTCTTGGCTTCCTCTATACTAATAAGGGACTCTTCTGTGATGAATAAGGTCTTCTGGCAGCGGCAATGATAAACTACAGAGAGAACTGGTAACATGGCAATAGCAGAAAAAAGTTGGAAAAGAAGAGGTGGCTGCAAGTCGTCGAAACTGTCCAAAATATAGATCCTAAGCTGAGAAAAATACGGCCACACTGGAAAACACGGCCCCTAAAGTGACGAAAATACGGTTACCCTGGATAATACGGTCCAAGTTGATGGAAATGCAGTCACCCTCGAAAATATGGTTCCAGAGGTGAGAAAATAAATACAGCTCCTAAATTGACGAAAATACAGTCGCCCTGAATCTACTTCCACCTCCTCGACCTCCGCCCCATCAATACCTCCCCCAAGATAACAGGACCTCCTACCGCCTCCCTGGTTCTTTGTCTAATAGTTGTTTTCTCCACCGTGGATCTCTACGCCCATCTCCCTCCTTAATTGCCTTCCCATGTCTTCTTCTTTTATATATCTGGGCATCTTTGTCGTCTGCGCTCTCGTCACTCCTCTTATCTTCTCTGCTTGGTAGGTAATTTCTCTTTTTCTGTTTATTCTCCCCTCATCCTCCAAGTAACCGTTGTTCATCGTTCTCTCTTTCTCCCTCCCTCCCTCTCTCTCTCTCTCTCTCTCTCTCTCTCTCTCTCTCTCTCTCTCTCTCTCTCTCAAATCCTCCTACATGCACCCCTCAATTGCTCCATTCATTCTTTTCTCTTCCCTGTCCCACATACCTCCCTCCCTTCTCTTTCTCTCTCCATACGTCCCTCCCACGCCAACCCCCTCCCCTCTTCTTCCTCCATACCCACCTCTCCCTCCCTTACGTACGTCCCCCCTCCTGCCCCTCCCCCCCAACCTTCCCCCCCTCGATGTAGAATAGATTAAAACTTTCCCTTACCCATGACTCAACCTCATCCTCCTTCCCTCCTTCCTTTTATCTTCATTTCTTTTTTCTTCCCATTGTTCCTGAACCTGTGTGTGTGTTTATCAGCCCCCTTCTCCCCCTCACACACACACACACACACACACACACACACACACACACACACACACACACACACACACACGCACACACACCTTATATCAATCACCACACCGAGTCTCCTCGTTATGTCTCCACCGAATTCTATATATAAGTGAGTGTAATATGGTAATGGGTTGTTTAATAAAGGCAAATGAGGATGTCTTTGCATGTATTCAATATAGACGGTCGGTACTAGTGCTTGAGTGGTGAGATGTGAAGGCACGTGGTAGGCAGGAGGACTGCTGGGCCTTGGAGAATATATTTTGATGCTAATTCCTAGAGATAGACACGTGAAAAAACAGACACAAATAAGAACAGGAAGTTATAAGTGATAGTAAGTGTTCCGATATGATGTAATTCAAATGTGCTAAAAATACTCTACCTATGTGTACTGAGGATTAACCATTCCTTTTTCTAGTTCAGTTCTTTTATTACTGTATGTGCTGCCAGCGTTGCAATTTAGTGCAGGATGTATGATTTCAACACTTGTATATTTTCTTGTCTTTTATACTTAATAGAGGAAAGTTTTGTATAAGGTATCAGACTAACAATGCCGCCTACAATGCATCTTTCTACTGGGAGTGAGAGAGGCAATATTGCGAAGTATACGGCTCGGTGTGACGTAAGGAGAGAGAGAGAGAGAGAGAAAGAGAGAGAGAGAGGGGGGGGAGGGGGTAGGGAGGGAGGGAAGGAGGAAGGAGGAAGACAGAAGGGAGAGAGGGGGAGAAAGAATGTATAACTGACCACTCTCCCTCTCATTACTCTCGCTCTCTCCTCTTCCCTCCCATTACTCTCGCTCTCTCCTCTTCCCTCCCATTACTCTCACTCTCCCTCCCCCCATCTCTCTCTCTCTGCGTCATCAGCGCTCTCTCTCCTTGTTTATCTCGTTCTCTTTCACACTTACCGTCTCGCTTACATCACCTGTTTTCTCTCTCTCTCTCTCTCTCTCTCTCTCTCTCTCTCTCTCTCTCTCTCTCTCTCTCTATTACTTTTCACCATTCTTTTATTCCTACCATTACTTCCCTTATTCCCCTTTTTCCATCCTCCCCATTCCCTTCTTTCTCCTTACCATTCGATATCCTCCCTTCCCTCCCTCTCCCCCACGACTTTCCTCCCTCGTAAACCCCTTTTTCTTCCCTCCAACATCTCTCTCTCTCTCTCTCTCTCTCTCCGACATTCCTCCGCAACAGACCCCCATTTCCTTCTCAGTGATCCTAATTCTTCCTCCATAAATTCCTGTTTCTTTCCTCATACATATCACTGCTTCCTCACAAACTCCGTTACTATGTTATAGATCCCAGTCAAATCTCCCCCACATACCAATATTCCTCCCACAAATCCCCAAATCTCCCTCACAGACCTTCGTTTCCCCCTCACAGGCACAAATTTCTCCCCCACATACCCCAGATCTCCCTCCCTATGTCTCCATCACAGTCCCCTATTTTCTACATTCCTTTCCCCGTCTTCCATGCCTGAGACCTGTGGTAGTGTTGTGCTAGTGTGCTTTAGTGATCTGTGATAGTGGTTGTGTTAGTGTGTTGTAGTGATCAGCGATAGTGCTGTGCTAGTGATCCGTGAGAGTGTGTGTTGTGGTGACCCGTAGTGACCCGTGATAGTGTATGCTACCTTGTGTGAACTAGTGCGTAATGGCTTCCTCGGCAGAGAGCTGTGTCCCCACTGCAGGTACTGAAAAGGACTACCTTGAATTAAAGGAGGAACTTCTCGAACTGAAGCGGGAGGTACAAATTCTCAGGCAGGAGAAGGCACAAATGAGGGAATTGTTGGAGGAGATGTTGGAGGAAAGAAAAAGGCTGAAGGTTGGACACTAGTTAACAAGGGTGCAACGAAGTTCACCCTTAAAAAGCAAACGGAAATTAAGACAACTAATACATTCGACGCACTACGGGACGAATGTGAAGGGAGAAGGCAGAGAGGAAGTAGAGGAGAAGGACGGTGAGAGAACTTCAGTACAGGTAAGTATAAACAGAACAAGAAAGGTAAGAAAAATGTTGTTGTTGTTGGAGACTCCCAGGTGAGATATCTGAACAGGGCCATGTATACTCCACTCGCTAAACATGTGTCTTCCAGGGGCCAGGGTGGCTAATGTGGTAGAAAAAATTTCAAATATCGTATAGGAAAGTGGTGACAAACCCACTGTGTTCCTCAGTGTAGGAGGCAATGATATTAGTAGCCGTAAGAGTGAGGTACTGTGGAAAAGGTACAAGTTGATGTTAGAAATGGTTAGGGAGAGGGGAGGAACCCCTGTAGTGCTTGGTGTTTTACCAAGGTGGCGGGTTGGAAGGGAATGGTTGAGCAGGGCAATAGGGTTTAATTGCCGTTTTGAAAGGTATTGCAAAGATAATGCAACACCTTTCATAGACAACTGGGACCGGTTTATGGACAGGTGCCTTGTATAGTTGGGATGGGACTCATCTTAGTAGGCAGGGAGTTACTGTTTTAGCTGGAATGATAGATAGGGAGTTGGAGGGATTTTTCGAGATTGAGGAAGTAGGTGTACAGGAAGATGCAGCAACTGCACTCAGAAATCATTATTACCATGTTTGGATAGATGCATCGATACTTGCAAAATTAAGAACAAAAGTTCAACCAATAGTGTAGATACATCCACTCAGGCACCTCAAATTGAGCAGGCGATGATAGATGATAGAACAAGCGATGATAGAAGGGCGATAAGCGATAGTACAAAAAATTGTTATATTAGTAAAGTAAAGAGTTTCCCAGTTAAGTAATAAAATAAATAACAGCAAATGCCAAGGTAGAGGCATAACTACTAGTAATAATCTGAAAGTGTACTACACAAACAGCCGGAGTTTACGTAATAAAATGGATGAACTGAGGGCTTTAATTTGTACAGAGAAAATAGACATTGCCGTTATTAGTGAAACTTGGATGAATACAGACACTCGAGAATTTTTAGCAGAATATCAGATAAAAGGCTATAATATTTTTGTGTCAAACCGTCAGGGAAGAAAGAGGAGGGGTAGCTATTTATGTAAAGGATTCATTAATCTGTTATAATAAAGAAGACATTAAAGTAAATAGGGACACAGAAAGTGTCTGGGTTGAAATTAGTAACAATAGGGAGAAATTAGTCTTAGGAGCAATTTACAGATCTCCTAAATTAAGTAGAGCTGATAGTAAATACCTTTGGGAGGAAATGAGGAAAGCATCACAGTCCAGCTTAGTAATAATTGTAGGGGACCTTAATCTGCCAAGGATAGATTGGAGAATTCAGACAGGAGATGCAGAGTCAGAGGAATTTCTAGAGGTAGTACAGGATAATTTCCTTTATCAGTATATAAGGGAGCCCACCAGAGGTAATAATATACTAGATTTGGTTTTAGCTAATAAAGAAAATATCATTAGCGATATAGAGGTTGGTGGACGACTTGGTAATAGCGATCATGAAGTAATTAAGTTCAAATTTATTTGGGATGTCTGTTCCACTGAAAATACCTCCACCGTTCTAATTTTCGTCTAGGAGATTTCGATGGCTTAAGAGCTTATTTTCGAACGGTATTCCACAGGGAGATTAGCTATTGGAGGAATGCCAGGTCAGTGTGGAATCCCAGGTCATAGATCAGGCGCAGGAAACACCTGGGGATGTCCGTCAGGTGTCTGTGAGGGAGGAGGTGGTAGATAGGAATGTAGTCCAGGTGACGGAAATTAACTCAGCTACAGTACCAAGCAGACGTTCAACCAGTGAGAAGTATAACGAGTTAATAAATATAATACACGGAGGCCAAGATAGATATATTCCTTCAAAGCCGTTTAGAACTAATAATTCGGAACCTAGATGGTTAAACAACAGATTAAAATCTCTCATAGGCCAAAGGAAAGGAATATATAGAAAAATAAAACGTGGAGAGGAACACTTACGTAACCGGTACACAATTTTAAATAGAGAAGTAAAGAGGGAGATAAGAAAAGCAAAGAGAAGTTATGAAATTAAGGTTGCCAGTGAATCAAAAGAAAACCCCAAGGGTTTTTATCAAATGTACCGAACGAAAAATAAAGATAGGATAGGACCACTCAGAACAGAATCAGGTGACATTACCAGTGAAGATAAAGAAATGTGCTCCATCCTAAATAATTATTTCATATCAGTATTCACCAAGGAAAATCTAAGCCTGGTCCCTCAAGCAGCAAATATTTACCATGAGAATACGGAAAATATTCTTAGTAAAATAACCATTAGTAAGGAGGACGTATTGAAGAAATTAATAAGTTAAAACCTCAAAAATCGCCAGGTCCGGACGATATATATGCAAAAATTATAAAAGAAACCAAGAAGAATTATGTCAGCCACTTTTAACGTTATTTAATGACTCTTTAAGTTCAGGAGAAGTTCCAGAGGCGTGGAAAACCGCAAACGTAGTGCCCATCTTTAAAAAAGGGTGATAAATCAGCTGCGTCGAATTATCGTCCGATAAGTCTAACGTCAATAGTAGGAAAAATGTTAGAGTCAATTTTGGCAAATAAGATTAGAGAACACTTAGAAAGATTTAATCTTATAAACGAAAGTCAGCACGGATTCAGGCAAGGACGATCCTGCCTCACAAATTTGTTGTCATTCTACTCGGAGGTCTATGAGGCAGTAGATAGCGATAAAGCTTACGATGTTATTTATCTGGACTTTAGTAAAGCTTTTGATAGGGTCCCCCACGAAAGGTTAGTTAGAAAGGTTCGAGCACACGGTATAGACGGCGATATCTTAAAATGGATAGAATCCTGGCTGAAAGGACGAAAGCAGAGAGTATTAATAAATGGAACTAAGTCGGACTGGGGATTAGTAACTAGCGGTGTACCACAGGGTTCAGTACTCGGTCCCTTATTATTTATCATATATATAAATGATCTAGACTTAGGAGTCAATAGCAGCATCAGCAAATTTGCCGACGATACAAAAATAGGGCGTATCATTAACTCGACTGACGATTGCCATAACTTACAGAAAGACCTCGATACATTGTCCAAATGGTCTAAAACTTGGCAAAATGGAATTTAACGTTGAAAAATGTAAAGTACTTAACGTAGGCAAGACCATTGGAGATACTAAATACAGCTTAGACAACAAGAAAGTGTAGCAAATCGGAATGCGAGAGAGATCTAGGAGTTATGATTAGTAACGACCTTAAACCTAGGCAACAGTGTATTAATGCGAGAAATAAAGCAAATAGGGTCTAGGATTTATTTCGAGAAGCGTGAGCAATAGATCATCTAAAGTAATACTAAAACTTTATCTAGCATTAGTAAGGCCACATTTAGACTACGCAGTACAATTCTGGTGTCCTTACTATAGAATGGATATTAATTCGTTAGAAAATGTACAGAGAAGAATGACTAAAATGATACATGACGTCCGGAACCTGTCATATGAAGACAGACTGAAAAGACTAAGTCTGCATTCGCTAGAGAGGCGTAGAGTAAGGGGACTTAATTGAGGTGTTTAAGTGGATGAATGGTATAAATAAGGGAGATATTAGCAAGGTACTTAAAGTGAGCATACAGGATAGAACTAGAAATAATGGTTTCAAACTAGAAAAATTCCGTTTCAGTAAGGAAATCGGTAGAAATTGGTTTGGTAATAGAGTAGTAGACGAATGGAATAAGCTACCTAGTAAAGTAGTTGCTGCCTCTTCCATTGAGAGTTTCAAGCATAGGCTAGATAAGCATATGACAAATAAGGGGTGGATATAGAATAAAGAAAATCTTATAACCAATACTAATTCAAAAAATTTTCTTTTCAGGTTACACTATGATAGTCTCTATTCTCCTTTCACACTTTCCTGTAAAATGTCCACGCCAGTTTTTCTATACGGCGTGGTGTTCTTTCTGACTTTTTCCTGCCGGCTTCGGCTGGAGGGTTTGGAGGGCGGGGGAGAGCCTTCTTCTTTGCTGTCCTTATCTCATTCTAGTAGTTCAGTTACTCTTCTAGGAGCTGCCTAGCATGGGCCAACCGGCCTACTGCAGTTATCCTCTCTTCTTATGTTCTTATGTTCCCTCCCCTGAAAACCCCTGTATCTCCTTCTCAGACACCTCTAACTTCGCCTCAGCCTCCATCACCTCCCTCCACATTACCTTCAAGCTTTTTCCCTCCACTTACTTGATGGATACTGATTGCCTGTTATATTTTCTTAGGCATACTTTTTTATTGTTTTCCATAATTATCTAATCGCCTATACCGCCTCACTGCATTCCCCCATAGTTCCCTCTCAGCCTACATAACCTCCCTCCATACACCCTCCTCCTTATGTTCCGTGCTACTTGCGGAACACCAATCAGTTCCGCGTGCCGGCTGTGGAACAATGGACGGTTGTGATGCTGGATGTGGAAAGCGGGGATGTCTGCCATTGCCTCGTTCTCCTCCACTCTTTTAAGCAGCCTGGGGTCACTGTTGGAATGGGGAAAACAATACACAGACAGCAAAACTCCTATGGTAGATAAAATTACAGATACATAGCCACAGCAAAACTTAAGGACCATAATATTACACAGATACACAAATTACACAAACTTCACGGTCCTTAATGTGATATCGATATACAGTTCATAACAAATACGTGTGGTGATGGATAGGTGTGCATGCACGTTTTTGCATGCGCGTGCGCGTGCTTGTGTGTGTGTGTGTGTGTGTGTGTACATATATATATATATATATATATATATATATATATATATATATATATATATATATATATATATATATATATATATATATATGTGTGTGTGTGTGTGTGTGTGTGTGTGTGTGTGTGTGTGCGCGCGCGCGTGCCTAATAGTCTACATGTCTACTAGATGCTTTAACTGGAGTGAAGTTTACCACTATTCCCAAAGGAAGTGTAGGATGGTCTCCACAAAATTTCTCTTCCAGTCAAAGACCTCCTTGCAAAAGATGGTAAAATATACGGATTCGCATTACCACCTTCCAAACAGTTCATGACATGTGTTTGTATGGTTTGACCTTTGACCCCTTAAAGTCATTTTTAAAAAAAATAATAAAAAGGTAATGAGGGTGGTATTCAATACAGGATGAAGTGTACCACATTTGATGTGAATCGGTGAAGAAATGAAGGAATGACACCCAATTTGGTAAGTGCTTGGAAGAAAGGACACAAAAAAAGAAAGAAACTGAGCAATTACAGAATCAGATTCAGATTCAGATTTTTTATTATCCACCAAAGTGGTTATTACACAAATTACAATGAATATTCAGTAATTGCAAATAGGTACACGAATTACAATACTTACAGATGCATAAGTCTCCTACAATTATTATATGTGGTAATATAAAATTTGATAAATTGTTTACCAATAAACCTCAAAGGTAAAAAGTTAAAATAAAAGAGACACACATACACATACACAAAAACGTAAAAATAAAATAAAATAAAATAAAGTAAGATAAAAGTATAAAGTAAAAGAGACATACTAGAGAGTAAATTTTTTAAAAAGATGACAATAAAAACCTAAGTCTAACTTAAACATTATTTGTTAGCAGAAATTCCTTTAGTCTAGCTTTAAAAGTGTTAAGAGAGGGCGCGTGTGTGAGGGAGGGCGGGAGGGCATTCCATAGCTTGACTCCCAGTACAGCAGTGCGCCTGTCTCCACTGTGTGTCTTAGTGCGCGGCACATACAAGCTGTGCCTCTGTCTGGTGATGCTGCTGGTGACAGCTTGTCTACTGCTTAATGGTAAAAACCAGTCTGGATAAAATCCTCGTAAAATTTTAAAAATAGTTACACCTACGTCAAATACATGTTTCTGCTTTAATCTTAGCCATTTCAGTTCCTTGAAAGATGGAGATATATGGTCATATTTCTTTACTCCTCCCACTGCTACCCTTGCTGCAAAATTTTGCAATTTCTGCACCCTAGATATTACCGTGTCACTTGTAGTCCCCCATATGCTAATGCAATACTCAATTAAGCTTAGAACGAGTGTCTGTACAACAATGACTCTGGTTTGTTTATCTAAGCTGTCACCTATTCTACTGATATACATTAAAATACCCATAGCTTTTTTATTTAACTCGTTAATGTGGCCGTCAAAAAGCATAAAACGGTCAATATAGACTCCTAAGTTTTTCACATGTTTGCTTGGGTATATGATGTTCCCATTAAAATTTATCGTTGTGTTTGGTGGAATGTTAGATAACAGCTGACGAGTTCCTATAAAAATACATTGAGTTTTAGAGGAGTTGAACATCAAACCATTCTTTAGAAAATAATCTCGACATTTAACATGAGTGTCCTCAGTGTCTTTAATGATTTGATTAAGATCTTCTATAGTTCCCGAGTGCAAAAATTGTGTATCATCAGCATATTGTATCATGAAACAGTCAACGTGTGCATGTAAGTCATTTACATAGATGCCAAATAAAATTGGACCAAGGATCGAGCCTTGTGGGACCCCATAGCTAATAATTTTCTTTTTAGATATGTTGTTTTCGAGACGAACTGACATACTTCTATTCTTCAAATAATTATCGAACCAAAAGCAATCAATATTTAATAAAGAACATTTATTTAGAAGGATATTATGGTTAACAGTATCAAATGCCTTGGAGAGGTCACACAAAGTTAACAAGGATACTTTCTTGTTGTCCATATTTTCATATAATTTATCTGTGACGGTAGTAAGGGCCGTCTCAGTAGATAATTTGGGTCGAAAGCCATGTTGACTCTTAGACAATAAATTGTTGGATTCTAAGTAAAATGACAGCTGTTTAGCAACAATTTTTTCCAGTACTTTAGATATGATGGGTAGTATAGATACGGGTCTATAATTATTCACACTGTCAGAGTCACCATTTTTGTATATCGGGACAACCAGTGCGTGCTTCCAGGTCTCAGGGAACACTCCCGTCACCAAGGATGTGTTGACTATACACGTGAGGAAAGGAACTATGACACATAGCGAGTCCCGGAGAAACAGTAACCCTATACCATCAGAGCCAACAGAGCTGGTTGCATTAAGATCTTTGACTGTTAATATAACGGTGTTAGTATCTACTGGTTCTGGTCTAAAAGCAGAGACAATATTGATATTAGAGTGATGAAGTTGGACGACAGATTTACCTTCATTAGTTAGTTCTTTCTGTGAGCATTTAAAAGTGGATTCTCCAACACTAGAAAAGAAACCATTTGAATCGTCTGCACCATATAGTGGAGACCATAAATATAAGCTATATTGCAGATTTTGCTTTGAGTTGCGCATCAACATATAGCAATGCATAGCCACAAAATAATGCCTTCGCATTAGGCTATTATATTATCTTTTTAGATCAGTTATATAGTAAAACTTCCCTCTTCTGTCTTTCTTTCCCTCATTCTTTCCTCTTCCTTCTGCATGTGGGTGACTCTACACTGAGTGACAAGTCAAATGGTTTCCTATACACCAGGAAACCATTTACTATGCTGGGTGGTAATCATATAGCCAAATTTTGGAACCTGGTGGTTTAGTGGGTAATTACGTCTCTCCAATTGGTTTGAGCCGGTGAAGGTTTATATCCAAGGCGTAGTTGGGGTTTATTGCTCACGTAATGACACTCAGGGATGAGTGAGGCTGGTCACTTTCATCTTAAATGTCAGGACCAACTTGCCTAGCCTGGGCTCCTACGCTCCTCAGAGGGCAACGTAGGATTGGATGATGGATGGATGAATATGTAGTAAAACTTGCTTCTGGTAGGTACATCATATTACCAGTAATTTAGTTATCATAATGCATAAGGAATCTGGATATATTACTGAAGTAAATAATAATTATGTCAAAAGTTATGGGTCAGGTTTCCTCGTATTCTGGTTGTGGATTTCAGTCAGAAGAGGTTAAGGACCTCTGCTGTGTGTCTGTCAGTCTTACAAGTTACTTTATGTAAAAGCTGTGCTCAGACCTTAAATCGGATTATCATTAAGAGGCAGAGGCAAAGTTCTGTGATGTATGATATAAGACTATGAAAATTAAGATGCCTTCTGAAGTGACTCTACTTTTAAAACTTCATGATATTGTGCTTAAATTTCCGCAGGAGCTAAAATTTTCCATTTATCGTGTCATCCCCTTTCTTCTTGTTTTATGGGTTTACTGTACACCGAACAATTGAAGCATATCAACACTGGGGAGTCTGCAAGCATCTTAACCTCCTCCATTCTCTTAGGTCACCCGGGGCCACTGCGGTATACAGAACATAGAGAAATTACTGTCTATACATCTACATTCATACACGGATTGCACAGAACTTACTTTCCTTCCTGCTTTGTTATCCTCGTCTTTGAATGACAGAATAGTTTCTTAAGCTATAACCTTACCCTATGGCTTACGGCCTCGAAAGGACCAGTAGACCTGTTGCTGTCTGTTTTCCTTTGTACTGTATATACTCCTTTTGTACTCCTTTTTTTTTTTTTTTTCATACAGTTTCATCCACGCGGAGTCATTGCTATGATTAGACGGAAGTACAGTTCCTTGGGGTTTACTTAAATGCACATAAAGCACAGAACTTACGGTCCATTAAATTTCTTCGATATATAGACCCACACAGGACACTTACGGTCTATAGGATTACAGATACACAGTTAACGCAGAACCGGCGCTTCATGATGTTACACACTGCATATACTCCACACTAGGCTGCCCGGGGTAACTGCTGAAATTACAGTACAGTTCTTTTGAGTTACATAGATGCACAGACCACACAAAGCTTATAGTCTATAGAGTTATAGAGATATACAGACCACAAAGATTTTATGGTTCAAAATGCCACGTAGAGAGTCTGTTCTGAACTTACGGTCTTTTCTTTCTCGTCCCGCTTTGATATCATTACTCGGGTTCATTATGACTCTCTCAGAACTGAATAAAACGGACATGAGTCAATTGAAATAGAATCCTAGAATTACCCTGAACTTTAGAGAGATAATGGTCATGATATCAATACTCCCATGCGCCTTTGACTCATTCTCAGCTAAACTAAATCGTTTGATGTTAACTAGAAATAAATATTAAAGGAGATACGTCCATGAGAGAGTTTATAGAAAGACTTAGTTATTACTTATTGACATTCAAGAATACGCCCGTAAAACAACATTTAATAATAAAGCCTTAGGCATTCTGTATTTGTGAACAAGAAGGAAAATAAGTCTTGTTCTTAACCTTAATACTCTGGCACATTTTTGCTTACTAGTTCCGGAGTAACTGTTAACATGACACAGAAGGGCAGGGCAAAGCATTACTTACATACAGGTGACTTTATTCAGATTAGAGGATACTTTTCGAACTGGAGAGGTTTTAATGTAGTCTTCATTAGTTCTTCCACAACGAGGGCGATTTTCTAAGCTGAATCTAACCGTCTCTAATTAGGTAAAAATAAAACAGAAGGGAGTAACACTGTAGTGACTGCGTTAGCTAGATTTTATGGCTAAAAATTACTCATCTTTTTCTCCAGTTACTTACGGTTAATCCTTCCTTACCGGGCATATTACAAAGGCAAGCCATCCATGACATAGAAAGTTCGATTAAATAATTCCATCAGCCAGACAGTTGCATCGAGTAGGTCAAGGCTGGATTCAACAAGGTCAGCTAAAACAATTTTATTCAATTTAGACCAAACTTGGGGGAAAAGTTGAGAGAAAAGCAAGAACAAAGGGTTCTGATTTTGATAACAGTCAGCAAAAAGTGAAGGCCAAAGGACAAGATCAGAGTTCGATCGGTGTGTTTGTGCGTGAACAAACCAGTTAGGCCAGCCTTGATCCGATTTGAGCCACACTTGGTGAAAGGCTTAAAAAATCGCCGAAGGGTCTGACCTATTGTTCTTCTTAGAACAAAAATTCAAAGGCCACGGTCACATGGAAATTAGGAGACTTTTATCCGATTTAGACAAAAACTATAAAAATTAGACTTTTTAGAACTACGTGTTAAATGTAAAGGCCATAAGGCAACGTCAAAGTTCAACCTGTATGTTTGTGTGGACAAAATAGCCAGATCGGCTTTGATCTGACTTGAACTAAGCTTGATGGATGCATTGAGAATCACCCAAAGGGATGAACTATTGTTTCTGTGAACAGTAGGTCAAAGGTCAAGGTAACATGGCAAGGTCAATTTTAAATGTTTGTATCCTATTTAGACCAAAATTTGTGGGTGGCTTCAAGGTACGGTAAGGGTAAAGGGATTAACTTTGAACCAAGTGAGATGTACTATACTTGACCCACTTTCTATTTGTTTCGGCAACATTTGCGGCCTTTCGTCTAATTTTCTCTCTGTTGAACAACTCTCTTCCTCTTAATCTCAATTTGTCTTCCTCGCTGAGACTCAGCTGTTTATAAATACTGATGACTATTCTTCTATCTATGCCTTCACCTTCAGCTTCCTTTCTAATCGTTCTATAGCTGTTGTTGTAAGTAGCCACCGATCTTCTATAACTATCAGTAGTGGTGTTCCTCGGGGTTTTGTCCTGTCACCAATTCTCGTCCTTCTATTCATAAATGACCTCCCAAGCTGTACATCTATCCCTATCCACTAGTATGTTGATACCTCCACTCTTTACCTTTCCATTTGGTTTCCACAGTGTCCATCACAACAGTTACTTCAACAAACACGGAATGAGGCTATGGCACACCCAGTTTCTGATTTGGCTCATATTTCTGACTGAGGTAAAAGTAAACTTGTTTTTAATGCGTCAGAAGCTTACGCCTTACGACCAGCCAAAATCTTCCACGGCAGTATCGGGTAATATTTAGCAATATTCGGCTCAATCCTGCACCACCTTTGAATGGTCTTGGGGTTTTTTTCTCTCGGGATTTTTCATGGAAAGATTGTATATCCTCCCGTGGAAAATTTGTTTCCAAGAGTATTAAGCCAAGTTCATGCCTTCTTTACCTTCCCAGGCGCTTTACTTTATACATGGGTCGGGTCTTACTCGACCCTGTGTAGCCTCCCCCACGTACAACATGATGGAGTCAAAGACTTTTCTTCTAACTCTCTTCCTCATACTGACTCCCTTCAACCTCTCTCTTCATAGCAGTGTTACATTTTTAACTCTGCTATCGCTACTGGAATGGTCACTGCTCTACTGAACTGTCTGCTTGCATCCCTCCACCATTGCAGCAGGTGGGTAGCATCCGTCTGGCAGCAAACTGTAATCCCTTTTCTGTACAACTCTCTAATGAAAGAGTTAACCGATACTCCCAGTCCTTCATGTATGCAACAGGTCACCTTTAGAACTGTATTCCTCTGTCTGTATTTCCTTCTGTTCATGACCTCCAGTCTAAAGTTCAGTGTGCCCATACTACTTAAAATGAAAGGATTTTGATCCCCCCCTCCCCCTCTCCCTCTCTGAGGGAATAATTTTGCGGGTGTCTAGCCCTCGCATAAAAAAAGCCAAAGTCAGACGGAAAGGTCAAGCGTCATTGTCACAAGGCAAGGGCAGAACAAACAGTTTTGACTGAATTTCGACTAAACTTTCTGGAACAGTTAAGCGTCAGGGAAGAAGGAATCAATTCGACTTTGAGTAATCGGTCGAAGGTCAAGGTCACAAGGGAATGTCAAATGTTTGGGTGATAGATCAGCTGGTGGACAGAGATACTGCACACTTTGAATTCTTTTTTTCTTCTTCTTCTACTACTTCTTTCTCCTCTGGTATTATTTTCATTATTATTACTATTATTATTATTATTATTTTTTTTTTATTTTTTTTATTATTATTATTATTATTATTATTATTATCATTATTATTATTATTAATACTGATTCATTTTTGGAGGTGCAGGTTCCCACACCAACTAAATTGATAGGGTGCTACTTACCGATAACTCTGCTCCATGTAACAGTCCAAACAGTTTCTTGGCGACTCGACCCCATCCCCGCAAAAAAAGAAAAATGTACTCAGTTGAGTGGTTATCTTACAGACAGAAGGACGCCTGGTGGTTGAGTTGGTTAAGCAGCTTCATTCAGATGTGATCCAAAAAGGTTTGTATAGGATCAGTGGTTTAAACTTATTGCTTACATTATAAAGCTCAGGGATGAGTGACTGGTTGCTCATTCTTGAAATATCCTAACCAAATAACGTATCCTCTGGTTCCTGTGGTGCTGTTGGATAGATAAGGATTGGATGATAGGCAATTACTCTATTAATAATAATATAGTAATCTTCGTCCCTGTAGAAGGCTAGCATGACTGGTGCAAATTATTAGGACTGATATAGGTAATGTGTGCTATAACTTGTTCCTGTATATAACCCAGACACCAGATTATCACAAGCACACACAACCATTCACACCCCACGCCCACACCTACTTTCACCTTCTCACATACACCTCTCTCTCTCTCTCTCTCTCTCTCTCTCTCTCTCACCATCCTCCAACACACCTTCCTAACCCCCACACATCCTCTTCCTCCACTCCTCCCCTTACAACACACTTCCCCTCACCCCCACACCTTCCTTGCCCTCACATCTCCCTTACCTCCACACCTTTCCTACCCATGCACACTTCCCCCTCCCCCTACTCCCACACCTTCCCTACCCCCACACACACCTCCCCTACTCCCACACCTTTCCTACCCTACACCACCTTAACCCCCACACCCTTACATCCTTCCTAATCCATACACTTCTCTCATTCCACATCTTCCCCCATCCATCCACACCTCTCCCACCCTCACACCTCCCCTATCCATCCACACCTCTCTCAACCCCCCCATACCACCCTTTATCTATCCCCAACTCTCCCACCCCACACCTTCCTCTGCCTATCCACACCTTCCCAACAGCCACACCTTCCCTATCCACGCAGGGGTAGGATTAGGAGAAGGGTAAATCAGAAGCAAGGCACAAACGGTGAAACAAAAGATGGTACAGTAACAGTGAACAGAGGTATGGTGCAGTTTGAGCGTCTGGGAGCCACTTTAGGACACTCCCTGACCTAGTAACCCGTCTGTTTAAAGCCTGGTAATCCTCAGCCGTTTGCGTATCTTCACTCGCAGCGGAGCAGTGGGTGAATAACGAAGGTAAGCAAAGTATCATTATTATCGCTGAAAAGAGGTATATGTATCGTCACCATCAACGTCGCCATTGTCATCATTGTTATCATCGTCACCACCATCGTTTTTTGACTTTTATCTCCATAATATTGGTAACTCTTTTTCTAACTAATGTATGGGAGGGGATAATTCCAAAAATAAGAACAGGAACGTTCAAAACGTAGAATTATTTACGGAGTTACAAGCGAAATAGGACACATATTCATTCGTTCATCAGTCAAGTTGTCGAAATCCTCAGCTCTTTGGCACAGACCAATTGACTACTGTATTTTCCCTGCAATGTGAGGAATCTTTTGGTAATGTAGTGGGTAAGTGGTGAAATGTGGGGTTGCCTGCCGAGAAAAACTTCAAGTTGATTCCGGGCTGGGGCCGGGACAAGTCTTCAGATTTGAATTTCGTTTAAACAGTCTTAATATATCTTTCACAAAACCTACCGACATGTCACAGAATTACCAATGCTAACGCCATTGCCCCATCCTTAATAATGAGACACTCGAAGAAGTGACGTGAGAAAATGAGCGACACCATCTGTTGCGCATATAGGCACTGATGGGGTCTGAATATGAGGCCGGATATGTAAAATAAATAGAAAGTAAGGTCAGTACACAAGTAGAGGAAGAGGGCAAGGAAATCTGAAATTAGTGGGTGCTCGGAATGTTAGACCTGGAAACAATGAAGGTTCAGCATGTTAGATCTGAAGACAGTGAGGGGTCTAGCATGTTAGACCTGGAAATGGTTAAGGGGATTGGTAAGTCAGATCTGGAAATGGTGAGAGCACAATACCAGTAATGGAAATGGTGAGGGCGTGCTGTCAGATCTGGAAGCTGTGATATGGCTTGGTATATTACTCCTGTATATATTAAACTGGCTTAGTATGTCGGATATGGAAGGATTGACGGTGTGGTATGTCAGGTCTGGAAATAGCATAGGGGTTTAAGAGGACATACCTGGAAGTGTTGAGGGCGCCGTATGCCAGACTTATTCTCGCGGTGAGAGGAACGGGAACAAACTGCCTCAACGAACCACTTAGGGACATTCCAGGTCACCCACAGAGCATGGAGGTCTTACACACACTCACTCGATTACTGGGGATGTGTGTGTGTGTGTGTGTGTGTGTGTGTGTGTGTGTGTGTGTGTGTGTGTGTGTGTGTGTGTGTGTGTGTGTGTGTGTGTGTGTGTGTGATGACGGATCGTAAGCAAGCAGAGCATTCAGTCTCTGAGTATGCATACAGTGAGAAGGCTGCAGATTGGTTAAGGTGTGTGTGTGTGTGTGTGTGTGTGTGTGTGTGTGTGTGTGTGTGTGTACACGTCTTTGTGAGCTGAGTCAGTTTTTGTGAACCGTTGTGATAATACTTACAGGGTTCACAATAGATGATCATTAAAAAATATGAAGCACTTCGGGATAAGTGTAAAATTTAATTCCGTTTTCTAACTTCATCTCATTATTCCTATTCATTATAAGTAAATATCAGACATAATATCATTACCTCGTCAATGCCTTCATATTAAACCAGTCACACACTGCACGCGAAGAGTGAATTTGCTTTAGGATTCCCGTAGGCTATATTCTTTGCAAGGCACGGCAGAAGTTAGGTTTAGTGAGGCACGTGATTACCGAATGACGAGTGGATGATGATAGGAGGAGGGTTAGGAACGATGCCTTGAGGGGCGGCATAAAATTACTGCAACTCCACCCTAAGCGCCCTACAGAGACAATATTTCTATCTCCGGTTCATACACTACACCACAGTCATCTAACATCGGTTGATACATAGGCAGCTCATCACAAGTTACTAACACATTTATTTCCTATTACAGCCAAGTGGTTCTACACGTAACCTAGCCTATCATAGCAATATTTCATCTAGCTAATCCGCATCATATTCAGCTCCTGGTAATACATCATAATTTTCCCCATAAAACCCAGCTTCACGCAACTTATCACAACGCTACCATAGCCATGATAATCAACGACGTAGTTAAATCCATTCCATCCAGTCAGTCATATTCTACATTAAGGCAGCCCATCCAGCCCTTTTGTTCACTCATATCCAACTAATCCAGTCAGACACATCAGATTCCCTGAATAGTGCAGTAACTCTCAGGGTGTAAAAAAATAATTAAATAATCCATGAGTTATGGTACCGTATTGTATCATCCGGTGCCCCGTAATACTTCATCTCCCATGCATCATCATATTTTTTTAAGAGGCATGAGTGTCCTGCCTTATTCTCGTGTCTCCCTAACAGTATAATCCTAATACTTACCTCACTACCTTATTCTTATACCCACCTCACTGCTTTATTCTAGACCCACCTCACTGACTGTCTCACTGTCACTCCTTTAATACTTATATCACTGCCGTATTATTATGCCTGTCTCATACCTGTCCCACTGCCGCGTCCTTATACTCATCTCACTGCCTTATCCTTACACCTACCTCACTGCCTCACTTTGTCACCGTAGCTCAGGGGTAAAACTCACAGCCTTACGAGTTACTCTCTTTTGTAGCTGTGAACTGCTCTTAGAGGAAGGACAATGAAAATAAAGTGAAAGATCATTACACGCCATTTCTTCCCTTGTTATGTGTCGGACTCTAGGCGTAGATTTATCAATCCGTTTCCTTAGACCCAGCAGTCCTTCTACATATCACACACCTTCACATGTCGCCACTCCGGCACTAATGTCCACCGTCTATAACAAATATATGCAAGGGCAGTCTCATTCAGACCTGGTACATTGATATTAGCTGGAGTGTTTTTATGACACGTCATTGGGTCTTGTGGAATGTCAGTAAAATTTGTTTTAGCACAATCCGGTTCACCAAATTCTACTCTGCCCAGACTAAGATGGAACTCACGCCATTCCAGACAACAGACGACTTCTCTAACCACTCGCCCTGAAAATAAAATAAAACAAAACAAATCCTTGTTACCCCAGGGAATCGATTGTAAGTTTATTTGTGACTCTGGGCCCAGTGCCTCACTTTACCTGCCTCACCTGGCTACCGTAAATTACAGGTGTGGGGGCAGGTAAGTCCCAGCACGCCCACGTCCGCCCTCACCCACCCTCACTCACACCCACTTCCTCCAGGGGGCCCTGTCTAGGTCATGCGCCCACGACCCTGTGTGTGTGTGTGTGTGTGTGTGTGTGTGTGTGTGTGTGTGTGTGTTTCGGTGTCAGTGTCGGTGTGTGTGTGTGTGTGTGTGTGTGTGTGTGTGTGTGTGTGTGTGTGTTTTGGGTTAATCGGATTCCTTTGTCTGGTTAACTTTTCTTGCATTTCTTTACTTTCCTTCTCTCGTTCTTTCTCCTCTTTTCCTCTTCTCGCTCCATTTCCTCTGTTCTTTTCCCTCTGTCTCCTTGTGTGTGTGTGTGTGTGTGTGTGTGTGTGTGTGTGTGTGTGTGTGTGTGTGTGTGTGTGTGTGTGTGTGTGTGTGTGTGTGTGTGTGTGTGTGTGTGTGTGTGTGTCTGTGTCTGTGTCTGTGTGTGTGTGAAGGTCAACAGGATTCTCTTATTTGCTCAACCCTTTTTGCTTTTCTTTACGTCTTTCTTCTTCTTCCTCTTTTTCTTCTTCTCCTCCTCCTTTCCAGCCATTTTTCTCCCTCTTAAAGTTACTACATTATTTAAGTATATTCACATTTCTCCTTTTCCAATCACATTATAGTCATCTTTCTCTCCTTTCTACTACCCACATCCAATAAGATTTACACTTCGATGACATGTAGACGACATAATCAGTGTTATTCCTGGTATTAACAGACAGTATTACTGAACTTAAAAATTACTCCCTTAGTGACTGGGTTAGAAACAGTCCTTATTAATCCCTTGAGTATAATGACGTCAGGTGTTGGGGAGGGTCACCTTTAGGTGGTGACAGAGATATTACCGACTAGCTCCACCGCTCAGCTATACAGAAACGACCCTGAGCTCCCTCACTTTCCCCCGAAAGGAGGATGGTGAATTAAAGGAGAAAGATATCTTACAATGCAGTCCACAGGGTTCATGGTCAAATGAGCCTGGGGCTACGACTACTGCAACTATTACTATTACTGCTACTACTACTACTGCTGCTACTGGTGCTGCTGCTGATGCTATAATTGCTACTGCTATTACTACCACTACTACTATGTCGCTTTAATTAAAGTCTGCCTAACGCAAGACTATAAGAATGAGCTTAAACAAGAACTTTTGTAAAGTAAGGCTTAGAAGCAATCATAGTTACTCCTTTCAGCACGATGACATCTTTCCTAACTTATTTTTGCTGGCTCTAGGCAAGTTTATTTAGGCCACAGAGGACACTGTAACGAAGAGCTTTGCAACAATCCCTTCAGAACACTAACTTTTTTTTATTTTAAGCTGCATAACCCTGCCGGGAGCCAGCTTGGCAATGCCGGCGTCACTGAGTTACTGACTTATTGACTAACTTTTAGGGGCCAATTTCAATGAACCCTTTGCAACCCCTCTAAACCCTCCAAGACAGATACAGGGGCCTTACTGTAACCCCTAAATGTTCAACTGAGACTCTTCTGTTCAGGGTCCTGTGGGGTACATTTTTAGACCCTGTTTTGTGGGCTTTGTTTAGGAAAGAAGCACAATGAAATGCAGGTAGATTTTTCCAAAGAGTTTCAACTGTTTTTAATTTCGTCGTATTAAATGTCTGTTTCATTAATGTACAGCACGTTGGGTTGGCCCCTTTCCCCGATGGTCCGACAACAGACTGCAGAGTCCTTCTAGTTTATTCTTGATGACACAAGGCCATTTTATTAGGGGGAGGCCTGCAACCTCCATCAAGCGCATCTTAGATTATACTAGTTATTATTATCAGACGATCATACTGAACTTACAAACAAGCTCTTGTAGTGAAGGGATTAAGCTATTCTCCTCCTCCTCCTCCTCCTCCTCTCTCTCTCTCTGTCTCCTGCTTCCCACCCACTGGTCTCTCCGTAACACTTTCTTTCCTCCCACTGTCTCCGTCTTCTCGTCCTCCTTTCCTCTCTCTAGCCCCACGCATACCTTCCTACCCCTCCTTTCTCCTTACTCTGCCTCTTCCATCACATCCAGCAGCTCCCATGCCTATAATTCATCCATCTGAACCAGGCCGAGATTTTCGTCATTTTACAGCCTTTTCCCCTAGTAGAATGGTCATCATCATCATCATCATCATCATCATCAGCCTGAATCAGTCCGCTACAAGACAAAGCCCTCTCCCATCTTTTTCCACTCTGTTCCATCCAATCCTAGCGAATTTCCGAATCTCATCTGACTATCTCGTTCTGTCTCTGCCTCTTCCTCTTACTCCATCCCTGGGCTGCCATTCAGTTGCCATGGTTTTTCGTCTGTTATCTGTTCTGCGATGGACTTGACCTGCCCAAATCCAATCATGTTTTTTACTAGTGATTACGTCATCTACTTTCGTCTGTTCTCTTATCCAGGAAGACTTCTTTTACTCTCTTCATGTGACCTCTAACATATTCCTTTTTATTCCCCTCTGAGCACTCCTGATTTGTCGTTATAAAAGATGTTAGATTCCATGTTTCTGGTCCATCACCACCAAGTCCACATATATTCTCTCCCAGTGACAATCCATTCTGAGCACATTCCCTTCTACCTCTTTATCAACAAATTTCTTGACTCTTCGTGCTTCATTAACTACATTATTTCTTATACTGTCCACTTTGCGCACTCCACTTATCCCTTAATCCCATTCCCACTGCTCTCACTCTCGGCTCTTCCCACTCTTACACTGCATAATATATTAATGTGAACACTGGCATCCCTTCGTAGGTGAGGCGATGGCCGGGTCGGTAAAAAAGTGATCTGCTATCCCAGTGGACGCGGGTTCGGATCTCGGCCGGGGCAAGGAAAAAATTAAAGGATTTGCATTTCGTTGCAGTTGATTTTACCGATTTACCCAAAGACCTGCGGACCTGTCTTAAAAGAACGCCCGTTAATTCACCAGTCCTTTATGAGATAACCCTGTCATGTATTCAAGATGTGCAGTGAGTGTTAGCGTCAAGGTGGGAACATGTGTGGGTGAATGGTGCACAGGGGAGCTGCTGAGCCTCATGTAAAGCCTATGGCCAGAGTCGAACGCATAAAAAAAAAAAAAAAAAGTCTTCCTGTAACATCCACACTCAGACCTCTGTTCAGTATCAAGGCATTCATAACATCAGTCACCTGCCTTCCCTGTGCCATTCTTTTTTCCTCTTCCTCTGTTTATTTACAACTCTTTTCTGTTACTCCCCCGATGCGTTTAAAGTCACTCTTCAGTTCAAGTCACTCCATTCACCACATCACATTAAGGTTTGCCTCTCTCAGCAGTCGTCACTTTACATTTATTTGTAATTACTTTCAAAACTTGACGTTCACAGATATCCATAAAATTCTTTACCAGTCTGTAAAACTCTTCTTCATTAATGGCAGACAGCACAACGTTGGCTGCATGCATCAGATGTGATAGTCCACACTTCACTTCACCCCCTTTTTTTATTCCCCACCCAACCTTCCACAAATATAGTTTGAACTTTGTTCAAAATCCCGTACATATAAATACTGAAAAACCGTAAGGACGTCACACACCGTTGTCTCACTCCGTCTCTGAAAGTGAGCCCCACATTTAATCCTCCTCCTTCTCTCATAAATTCTTCACGACAAAAACATACACATTCTACAGCATTCAGCAACCCTCTAACCACACCAGCATACAAGCCTTACATAATCCTTGTCTTCACTACGTACACACATAAACTTAACAACATCCACAGAAAATCAAAGTTAGTTGGGTAAATTGTCACTTAATGCAAGTCTCAGCACGTGTACCATTTTTAAAGGCTCTTTTTTTGTTTTTCAGTTTTAAATAAACACATGATTTATTGTGCCTAGCTTGTGTTAGTTCCACGATTTGGGAGTCCATGAAACTAGTGACGCTAGGTAGCTGCATATACTCCATTTCACCAAGTTTGGCACCATCAGCGATGTCAACGCTTGTAGTGTTGATGTACCGTAAATCCTCTGCATTAGGTGAACCTCTACTTATTACCTTGAGAACCAATATAAAGACAACACAAAAAGGTACATCCAGTACTGAAGACCTTTCTCAATGCTACAGGTGTTGACGGCATCATTGATATCGTGCCAGATTTTGTGAAATGGGTAGCCTATAGTTCAACACCTCTCATGCACTCACCGCCTTCTACACCTTCTCCATCTGATTCGCTGTCAAAGACATTTCTCAATACAGCCTTTGCTCATTCTGAACTCGTTGTGCGGATGCTTGGCCATTCATTCATTCATTTTTCTCTAAATTTCGTTGACTTATATGCTTCAATACAATGTTCGCTTTTAACTGGGCTTAAAATTGCCATCTCTTCATATTGAATGCTGATCTGTAACAAGTGATTAACACTGCTCACGTGGAGGTTCTGTGGAAAGGATGTTAAGTCATAGTATTGTCTTATTCTTCCTCTGAGCTAGCAAGAGGATGAAAATCTCCCTTTAATTAAAATGATTTATCTATAGTTTGCCACTATCTTTTCCTTACTCAGTTTTATTTTCATGCCTAACCCTGTGTTTTAATAGGTACAACTTAAATTTTACTAATCGCTCTAGCTATCCTTGTATCTCTGTTAATTAAACATACGCGTCTTTTGTAATGCAATGAAATAAGTTAAAAGTATTACTGACACATACAGCAACACATAGGAGGTAAAACACACCTTCAGTTGAAAGCAAATATGCTTGACCGGTCATACTGGCTGCCACGTCATGAACAGAGAGAGAGAGAGAGAGAGAATACACATTATTGCAGAATAAATGCATCCGTGGAGTAAAATACCACCAACTCACAATAAAATGCATGCCTCTTTGTTTTACATAAATTTACGTCAGTTATAGAGTAATCAATCTTTGGGGCCCCCTAACCTTTGGGGCCCCCTAGACACATACATACTGTGCCTATTGGGTAATCCGGCACTGTCCTTGGCCTTCACCTCTGTCCCATGAACAAGATCCTGGAGTCGGGAGGGGGGGATGCCCAAGGATATAATTATGACTGCACCTCGCACAGATCTGCTGTTAGGTGGTTTTAAGTTCCTCCTAGCCTGAAAAAAAATAATTAAAAAAAAAAAATGTTTTGTTTCGTTTCTTCGTGTCGTTTTTCCCGAAATAGTGACAACAGAATTAGAAAGAGATAGAAATATTACATGCGTGTTTAGCAGCGGAATGACCACGGTGGCTATAACAGAATCTGTTCGTACAGAACGGCAGCATTTTTTTCGGCGTGACAGAATGACAGGCAGAGTGTGGAATAAACGGGTTGGTGGGGGGAGAGGGAAACACTTGTAAACATTTCCTACTTTATCTCAGCAACGACTGTCAAGGGCAGAATTAGGCCAGTAAATCATTAATGATTGCCTTGTGTCGAAACAGGTTTTGAACCAGTGCTTGATTATATTACTTGCATTTCTTTTAACACCGATCGATTGCTTCTTTCATGGGCGGTTTGACAACTTAGAGATAAGACCATTGGTATGTAGATGATTCTATGTAATTAGTTTAGCATATTTCGTATATATCAATCACTCATTTGCTTCAGTGCTTCCTGTAGGTTACTCTTCACTGTATGACAAGCTAACTGGTTACCCGTATCCCAAGCAATTATTTACTACTTAGAGAATACAGCAAAAAATATCCTAAGCTTTTCTTCTTATCTGTACATATTACAGTGCCGGGTGATAGCCATACCAGTAAAACGCCCTTGTCGGCTAGGTACGAGCGAGGCCATTTAAATCCGAGGGCACTGAAATGTCGCCTCACACCCTGAGGATGCCTAAAGTATATTGATGGCTATCTACCTACCAAGTTTCATGCCTTTACGACAAACTGTCTGGCCTGTGGCCCTCTTTTGAAGATTTCGACATGCTGCATTTGGCGCTTGTCACGTGCCACGTGCAGCGCCAGGGTGTGATGAAACCTGTCAAAACAAACCTTAAAGAATGGGGCTATCATATGGTGCAAGCCACGCAGCGATCGGCCCTGTGGTTGCTGAGATATAGCTTCTCAAAAGCATTGCGGTGGGCCCGGGCCGGTTTGGGCCGGGCCTGGTTAGGCCGGGCCGCTCATGTGTGAGAAAATATCATTACTTGACGAGAGACTCTCGAGGGCTTCGCTTTCACTCGTAATAACCAAATGTTTCAGTGATATTACTGTGAATTGTGCCTCCCATGACTGTTTCCTGCAGTTTCTTCTTTTCGTTCAACTTTTCTATAACCTGTTTGAGTTTAGTCAAGTGCAGTACAGATACGTCGTGGACATGGAGTACTGGTTATATTAGGAAGCAAGATGGGTCTGAGAATCCTTGCTGACTTAGGTTTAACTCGTAAAGCTCGTCTACGAAGCAGACCATAGAAGATATATCTGATGTGGTCGGTAAGTACATTTCTCCTGCGACATATTCATATGGTAGCTGAGGCTTCGTCGCACCTCCTCCTTATCGATCTATCTTGCTTGGTGCTCGTCGACACTCTCCTCTGTGTGTGTGTGTGTGTGTGTGTGTGTGTGTGTGTGTGTGTGTGTGTGTGTGTGTGTGTGTGTGTGTTTTATGTGTCCGACTCTGGGCATAGGCTTCACAGCCTGCTTTCAAGGCCCAGTAGCCCTCCCACGTGCCGCACACCTCTACATGTCATGTGTTATTAATATCACTTTAATATTGACATAATTTACATCCGTAACATACAAGAGGATACTCATGTGTAACATACAGGATAAATAACTCAGGAAGAAGTGTTACGAAATTTCGGAAGTCACTTAGAATACGACTCCTAGATTATACACATCTGGGGAGGTTGGCGACGAAAAATTAAGGGTACTTGTTTATGAGGGACACATGACAAAGGGGGTATTTTCGGAGCACTATGGGAGAGAGCTGAATTGGTGTTTGGTTTTGTCATGCTTTATATGGTAGTGCTTCATATTCATATCTCTGTCTAGAACAATATTCATGGGTAAAGGTAGCCATCCTTGGGGTAAAAGGCATGCAGTATTAGAGAACAAGAAGTAAATGCGAGAATTTGTCTTATTTTCACGATTTCTGTTTATCAGTGTTAACATTTTGGTATTATTCGTCTTCTGAAAAGCTTTCCTATTTCCAAATGATAGTGAGAAGAAATTCTGTGTGTCTGCATGCTCATGTGTCCCACAGAATAATACTAAAAAGCAGTAAATGTTCCAACCATCAAGATTTTAGTGTGATGGTCTCCGACTATATCACTTAGGGGCCATCTCCTCACTTACTCCTTTTCCCCCATGGACCTGTATTCATTCCATGGACCCATTTCCCTCCATAGATCTGTTTCATCTCTTGGACCCATTTTCCCAGTGTACCCATTTCCCCTCTAGGGCTCATATCTCCCTTTGGACACTTTTTCCTCCATGAACCTATAGTATTTTCCTCCAGGTTCCTTTTTTTCCTTTACAGCGATTTTTCCCTATGAACCTTCTTTATTCTATGGACCTATTTCTCCCTTAGACCTTTTCTGTACCTTTTCTTTTTTTTTACCTCATGGACGTATTTTTTCCCCATAGACCTATCTTCCTACACGGACTTATTTCACCCATAGTCATATTCTTCACATGGTCTTATTTTCCCTCCTGGACCTATTTTCCCTTCATGAACCCGATTTCCCTCCAGTGATTTACAGTCCTCATTTTCCCTACGAACTTATTTCTTTTCCTTCTTGGACCTATTTCATCCATGGAGCTATTAACTCCCCCTGGAAACACAACAAAGTCCCTTATGGACCCACTTTCTCATATGAACCTATTTGTTCACTGGACCTGTATTACCCAGTGAACCCTTATTTTCCCCAGTCTATACACACACACCCACTAGCATACCTACCATCTCATCCAGTGTACTCGTAGTAAGCTTGTCTCTTGGCTACACATACTGTACACTCAGCCACCCCTAAAGCACACCCACACACGCACGAAAAAAGCCCAGCCACTCGCCCAACCCACCCAACCACCCCACCCAGCCCATTCACCTACCCTCCTCGTAACACCCATCCACCACACCCCAACTGCCCAACCCATCCACCCCACACACTTCTCCCACCCCTACCCACACCACCCACCTCTCCAATCAGCTCACCCACCTCTATCTACTCATTCAACCAACTCATCCCACCTATCCACCCACCAACCTACCACCACAAGAAGACTTGCAACTTTACACACACACACACACACACACACACACACACACACACACACACACACACACACACACACACACACACACACACACACACACACACACACACGTGCAAAGGGAAAATTACTTTTATAATATACTGTAGATTACAATAATCTGTAAAGAAGACTATTTTGAAAGAGCCCAAATCATTCAAAATTTTATTATGTGTAGTTATAAATGGAAAAGGAGAGTAATGAAATTGACCATACAAAGAGACATAGTACTCCTTCAAGCTAATTGGGGATCAGAGAGTGGGAAGTCTATGCATCAAATGGGCCTGTGATCCATTCCCGTTTCATTTTGCCATATTCATATATAAATATGGGCACGCATGTATCTTTCAATGCGTTAAGAATCATCATTATACCGTTGTTTGCTTTATGAGAAAGTGTTTCTTTATGGGAGTAACGTGAAATTACGGTGAAGTACCAATGTCGATGATGATGGTAGTACCGCCTGATGCAGTGACGCCATGTCCTGAAAGAAGTGTCAGGAAAAATTATCGTAGTTCCATAGGAACTGTATCTATCATTTTAAGTAATGATTGTATATCATAGTAAATTACTGGGAAGTAGACTTACATATCTTACGGTTTCATTAATGTTAGAATTCTGAATGATAGGCTACTGTGCAAAATATGTATTTGCTAGCACATTCTTTTTTCTTATTAATCGTATGGTAAATTTTTTTCCCAGGGTTCGAATTCGAGTTTTAGTTTGAGTTTGAGCTCAGTTTGAGTTTGTTCCAGAATTCAGTCTAGAGGAAGAGTGAGGTATGTGAAAATAGACTAATCGATCAATGCAGCTCATATCACATCGCATTTCCTTGGCCTTCACCTCCGTCCCAAGCACAAGATCACGGAACTAGAAGGGGAGGATGCTCAAGGACAGCGTTAGGATTGCACCTCATCCAAATCTGTTGCTAAATGATTTTAAGTTCCCTCTAGTCTAAAGAAGAATATAGTATGTTTTGCTACTTTTCCCTGGGTTGGTCGTCTCTAGGTAATGGCAGCGAAATTAGGAAGATATAGCGCTAATATATAGGTGTTTAGCATCCGAATGCCCATGATAGTTTTGAAAGAGTGTTTGCAGAATGGAGTTTTTGGGGAGAGTTAACATCACTGTCATTCCCTTTCTCCTGCTTACACTACTAACGCCTTCACGACCATCATCTCCATCATTTCCACAGCCTCCCTTGCCTTCCATCACCACCCATCCCTCTATTCAAGTTTTCACCACCACTCATGCTTCCCTTTCCTATCTCCATCATTCCTTTTCAGCCTCCGCCGCCATTCCCATTCCCTTTTACAGTCTCCACCAAAAGACATCGTTCCATTTACAGTCTCCACCACCATTTACCTTCTATTTTATTCTCCTCCACCAAAACCCTCCCCACCTTTTCGAGTCTTCACTATCACGCACCATTTCTTTCTCGTCTCTACCATCACCCAGTTTCCCTTTCAGAGCTTCCGCAGCCACACACCTTTCTTTTTACGACAACCATTATAACCAAATCTCCCCTTTCAGTCCCCATCATTCCTTTCCAGTCTCGACCACCACCCACTCTACCTCTTTCCAGTTCCCCCTCCCCCCTACCTCCACCACCCTGATTCACATCCCTAACTCCCAACACACACACACACACACACACACACACACACACACACGTCTGGCTGAAGGTGACCGAGTTCCCAGGGGGTGTGGCAGCAGGGGAGATGAGCAGCAATTACCCGTCCCACCTCCTGTCTCCTGCTTACTCAGTTACCTACATACCTGCCTCTCTTCGTGCCTGCCTGCCAACCTGCCTCAGTAAGCCTCTACAACAGTGGAACTTATGCCTTACACTGTTGTCCTTTCACCTTAACTTGGCCCAGATATGTTGTCCGATTTCCTGCTTATTTCATGTAACTCAGTGGGGAAGAAAAAAAAAAAGACACGATAGGCTACACTGTATATACTGTACTGTACGTGCAGAATGCTATTGTAACTTAATAATCGAGAGTAACGCCTGAACACTGTGTGTGTGTGTGTGTGTGTGTGTGTGTGTGTGTGTGTGTGTGTGTGTGTGTGTGTGTGTGTGTCAATATGTTTCATGGGTGGGTGAGGATCGCGAGCCTCTACTAACGCTATTTGCTGTGTCGTGGGCTAAAAAGTTGAAGCACCACTGCCATATCTGATGTAGTAATATCCCTGGCATGTCGCAAAAGGGATGATGGACAGAGGTACACAAAAGCCTGTTGACGTGTACAGACTTTTAGTGACAATATTCTTTCGTACCTTTACTTCGATAACGGGTTTTCTAGCCTATAATGAAAACCGAATGCAGTAATAAATAAATAAATAAATAAATAAATGCACTAATTAATTTACAAATAAATCAATCAGTAAGAAAAAAAATCTTATCCTTATTTATATTTACAAGCAGGATGGAGAGATAAAAGGCCCATGTTATAGATTCGACATCATGGCTGTTTCTGATTTGGGTCACAGTAGAAGAGTCATAGCAGCGGTATCCCTCCCTCCCTGCCAGTCCCGTCATTGGAGTTGTGTGACGGCTTGCAGCACAAATGTTTTGTTGTGGGGTCCAGTCAGGTCTCAGCAGTGCGCTAACACAACGTGGCCAGCTTTCTTATTAACATGCTGTTCTACTGTAGACTTTCTCATATTTGGCGAGATTTCCAAATATCTCTCACATAATTACTCATATGGGCAGTATAAGTTCACATTTGTTACGTTCTAAAGATTCGTATATTATCACGGTTGCAACAAAACCCATTTAACAACATGAACTTTACCATTATGGCCACATAACTCTGACACAACCAATACACAAACGGTGACTTAACATTAGAAAACAGTGATCTAGTCTTTAAAAAAATAAAAATGAAATGTCATTTATACCGTACTTGAGCTTTAACCACTTCAGTAACAGATGTCTCACTCCTTACCCTTACAGTCGACAGACGTCATACCTCAGCGAAATAAAATCTTGGCCAGCACAAAAATTGAAGAGATGTCTCTGAACTGAAGGGGTTTTATTGAAACTATTTCTAACCCGTGAACATTTGCTCGAGCTTCATCAAAACGACATTGGCGAGTGGGGAAAAAAAAAAAAAAAAAGTCCCGGTTGAAGAGGTTAAAATAAACAATATTTTCTTAGAAGAAATAAGATATGGTAATCCCGTCATACGGAAGGGGTGAAGGTCAAAATAGAATGAAGATGTTAGTAAGGACAAGTAAAAAACAGTATATACAAAAAAAGCGACTTGGATAAAGCAAACGCAGTCAAGATTATGATTTACTGTAATAGGTATCCTTTTGGCTAGATTTCCTGCAGGTAGAGCAAGGGGTAGTGCAAGCCCTGTATGTCTTATACGTTAAAATCTGTGACACATTAGAAATATACGAATAGGACTCTTTGGCTGCTCGTACCTCAAGAGAGCCTAAGGTGAGCGGAAGCTGTTGTATCCATACTATAAATACTATGAACACGGTTCTAGTATATGGTCTTAATTTCTCCCCCCCCCCCTCTCTCTCTCTCTCTCTCTCTCCTCGGGATAGATTCCATACATCCTGAACACTGTTAAGTCACGTCAAAGTTCTTCTATCATTACTGATGTCTTCCAACCTTATTTTATTTATCTACCTATCCGTCTAACACTCTATTTTCACAGCTAAATCAAGTACTCTTTCTTAGCTCTTCACTCTCAGCTCATGCCTCCTGTGTTTATACTTATCAACCATCTCTTCCTCTCCTCCTGCTCTTTAGCCTTGACCCAGTAGCATCCATTCCACAGTGCTCTTAGACCTACCTACATGCCTACCCGGTTACCCCACGACCTACCCATCTGCCTACCTACATACACATATACATACCGTACCTAACACACTGCTCTACCCCGAGCTACTTACCAGCCCACCTACCCATTTACATACCTCCCAGACTCCTGCTTCCTCACCCACTTAAATCACCCATACATTACCATACTCCCCTCCCACTCACTCTTCCACATAGGCCTCTATTCTTGTCGGTTTATAGGAAGGCTGTTTTGAACGTTTCCTTGGCGATGTGTTTTGCATATTACATCTTAATAATCTTTTGTATGATATTTAACTTGAGTCTTTTTTTTTCATCTACAGGGATTTCATTAAAAAAAAATATATCATCATCGTCATCATCATCATTATTATCAATCGTCAGTCATCAGCCATCAGTCCTCCTCAGTCATCATCACTTATCATCAGTCATCCATCATCATCATCATCACAACCATCATCATCTTATCCTTTGTTTTCTCTTAATATTCTGGCGGGTAGGATCCATGGACAAAACAGAGAGAAAAAAATAGAGAACTATCAAAGGAGTTCTCAAGAAAAGAGGCCTCACAAATTATTTAGACATTAGTTTAAACCTTAGAAATATTGGCTCCATCTCATAAGCACACATTTCATTGTACTGTTACTTTTGACATATAGTGCATTAATAATTGTGGGATACTTAGTTCAGTCAGGGCTACAGCACTTGTCTTGTAATCTCCATCATTTCGATCCCTTTCAGTTCTTTTACGTTTTCAGCTTCCCTACCTCTCTCTCTCTCTCTCTCTCTCTCTCTCTCTCTCTCTCTCTCTCTCTCTCTCTCTCTCTCTCTCTCTCTCTCTCTCTCTCTCACTGGTGGACGGGAGTTCGCGCCTCGCTCAGGTTGCGAAAAGTTTCACTGACGAAGTGGGTGGTTACTGTCCCCCTTGAGCAAGGGGACGGGTGTGTGCGTGTGTGAAGGTCACAGCCTTGCCCTTAGATCGGACTATATGAGCTCTCAGCTCCCTTCCGGGAGGGTAAAAGATGACGATCACGACCATCAAGTGATCCCGACCGACCCGGTGAATTACACACATATCGTCATCAGCATCATTATCATCATCATCCTAGTCTCACTTATCGTGTATAGCTATCAGGAAAAGTTCACCGACAGTCCTGTACCAGCATTGTGCTCTGCCTTTCATATTTCTCATTCCTAACCAAACAATAGGGGGTATTCTTCCTTCTCATACTGTTTTGCTGTGCTTCATATTGCTATCATGTAAAAGTAGTTCATACAATAATTTCCGTTGCAACAGTCGGCATAGGAGAGTCGGTGAACTTTTACTTATTTTTTTTTTGTACAGTATACGAAGGGCAGGACAATTCTGAACACGGGTCTATGAGCAAATTAACCCTTTTAGTGACCAGACGCCTTGCTTTCCCCCAGAAGAAATGTAACAAACTTATGAGAGACTTTTCGTCTTGAAGAACGTAGAAAACATATCCAATAAAAGCTTGCTCTATTGCATCATCATATAGCACTCTGACTAAACCTCCAGAGAGTGCAGTGCAACTTAATCATCTTACCTGAAAAGAAATGGCGGATCAGGAGAAGGTGTAATCTCCCACCTCTTATTAACCCTTTCGATCCAGTGATGTATATATTTTTTATCTATCGTTGCAGCTGCCGGACGATTTTATTCTACATCAGGGGAAACGTCTTGAAGTGATGGGATGAATGAAAGTTACTATTCATATAAAAGGGGTTATCTCAACGTGAATAAAATAATCTGGACACAACAAGAATATAATATAAAAACAAGTCATGGGATTGAAGGGGCTGAGTAGAGAGTACAAGGTTGCTTACACTGCACATCATGTACCGGGAAGGGATTGAGGTGGGACTAGCTATTTGGCTTAGCTCCAGCCACGAGAGTCAGTTTTTCTCATTTAATTTTTACTCTACGCAGGAGAGGCTGGAGAGTGAGAGACTGACGAGGAGAGTGTATGCGAGTGAGGTGGAGGGGGAGAGAAGAAGGGGGGAGGCCAGGGATGAGATGGAGGGATGGAGTGAAGAGGTATATGAGGGAGGGGGGTGTAAGGTGGGAGCAGGGCAGTGAAATGTCGGGGGACAGGGCGACGTGGAGGCGATTTGTTTGTGGCCACCCCGAATGGGATTAAGGCGCCTGGCAATAGATAGATAGATAGGATATACGTCAGCAACATATCATGACTCCTTAGTAATAGGAAATATACAGGGTGGTCCGTAAACAGCGCTGCCTTAGAAACTCACCTGGTTGTACTTTCCGTGTTGCGAGGACTGCTAGACTTCCTGGTGTGGGCGTGGGTGTAGCAGTGGGATAATGGGTTTGATGTAGGACGGAAAATAACCCATGGAAGTGGAATAGCAGAGTTGTCTATGGGCCATCTTGTACACCACTCATCCTGTAGATTAGCACAAACCCTACAAAGCCTCCTTCACCTATGCGGGATGGGGGTAAAGAGATGAGGGTGGGGAAGATTGTGTCTTTTTCATGGCTTCCACGCCATAATTATCACTCACCCTTGAAAACGATGCCACTGCAAGCAGGCACTGCATGGGTTGAAACTGGGAAGCGTTCCATAATTAAAAAGTATTTGAAAAAAAGGATTTAGAGCACAGATGGAACTGGCATTGGATAAATGAATAATGATAATAATAATAGTAATAATAATAATAATAATAATAATAATAATAATAATACTTTTATTATTATTATTATTATTATTATTATTATTATTATTATTATTACTACTACTACTACTACTACAACTACTACTCCTACTACTACTACTACTACTATTATTACTGTTGTTGTTGATTTTATTATTATTATTATTATTATTATTAGTACTGCTAGTAGTAGTAGTAGTAGTAGTCAATCACTGATTCATTTCAGTTCACTTTATTTCGTACTATAATTCATAGCTTAATCATATCATTATATATCATATACAGTACCTTTTGTAGCTGTGATTCTAAATACAATATCAACAGCAGTGCTCAGCAATTACTATTCATATTTTAACCCACAAACACAAACTGTATGTAAAATGTATGTCACAACATACCATTGTGCCGTCACCGTTACTTCATTGCTCTTATTACAGTTTTTCCCTAGTTACAAAGACATGTATGTACAGTATACATAAGCTGATGTTAACTAAAAATTGTTGAATTTTTCAACTGCAAAACAAACTTTAAAAAGGAAATTAAAAATATAAAATACTGAGAAAAAGATAATGAATTTCAATGCATCGCGCACAAAAAATACTACTACAGTGCCTAATTATAAAAGAATTAACAAATTGCTTTTTGAAAATATCTATGATTTAAAATACAGTGCTGGAACAGTGGAGTAAAATCTTGCTTTAAAAAAGTTTAAAAATTAAAATTATATAGTGGAAAATACAAACAAATAAAAGATGAAAAATGATTTTTAAAAAGTAAATACAAAAAAGGTTTCTTTTTCTGTGCCTGCCCTCCTCTCTTCCTATTTCTCCCATCTTTCCCGTCACATCTTATTGCTTTTCTTTCCGTTACAGGTGGTTTTACATTGAGTGACAAGCCAAATGGTTTCCTGTAAGCCAAGAAATCATTTACAACGCTGGGTGGTAACCATATAACCAAACCATACGTGCTCCCTACGTGTCAACAAGTGGGTTGATGGAGGGTTAGTGCCCCTCCCCATAAAACAAATAACTCAAAGTCAAGTGGCCACCCCTTACGGGATTATGGCGTCTGGCAATAGATAGATAGATAGACAAAAAAGGTTAAAGTCAGCTAATATATGAAATCTTTAAAAAATATATGATTAAAGGGTTTTTTAAATGTCGCAAAAATATAAAAAATAACTAAAATGTACGTCAGCGCCACATGAAGAGTGCACTACAATCCTTAGAGAATCCAGTGACCCCTCGTACCCTCATGTCTTTGTACCCACATTATGAAAGTGGTTATAACATCCAAACCATCCCCCAGAACATCCACCTCATACTCATTTCTTAACAGGGCAACAACTCTGCTGATAAGTACCCCATTAAATAAACATGGCATACTATTTTTGATGAGAATGATGTAAATTTTCTCGATTCTCTTCATGTACCTTGCTTGCGTCAGAGCTGTGTGGTGTTTTAGTAACATCTGATTAGGATTATTAGCTGTTATGTGGCTGCTAGCATGAATAGGAACATCACACACTATTTTCAGAACCTTACTTCAAAACGTTTAAGAACATTTGCTTTAAAGCTTTTTGCATTCCATAGGGGAAGACCATTTGGTGGGTCACAATATGGGTTAAATTAGAATAAAAAGGAGTAGTAATGGTAGCAGTAGTAGTAGCAGTAGTAGCAGTAGTAATAGTAGTAGTAATAGTAGTGCTAGTAGTAGTAATAGTTGCGTCGTGGTAATAGTAGTGGTGATGGTGTAGTAGTAGTAGTAGTAGTACTAATGGTGATGGTGTAGTAGTAACAGCAGCAGTAGTAGTAGTAGTAGTAGTAGTAGTAGTAGTGTAGTAGTCGTAGTAGTAGTAGTAGTAGTAGTAGTAGTAGTAGCAGCAGTAGTAGTAGTAGTAGTAATTAGAACCTAGAAAAAAAATGAATTTATTCAAAGTTGTATCAAATGAGTCTCGTGAAACAAACAATGTGAAGGCAGACAGTAGGTGTACACCGTGGGGACTTCAGGTGCTGGGCAGTCAGTATGGATAGTGCCTGGAAATGTGGCCAGTCCATTGTGACAAGTGTCCTGGTTGGATGGGAGGGACACACAGGACGGAGCTTAAGTTCTTTATCGTCTTTAACGACTCGGGATACACAGAGTCCTGGAGATGGCTTCTGTGTAGACCGAAATATCAGAGAGAGAGAGAGAGAGAGAGAGAGAGAGAGAGAGAGAGAGAGAGAGAGAGAGAGAGAGAGAGAGAACTACCATACAAGTAATGCAAAGGAGGAGGGGATTTTATTTTTTCTGATGGATTCTTTAGCAAGCATTCAGTAAAAGCCCCATCATTCTCAGGAATGCTGTCGCTGTAGGCAAAGCAGGAAGGGTACAAAGTATTGTTTACGCTCATTCGCGCAAGCTACCCATGAATGCAAGTGCGTTTTCTTTAATGCTATTTCTCTCGGTCACCCTAACAGTTTATAGTTACGCTATCACTGTCTTTTCTAAAACATTTTTTTTCTTAATTCACTCCCCAACATCACTTTTTCACTATTTATTTGTTTTCATATGCACAAGGCAAGGGAAAGGAGAGTTCGCCTGATTACGTTCTGTGTATTTGTGGATTTCGCCAAAGTACTAACCTACAGGGTGCATGCCTCTTTCACACGTCTCCAGTTATTGAGAATATAATATAAAGGACAAGCAACAGAGATAGGTTATAATTATAACAACCAGCAATATTTCATTGAAGGATCATTAATTTTGGGACTGGCAGTATACACATAAAATAGATGGTAAGTGGTGGCGACCATCATCCACTCACTTGATGTAGCGCTGCCTACTTCTCTCTTCACCTTTATCATTCTTTTTCTGTGTCTGTCCTCCTCCCTTCTTATCTCTCCTATCTTTCCTGTTACTTTTTATTATCTTTCCACTTCAGGTGGCTTTACACTGAGTGACAAGTATAATGGTTTCCTGTAACCCATGAACCCATTTATACTGCCGGTTGTTAACCATATAGCCAAATAACGGGGCGATGTGGAACTTGCTATGGTGTTCCTGTTCAATGGGGGCAGAGATTACGGAGACATCTGCCCAGGAACCAAACCTCCTCACACTTCTCCGCTCCTTTCTGTGGCGAGGAGCTGTTCGCCGCAAGGGAACAACGATCCATTGCTAGGGATGGCCCTGCAGGGGCGGTTCCTTACCTGTAGTTGATGGATCTCCACTGCCAGACAGACCAGGGTTACTTAAACAGCACATAAAATAATCGTATGAAGTATACTACTAATCTCAGGGGTAAAAATAGCCTTACCTAGAAATTCATGGCTGTGTTGGAGGGGGCACCGTTTTGCACGTTGTACGGACCTAGGAAAGAGAGAAATGCAGCTTTATGCATAGGTAGAAGAAATTATAATCAGTAGATTTGGAACTCTTTTACTAACTATTTTAGCAATAAGAACTGAATACGAGAACGAAGGTTATCTAATGCGAGCGGCATCGTGTCAGAGCCTGCTTTAAAAAAAAATGATATCTGAAGATATTTAGAGCTCAAAGGGGGGGGGGGTGATGTGTTGTCGTCAGGGCAAATATAAAATAGTATTGTATCTATTTCATGACTCAGGTAGAAGCAAAGGGAGGTGTGACTAAATTCTGCAGATGATATCCACAGACTGATGTCGCCATTACACATAGTTTCCCCTCCATCTCAACTATCCTACTTGTCTCCTACTCTTTTCAGTTAGTTGGTTCCTGGTCAGTCATTTTGCTCACCTCGATCCATGCCCCAGTTCCGTTTCCTTCCTTTCATTCCTGGAAAGGGATGCTTTCATGTGGTGGCACTGACATACCCATAAGACTCCACTGCCCATTTATACAAACGTTCCTCATTTTTTTTCCTGAGGGGAAGATGGTGGACTGCGGGAAATGGGCAGCTTTAGCCTGCAGTACACTGGGTTCACTTTTGAGATGAATTTGGGGTACAACTGCTACTGTTCCACCCTACTCCGACCCTCACTGTTGAATGTCCATTTTCCCAGCCTGCCTGCCTTGTTTTTCTCTCGCCTCCCTCTCATCTTTCCTTCTTTATACACTTTTGCCTTATATCTGACTCCTGTTACTAATTATTACTTTCTGCCATTTTGTTCACCTATCCTGGGCAAATCTAAGGGTGTGATGAAGGAGGAGGGAGGCTTAATACTTATGAAAAGTAGACCCAGGATATTCAGAAGCATGAGGAGAGCTAGGAAGAGTTAGGAAGGGAGCTTTCTTCAAAAACGAAATTTCTTTCCTGAAAGACAACATTAATATTCTTCTTCTGTAGCAGATACACGACACTTGAGGAACGAGAGTCACGGATATTTTTTCATAAGGTTTTATAACATAGAAAAGTATAGGATGATCATGTCAACTCTATTTCCAGTGTGCAAATGTCTACTCGGAAGTTCGTTAACGCCAGTCACATAAAACCAAATCACCTCCTGCCAGTCAACCTACATGAAATGATTCGTGGAACAAGCAACAGAGGCAACAGGCATGTAGTATCATACAATCATTACAGTAAACAAGTCATGGTTCTGTCGTAAGTCTGGTCTAGTTTGATCATCAAGAATTTAATATATAGGTAAATCTCCATCACAGCATTTTACATATTTTGCCAGCACGTTCGACACTAAAAATTAGAGCGAAATCGTTATTCATGAGGTGTATTGATGTGACAATGACCATATAACATATACAGTTATGAGAAATTCTGCCTAGGTTATGAATTAAGCTCACTGTGTACCCGTCCAGCTAATACTCATAAAGGTTCTGATTTCACTAAGAGTCCAGGCTGACTTGACTGACAAATGCAAAAAGTCATGTAAGAGAACTAGTGCTTTTACCCACAGTTTTAGATGCAAACTGAATGTACTAAATGGAAACCAGGACCAATACCTTTTATACAGGGGAATCAAAGCTGAAGGATCATTAGCTGGGTGGATTAAATGGAGTACTTGTGCTTTTCGCTCTTCCTTTTTTTGTCTCCACTCTCCTCTTCTCTCCTCTTCATTTTTCGTGATAGTCTTACGGTTCCCTTCTTACCCCTCTCTCAATGTAGTATGTACGGGGTTCTCTGAAAGAAATGCATGTTACACTATCCAGATATCATTCTTCCATATGAAGTAATACATCACTATGAATTAAGCATTTACAAGCTGAAGCTACAGTATGGACAACAACAAACAGGTATGGAGCGCTAACTATTTAATGGTCGGGACACTTTAGTATTCTGCTCAAGCTAATGCCAGACGATTTTAATTAGGTGAAAGTGAGTCGTACGAGACCTAGTGCAAATATTTGTAACATTCACTCTCTCACCATTGGCACAACTCTAGCATGGTATTCCACCCAAGACTAGATGATTTTAGTCACCTGAAAGTGAGTCATAGGAGCGTAAGAGTATTAATATTCGAACCAAGCTCTTCTTTTCTTATTTCTTCCCTTCTGTGCTCTTTAATCGACTGGTTCCATTCCATATTCCTTATTACTGTATCTCCTCTTAATTATTTCTCCTTACCATCTCTCCTCGGTTCCCCATTTCCTCCCCATCCCTTTACTTTCCCGTCTCTCTTCTCCATTCCTACTTATATCCATGTTTTCTCCTCCCCCTGTTTTTCTGCCTCCCCATCTACCTGCCTCCCTGCACACCCACCTCAGCATGACGGGTGAAAGTAACAGTACTTCAAAAACAAATTGTCTTTAAAGTGGTGTTACGAGAACCCCCACTGACATCTTTTCTGTCCCCCTCCCCAATCCATCCATCTATCCATCCATCCATTGCCTTATCCACCTGCTCTCCATATGTTATTCGCATTAACTGAAATCTTAATAAAGCCAGAGTTGTTTCTGTTTACTGTTCCTCTCCCCTACCATTACACACACACACACACACACACACACACACACACACACACACACACACTTTCTCTCCGCCTCCTCCCCCTCTCTTCATTACCTTCCCCATCCTTTTGGTCCACCATTCTTCACTATGCCATCCATATCTCAATTTCACACTCAATTTTTCCCTGCCCTCCTCATTCTCTGCCTCTTCTCTTTCACTCTATCTTCTTCCGTTTGCATTTCCCTTGTTATTTCCCTCCACTCGTTTCTCCTTTATTCTCTCTCTCTCTCTCTCTCTCTCTCTCTCTCTCTCTCTCTCTCTCTCTCTCTCTCTCTCTCTCTCAGAAAATCTGTTTTGTTTGACGGGATACACGTTCGTTGTTTCTCCCTTTTTTTTTTTTCTTTTTTTTTTCAATCTCAGTCTGACCTCAAACCTGCTCAGGTAAAGACGTACTCGCTCTCCTAAGCCCGTTAACATGGAACCTGCCCAACAATTCGCCTGCTGTGTGTGGAAGGGTTTATAAGGGACTTCATAGTGAAAATGGACTGCGAGTATACGTGTTGTCTTATCTGTGAGTTAGCAAGTAGGCTTAGTTAGGAATTGGGTAAAAATAGTGAGACAATTGACACATTAAGTGACAGGTTGAAAGGCTGGGAGAATGAGGCTGGAATGGTGCGTACTTAGTGTAAAGGAAGTGGAACCAGAGGTGTTACGGCGGGTAGATGACTTTGAAACTATACTAGTTAAGGTTAAGACGAGGGTAACTGTAGTGATGACTTCCAGCCAGCCAAAGGCGGGAGCAAGGCTAAATAACACTGATAGCACTGTGGCTAGGATGAAGCACAGGATAAGCCTAGCCTCATACTTGTTGAGAATTCGTTGATTAGGCATCAGGAGAATGAATTTTATGCTAAGTGTTCTAGGAGAATGCATTTTTTATTTTTTAAGTGTAGGATACAGGACGTGACTGAGAGAGTTAATGACTTAGTCAACAACACCTCAGAGGACTCGGTCTTTGTTACTGTGGTACAGGCAAATAATGTAACTTCAGGCAGGACACAGTCCAGTCCCTGAGGCCACTGGGAATGAGGTTAGTGAGGTTGGATCAGCTCACCAGGACAATCAAGTGCACCTGATCTCACTTCTGGTGCAGGTAGAAAAGCAGAGGATTAGTGCAATGAGAGGGACTGCCAGGCCATCAGCAGCTTATAGGAGCATTGGAATTTCGACAGGGAATTTAAACGATTAAACAACACTTATTTTAGTGTGTTTTATAGCCCTGATAGACCCACTCGTACCATGAACATAAAGTACGAGTATATAAGAGCGAGACGAATTTATTACTTATAACTACTACCTACAATCCTGACATAATTATGATTACGATGTCATGGCTAAACCATTGCGGTAGTGCTACAAAACTATATATAAAAAAAAAATGTTTAAAAAATTGCATCACCACAAAACCAGTGGGGGAGTTCTAATGAACTCGTATATTAAGTACCACATAAATACAGCACAGATCAGTAAACAGGATGTTCAAACATAAGATTCTTTGTATACCGAAATTTTCACAGAGTAACAAACCCACTCTTATCGATGTAATATACAGATCGTACAAGTTAGACGAGGAAAATGATAAAATTATGTATGATGAAATGACATCAGTAACAAAACAAGAAGCGGTGGCATGGCACAGCAAACCAGCCCTCTGCAGTCATTTTAGTGCTGACGTATAAACACAACAGGATATCTAGTCAAAGATGTCACATAACAAATTTAGAGTAAATCGGGTGAAAATTGACGATTTTTTGTCCATTAGAAATTTAGGCCCGACCCACCTGACATTGACCCCCCCACCGCTAACTTGGGGCCCCCTGATGTAATGAGGCATGTTATAGGATGCAGATTTGAAAGATGCGCCTTTAGGTTTTTCATGTCGATATGGCGAATTTGAAAAGAGTTGTGGCGAAGGCCGATATGGCCCAAAATTTAATCAGGTGATTAGGTCATAACCCATTATCCCTGTAATTTTAGACAAAATCGCACCAGCAGTTTTCGTGTCAAGTTGTTAACAGACAAACAAACAAACAAACAAGCAAACAAACAAACAAACAGGCAAACCGAGTGAAAACAATACCAGTTCCCGAGCCCCTCCGGGGCAGGTACCGGTAACAAAATACAACTCCGTTATTTGGGGGGACTTTAATAATGCGAATACTGATTGGAAATATTCGTGTGCAGATAAAGAGGGAAGCAGGTTGGTAGAACTGATGGACGATACATTTTAATGTGAGGCAGTGAATAGGCTACATCAACGTGCGCTAATAATATTCTCGATCTTGCCCTAGCAACAGACACTAATCTAATAAATGTATGTGATGTTACTGAAAATTTTAGCAACAGCAGTCATAATATCATTAGACTTGAAATTAACATCAACTATAAGACTAGTTAATAGCTTTTCAGTTCCTAACTTTTAAACAGCTAACGTCGATAATATGAGAAAAGAAATTTCCAACACCGACTGGATTATACTGGTGGATAACGTGGAAGGAAGTTGAGAAATATTCACTAATCGTAAATATACAGAGAATTATATGAAGAAATAATCACATTAATAAACTGGTTTGAATGTCCAAGAACAATGAAAATACCATAGGTCGCAAGAGAAGAGCATATTAAAAATACAAACGTACAGGAAATCACTATTTGGTTACCGAATATTTTAAGCTTCAGCAGCAATGTACGCAAATTATTCGGAAAACTAAACGAGATTATGAAGCAAAATTTTCCCTTGAAGCAAAATCAAACCCTAAATTATTCGTTTTTATTAAACGAACAGTAAGAAAAATGTTAAGGATAGCATAGATCCTCTAATAAGCTCGGAGAGTGATCTCGTCCACGATAACCAAGCAATAAAATCATTACTGAACAACTCATTTCACAGCGTTTTCACAAATGAAGATAGTGTAAACACCCCATCCTCCAGACGCTTTTCTCAGGGTCAGAAAGTAAGTTATCGATCAACGAAGCGACAGAACACGAAGTGCTGAATTATCCTCAGGAAATCGACCCAAATAAATCAACTAGCCCAAATTGGATACCTCCTTGCATACGGTGTAAGGGTTACAGTTAACCCTAGATATAGTTAGAATATTCAATAAATCATTAACTGAATGTAGAGTGTCTGATCGATGGAAGGTCTCTAATACATCACCGATATAAAGGGCAATAAAAAACTCGCCACGAATTTCCGCCCAGTAAGACTAATAATCAGTGCTAAGCAAAATTTGGGAAACAATTATTAGAGATGAAACTAAGCTGTTCCTTTATAAATATAATCTTACAATAGATAAAAATTATGGTTTTTGTAATAATAGATCATAACTCACAATTTGCTTGAATTTTTTACAAACATATTCGTACAGTTTAAATGGGACGCAAAAATACCGTCAGATGTCATCTACCTCGATTTCCAGAAAGTGTTTGACAAGGTTCACCATCTAAGACTGCGGGAAAAACTAAAAGCCAACGGCCCCTCTAACAAATTATGTTCATGGATTGGTGATTGGTTAACGGACTGCAAGCAACGTGTAGTATTAAATGGCGAATCATCAGAATGGTTAGAGATAACAAGCGGAGTTCTTCAGTGGTCAGTTCTAGGACCACTTCTTTTGACTATTTGTATTAATGATCAAGAAAATGGACTCATTACTAAGGCAGCGAAGTTTGCAGATGATAGGATAATTGGAGGCAGTGTAATTACGAAAGCAGGTTGAGAATCTATACAAAACGACCTGGATAAGTTATAAAATTGGAATGAAAAAATGCATATGAAATTTAATGTAGATAAATGTATGGTAAAGAACTTTGGCGATTTAAAAAAAAAAAAAAAGTTTAAATGTCAATATCGCATGTTCAATACCCCACTGACGAAAGCAAAGGACTAGAAGGATCAAGGAGTTATCATCAGTAACGACCTCGAAAACTAGAACAGTGCTTAAGAATCAGTAGCAAGGCAAACAAAATGTTTGGCTTCATCGCAAGGAACTTTTTTCATAAAACGCCTGATGAAGAATTTAAACTTTATACGTCATTAGTTAGGTCACACCAAGAATGCTGTGTGCAGCAATGGTCCCCGAATCTTTTTGCAGACTAAGAAGTGCAGCACAGAGTCCCAGTAAGGATCACATCGCTGCGCAATTAACCTTATGAAGAGCACCTAAAGAAATTAAATATGTTATCTCTGAAAAGGTAACGACTCAGAGCGATCTAATACAAGTATTTAAGATTCTTAACAAATCTGGAGATGTGAGATGTGATAACTTGTTCAAAATACAGAATCATACTACGACTAGAAATAAGGGAATGAAACTCAAAAGCCTGAGGTATAGCACTAATATGCGGAAAAACTAATAATCGCGTAAAGGAACCATGGAATAGGCCACCAGCAACAGTAATTAGTCCAGAAACTATTAATACGTTTTAAAATCAGCTAGACAAATATTTTGAGTCTATAGGTTATAACTAACTTAGTGTTGTTTATTTCCAGGTTGAAATGATACTGACGACAGAGAGACAATTGTTCCATTTCGAGAACATGTGGCGCCTGTGTTTGCTTTCATTTTACAGATCTGCAGAATAGATATTACACAGTGCATAGTCGTTCCCCTTCTGCCTCTCCTATAAAATTTCTATGCTTGTTCTTTTTTCACTAGCATTATCTTTTTTTCCTCTGTCTTTTTCCTGCCGGTTCAACCAGATGGTGTTGTGGGTGGGTGAAAGCCCTCCTCTTTTCTCTCCTTTTCTCCTACACGTTGGTTAGATCTTAGTGATATTAGTCTTTTTTTTTTCCAACAGATCACCTCGTCATGAGCCCACAGGCCTGTTATCTGTATTTCTTATGTACTCTCTCTCTCTCTCTCTCTCTCTCTCTCTCTCTCTCTCTCTCTCGTCACGTTCCTGCTTTTTCTCTATCTTCTCTTTTCACGTTCCTTTCGTCATTTCCCTCCACTTTTTTATATATTTTTTCTTGCCCCTTTTCCCCCTCCCTCTTTCTCCCTGTACTCCGCCTTAGTTTATACCCTCGCTGTTTCATTCTTTTCTGCTTTCTCCTTTCGCTTTTCTTCTCTCCCTTGCCCCTTGACACTTTCCTCTACTCTTTTCTCCTTCCTTTCTCCAGTTCCGTTTCCCATTCTCATCTCTCTTCACTCATTCCCTCCTTTTTTTCCCCTTTGTCGTCTTGTCGCCTCTTCCCACTAATTTTTCTCACCCCTTCTCTTGTATCTCTATTATTTCTTTGTCCTTGTTCACATTCTTTCTCTCATTTCTCCTCATAGTCCATTCCTCTCTAAATCATCTTATTTTCTTTCTCCCCGATTTCGTCTTCCCTGGCCCCCCTTCCCTTCACTTGTTTCTCTCTTCTCTTTTCCCCATTCTCTCTAATCATCTCCCAGCACCTCTCTCTCTCTCTCTCTCTCTCTCTCTCTCTCTCTTGTGTGCCCTCCCAGCGTGACCAGAGAGTTAGGGAAAGTTAGAGTTCGTATACGCGGCCAGCCACCGTGATAGAGGCCCCCTGATGTAACGGGCAATTACATACCTCGGTCCCGCTCATGGAAATTACGGTAGAAAATGAGAGAGGAAAGTTTTGTGAACAACTATGCTTAATTAAGACTTACTGTGGTTATGCAATATTGTAAAAAAAATGAGAACGTGCAGAAAATAACTATGACATTTAATATTAGATCCACTCAGTACGTTTACTCATTTCATACATCATCCTGGCGAACGTTTCACTATGTCACTCAGCTTTGGAGAAATCACTGTAAATAAAGGAGTTTTTATTTTACTTATTGCGATTCAGAGGCAGTAACCATGGCAAATAATAATCATAATGGAGAGCGAGAGACTGACGAGGAGAGTGTATGTGAGTGGGGTGGAGGGGGGGGAGCGGGAGGGGGAGACCAAGGATGAGATGGAGGGATGGAGTGGAGAGGTATGTGAGAGAAAGGGATGTGAACTGGCAGAAGGACAGTGAAATGGCGGGGGACAGGGCGACATGGAGGCGATTTATTGGCCACCTCTTACGGGATTAAGGGGTCTGGCATATAGATAGACTTCGTGGAGGACATCAAGTTATTATTCTGAATCTAGGTTTGGTGAAACATCGAATAAACTCAATTTCAGTTCTGCACTTGACGTTTCTTTATACAAACTGTCACAACCAACGCTGGATTCAAAGTCAATAACAGCTGTCATTTCTCACCTGTTCTGTAAATAAATGCCTATGATCGCTTCTTGGTAAACTGAAATATACGCAACATGATTGACTCGCTGGCAAAACATGTAGCTGTAACTTTTTGTGTGGTAGCAAAATGTCAGAGGAGAAAATAGGGGAGGTGGTTAAGGTAAGTGGACCGTTCTACACTGACATACACAACCTGGTCGAACTTGCATGTCAAATTTTACAAGGTAGGGTAGTGGATGTTGGAGTGGCCCTGGTGAGAGAGGATAGTGTTTGGAAACTCCCTGTACTGTTGTTTGCAGATGATACTGTGTTGTTGAGTGAAGACGAAGGGGAGCTGCATGGCTTGGTGGATGAATTTGGAAGAGTGTGCAAGAAACGGAATCTAACGGTGAATGTAGGGAAGAGTAAAGTGATGGTCTTTGAGAGAGGTGAAGTCAGTGAATGTACAGCGAGGTTGGATGGTGAGGAATTGGAAAATGTGAGTACGTTTAAGTACTTGGGTAGTGTGATGAGTAAGGATGGAGGTTTGGAGGGTGAAGTGCTTGAAAGGGTACTAAGAAAGGTTGCTGGTTCTTTGAAAGCAGTGATCAGAAACAGGGAAGTGAGCATGGAAGTGAAAAAGTTACTACATGACAGTATTGTGATACCAACTCTAATGTATGGAAGTGAAGCTTGGACGTTGTTGGAAGGACACAAGTCAAGAGTGAGAGCAGTGGAAATGAGTTATTTAAGAGGAGCCTGTGGAGTCACATGGAGAGACAGGCTGACGAATGAGGATATAAAGGAGCGTTGTGGTGTGGATGTGGATGTGATAGGAAGCGTTATGAGGAACACACTGAGGTGGTTTGGCCAAGTGGAGAGGATTGAGGGTGAAAGACTGACGAAGAGAGTGTATGTGAGTGAGGTGGAGGGGGGAAGAGGGAGGGGGAGGCCGAGGATGAGATGGAGGGATGGGGTGGAGAGGTATATGAGAGAGGGGGGTGTGAGTTGGGAGCAGGGCAGTGAAATGGCGGGGGACAGGGCGACTTGGAGATGATTTGTTTGTGGCCACCCCAAACGGGATTGAGGCGTCTGGCAATAGATAGATAGATAGACTATCCTATTTTTGCTCTAATTTTGTCCAGATTTTCGAAGTGACAGAAAAAGAGTGCCATGGCTGTACATTCTTTCCACATCACATCTTCGTGACTAGTGCCATAACTTAGAGCCAAGTTATTCCTACAGCACAGTATTCAGAATAAAGGGATGGGAATTTTAAGCCAATTTAGTGTGAAACGGGTATAGTTTTCTTCAACCCCTGGATTCTGATAACATTTTATCCATTTTATTTGTAAAAAATCTAGTAGAATTTAGTAATCTTAGGAAAGCATTTTCTAGCTGGAGGAGTTACATACAGCCTTCATTAACCCCTACACTAACTGGGTGATTCTTCCAAAGCTAAATAAAATGATCTTAATGTAGCAAGAATAAGCCTTGTATGATATGCCATCGCGGAGATTCTGCCCTCTACTTTCCCTCTTCCTTCTGCATATAAGACTACAACCTACGATGCTTTCCCACTCGTATTTAAGATTTGTTTTTGTGGGAAAAACGAGAGATATTGGAAAAAGGAAATATCTGATCTTGTTCTTCCTGCGGAATGAAATATGAGTTACTATAAAGAGTTGATGGTTAAGTTGCTCGTAATCTGGCCCCAGGAAAGTGCAGAAAAAGAGCGTAAGGAGACAAATGATAAAATAATGTAGTCAGCCAGCCGGGATGGCAGAGAGGGGCCTCACCCATCAGTCTTGTGTGGGGTGACGGGATACTGTCACCACTCACCACTCCCCTACAGCATCACTCCTATTATCGCCTCTGTCTGTCTGTCTGCCTGTCTGTCTCCCTCTCTCTCTCTCTCTCTCTCTCTCTCTCTCTCTCTCTCTCTCTCTCTCTCTCTCTCTCTCTCTCTCTTTATATATATATATATATATATATATATATACCTAGGCTGCTTCCCCCCAGGGAAGAGAGAGAGAGAGAGAGAGAGAGAGAGAGAGAGAGAGAGAGAGAGATGAAAGTATGAACGTGTAATAGTGTGTTATACAGAGAAAGAAATGCTAGAGAGAGACAAATAAAAGTAAAAGCATTTTACGAAAATAACAACAGGAATGGGTGGTTTGGGTCATACTAGGGAGCTACAGTCAGAGGGAAAGACTAAATTATGAGAAAAAGATAAGGTCAGGGTGAAAAAATGATTTACCTCACATGCAAACCCTTCCTGCCGCAACTGACAAGAAAAAGTGAGAAGAAAGACAACGCAGCAAGATACAGATCTACTGGCATGAAAATATATTATAAGACGGCTAAAGGAAATCATATACTATTGTACATCAGTCTAGAACAAATGAAGGAAAAAATAGGCGGCCACATATTTCACCTCTGAGGCGTGCGAGTCCGAGGCAAGGCTACCGTAGCACAGAAGAGTTCAAAAATAATATACAGTACGTAGCTGACTACAGATATGCTCCTGGTGGCATTACATGATGCAACTACTTCTTGTCAGTTCGTGAAGATTCAACCAGTAGATCATCACGCGTTTGAGACATTCTCATTATCTATTTTCTCATATACGAGAGATTAGAATAACAGTGCGCTTTACTTTTGTTGCCTTAGGAAGCAAATTTACGGAATGCTTTATTTTGCATGTTACCTATTATTACCGGTAAGTTACTTCAACTTTTTCAGTATCACCAAAGTTAGCATTAGTTACTCAAAATTATATCAACTGATTCATTCTGGCTGGCTTTTCTATGCTCTGTTTTATTTATTAATTTATTTATTGATGTTTTTTAGGAAGGACGACTTTATCGGCATTTATCCGCTGGACCTTTCTTCTTGACATAAACAAATAGATGATGTTTAAGTTTGTACCTGCTGTCTCCATACGATTTTGTTTATCTTAGGAGAGACTTCTAAAGCTGATGAAGTTAGATACAACAATCTGCTAAAGAGGCAGTTTTATTTGTCATTAATATGAATAACATTGTAGAACAAATAGGCTAGAGGGCACGTCTGAAACGAACTGTCCCCGTACCTTAACTGCCTTGGAGCCGAACAGAATACAAGCCTTTATTAGGATGATTGTTATTGCGTCTGCCTTTTTCTGTTCTCTTCTTTCTCTTTATTTTGGGGCTGAAGAATCATCCCCAAGGTCCAAATAAAAAATCTGAAAAACGACTTTCGAGATAACGCGCCATGTACCGTGCATGGATACTGATGTTTAAGGCCAAGCGTACCGGAAATAAAAGTGTGAGAACAAACGCTTGTAAGAAATATGAAGAAACTTCGGAGAAAACAGCGGAATTTAAAAAAAAAGAAAAAAAAAAATAATATCCTTTCGGGAAGTGTAATAACTCCTTCACTACGAAAGGCCTCCCATAAACTGAACTAAATATCATTACAATAGTACAGTAGTTACATAAAAGTTAAAAGATGCCACCACACTGAAGGAATTAAAGTGTAATGGACAAAAATAATCCGCTAAGGAAGAGGTGTTAAGAAACCAGCTCAGCTAATGAAAATATGGCAAAATAAACGAGTGAGACAAGAACAATCCTTCGTGAATACGATAGTGAGAATCATATGTATATTTGATCCCGTCCTTGCCCCTCCTTGATTTATTTCTCACTGCATGTACTGTGACTGATTTAATAGCTCTGGTACTGGTGATGATAAGCCTGACGGTCCAGATGTCAGGAAGAGAAAGAGAGAGAGAGAGAGAGAGAGAGAGAGAGAGAGAGAGAGAGAGAGAGAGAGAGAGAGAGAGAGAGAAGTGTGCTGTTTTCCCTTCCTGAGCGTATGTCCGTGAGTGAATGGCCGAGAATTGAGTAAGACTGCCAGCTTTCGTGTGTGTGTGTGTGTGTGTGTGTGTGTGTGTGTGTGTGTTGATCATCTGGTGTTTTTTCATCATTATCAATTTATTAGGAGGTGGAAAGTGCATTTAATGGTACTAAATAATATATCGTCTGGATTAATATCATATCAACTCCATGGTAAAGGGGAAAAAATATTACTGTTTAAGTATAGCAAGCTTCAGGTAGGCTACACATCGGTGCTCTAGGCAAAAACGACGATGAAAGGAATCTTGGGTAAACGAGAGAAAGAGAGAGAGAGAGAGAGAGAGGGAGAGAGAGAGAGAGAGAGAGAGAGAGAGAGAGAGAGAGAGAGAGAGAGAGAGAGAGAGAGAGAGAGAGAAAATAAAAACTTTGTGAAAGAAGAGAAATAGGAATGTGGAAGGAGAGAAAGCAGAGATTGATAGAAATTTATATTTGTGCATTTATCAGTCTTGGGAAGCAGGATGATATCATTTTTATTTGTGCATGAAATACCACGAAACATACTTATCTTCTTCTTTTTCTTGTTAATTTTGGGTGAAATCTTTAAATTAACCCATCTCGACGCTCATACCATCAACCCACGGCTACCGTCTCTTCCTTCCCACAATCATCAACATCCACTTCCCTCCCCCGCCACGTCTCTTTGTCTTCATAACCCTTTAGTATTTTCTACCTCTACCCCTCGTCATAGCTTACACCTTGCATTAACCAAAGCCACCCCCAGTACGATCAGCTCTCCACAGGGTGTACTCATCCTGCTGTGCCCCGCCACCTACCACGATCTTGGTCAACCCAGCCAATTTATTTTTCTCCACCCCTCTCATTTTATGCATCTCACCTATGTCTTCCACCTTACTAGTCTATCTCCATCACACATTATCACAGCGTAAGCTTCCCGGCATCCCAGTCCATCACGTCCCCTCCTCTCCACCTAACACGCCTGTATCTGCTGTGATGAGCTGAATGTAACAAGGGAGCATTCAGACCTCTACCATGACAACACCACCCCATATTTTGACCTTGACCTTTGACCTTTTTCACCCCCAAAATAATCGCTTGTTCTAAGGATGGCTTCAGTAGTTTTCCCAATATTCTTAACAAACCTACAGACAGAAAAACAAACAGTCGAAAGCTTAACTTCCTTGTCAGAGGCAATAATTGCTGCTTTGACTGCTAGCTAACATACACCGTCTATGTTTACGGGAAATACTAGCCTCCTGGATATGTTTCTTTTGTGGCCTCTTCCAGTGTGTCTGTAATACTGACAGTTGTCCGGCATCCTCCCCGAAGCAACAGCTTTGTATAGGTTAAGCTGACTACCCCCCTCCCCCGTCTTTTCAAACCCGATTCATTTGATGATTCTGAAGTAAGGGTCTTATTCGCTCTTGTAGAAAGTACAGCTCTCACTTGTGTGTGTGTGTGTGTGTGTGTGTGTGTGTGTGTGTGTGTGTGTGTGTGTGTGTGTGTGTGTGTGTGTGTGTGTGTGTGTGTGTGTGTGTGTGTGTGTGTGTGTGTGTGTGTGTGTGTGTAAGGGGTCACTAAACAGGGCAATTTGAGCAGGGTCTAGTCAAAGGCTTTTCGTTTCACCAGCTCCTCTCTACTTACCATCTCCTTTCAGCCTTTTTCTTCCCCCAGCAGAAGTGCATCTCCCTCAACCTCTCTCTCTCTCTCTCTCTCTCTCTCTCTCTCTCTCTCTCTCTCCCTCATTGAATGGTCACTACCTGGACAATAATTACAAACCGAGTATATAGAAACATGTGGTAGACTGTCATTCTGGGGTGGTGTGATGACATCAAATTCAAGATTCTTATGCTGTGTTGGTGTATCCTGTACAGAGCAAGTCGGAACTGTTCTAATGAAATTTAGATCCTCAAACTGTTCTCTACCTCATCCCAATCTTACGATTAGCAGTCCGTTCCTCAGCCACTTACCAGAATCCATCCCGTGTATTGCATATGTTCCTTATATTTATGCGTTTTGGCTTCAGGACAAAGGCACTTTCCACGGTGTAATGGAACCGCTTGGTCAGATACAAAGAACTACTTGGAGTCAAAACTGAGGCAGAAAATGAAGACTGCAAAGATGTCAGACTGAGGTCTAGTGGATTTCCTTATTCTTTCTCCCTCATCAAGGATAAACTATTTAAATACGATGTGTGTCGATGGATAGTTAAATGACAGACGGTCATTCCTCAGCGGCTAGAGAACCAAAGTTGGTGTCGGGGTGTCATCAACCTTCCCGCAACCACAGTCCAGGAAGTCGCACATTACGCCCGATAAACATACACCTCATCAGCTCACCCAGTACACCTGTGGTCATCTATTTACCTGGCATCCACACCTGCGCCCCCACACCCAAACTTCCGTATGGGTGGTTCCCATATAAAATCATTGGGTTGACGTGCTGGGTGCGTGAGTGTGTGGGTCGCCCTGCTGTCTCTTTTTCCGCTCCTCGCCATCTCCACACTTCAGCACGTGCCCCCAAGAAAGTGAATCGGAGAGGGAAGAGGAGCAATTGAAGTGTGTTAAAGGGGACTAACAACGACAGGAAATTAACATGATTTCTACGTTGGCGATCACTTTTTTTCTTCTGCTTGTGGTGCCTCAGGTGTGTAACTTCAAACCCTGCCCATATTATGTACCTATACATAAGTCACATCGTGCGTCAGATTCTCTACTATAATAAAATGTAGCTAATTCTCGTTAGATCTGATCAGTCCAAAGTAAAACATATTTTCAACTTGTTCATGTCTTTAGACCGCGATTCAGCACAGTTTCTCATACCTTTAGAATCATGGTAATGTAAGCTTTTCTGCAGCGACGACTAACTTAACATTTTCTTCTTCTTTTTTCAAGTATATGCAATTCTCTGATAATTTCGTATTTTTGTGTCGAAAAATGGCATACAAACAGAATGAAATTATCATTTCATAAGATAAAGAATCATTCATGTTGTGGCATTCTTTATGTTACAAGAGTTCACTAATAAATATTGTTATAATATTTTACCTTGTTGCCACTCTACATTGCATTTATTTCTTGGTTCTAAGCGTACACGTGTTCTGCCTTCTTCTTTCATTGCTCTCCGTCTTCCAAACTGTACATTGTCCTCAAGGGAAGTTTTCTTTACACCGTTGTCAGTTTAAGATTTTTCATACTAGATCTCGTTCATCGGAGAATAGTAAATAATTTCAACCTTACATAAAAAGTTATGTCCTTGAAATAAGCTTAATCCACTGCCCCCTTCCCCCTTCCAACTTGAACAACGTAAGAATGTCCTGAAACCTCTTGCACTTCTATGTTTCTTGGCAGCAAAGGGATTAAATATATATTGTATATCTGAGGCTATTAGTTATCATCATCATGTTTCCCTCTTATGTAGGGACGGAGGGATCCAGAAACAGATACATTAAAGCACAATAGTAGGAAAAGTATCAACAGAACGTCTAGTAATAATGGACCACAGCCATTAACACATTGCTGAACCTCCTGGAAACAATGAAATCAGTTGAAAAACCGCGGGAATTCTAGCGATGATAGAAATTGTGAGAAACTAATGTGCGGATATCTCCAATGTAGATATTTGTAGGAAGGGATTCGCAGCACTTTTCCAGATTCGTGATATACCGAAGCACAGACTTGTCCAAATGTCTGGTAATATAAAGACTTTTCTTCTACATACTAATCTTTATGTACAATTCTTTAACTGCTGACGAAGAAAGGTTAATACTGCAGCAGATTAACTTCTCACCTTACATTTAGAAACAGTCTTTCCTTATCTGCTTCCTATAAGGACATTTTCTTACTCTTCCTCTGCCCACCTCTCTCTCATGTCAATAGATAGTGCTCCTCTCTCTCTCTCTCTCTCTCTCTCTCTCTCTCTCTCTCTCTCTTTACTTTACCTGTTTCTGTCAGTCTCTTACACTTTACACTCAGATAAACTTTCCCTCCCATTCCTTCAGCTTTGAAGTTTACAAATGGTGATATACCTATAAATGGGCGGCTTATCTGCTCGATTTTACGAATGAACCTCAGCTCCCTCCCTGTCCCCATAGTGAAGGACGGCGGATTGCAGGATATGGAAAATTGCAACCTGCAGTCCATCCACCTCGCATCCACATGAGCCTGATGCCACAAAAACAGTAAAAACAATATCATCGCCATTCCCAGTACATTCTTCCATCCATTTCGTGAAATTTTTATGCAATGTTTTCCTCATTATCCTTTCTTTTTCTTTTTCTTTTTTTTCACTCTGCGCCCCACCATTCTTTAATTTCCGTACTTTCCATTCACTCTTCTCCCTACCTTCCTCTGTCTGGTTTTCACTTTTTGTATGAATCTCTCTCTCTCTCTCTCTCTCTCTCTCTCTCTCTCTCTCTCTCGTTAATTAGGCAGAAGCGGGTCGTGTTCTTGAGGAAGACTGAAACTTGTCAAAAATCCGTGCAGTAGATAGGCATTAACCCCTTCAATTAGAGGATTATTTTCACTTTATTTTCACTACTTACTGACAATTTGTTCAGCTCAGAAGGTATTTTTCAAACTGGAGATGTCAGGTGTTGCACTTATCTCTTTGATTACAAGGACGCTTTCCCAAACTAAATAAACTTGCCAATGGATTCAGGAAAATAAAGTAAGCCTACCTCCTTCTCCTCCTCCTCTTCCTTCTTCTTCTTCTTCTTCTTCCTCTTCTTCTTCTTCTTCTTCTCCTTCTCCGTCTTCTTTTTTTCTTGTTTTCTTCTTCTTCTTCTTCTTCTTCTATTTCATTTTCTTCTACTTCTTCTTCCGTCCAGAGTTCGCAGGTGCTGGAGAGTGAGGCGCTGGTCCAGTGGTACACCAATATGAGGGGCATAGTGAACCAGCACCAGAGGCTTGACACACACGACCCCTACCACGGACCAGCACCACCACAACCACAGAACGACTCACCCGACACCACACACCAAGCCAAAAGGTCCACCGCACAGCCTGTGATCACCACCGAGCCACCCCCACACGTTCCAAGTAAGGGAAGTGAAGTTGAAGCCATACCAGGACAGAAGAACACACTATCACCTCCAGCAAAATCTAAACCCACCACCACCACCACCAGCATAACCACAACTACCACCACAACCCAGTCACCAACCACTCCCTCTATTGTTCCAAGTAAGTGCGAAATGAATAATCAAGTTGCTTCATTCCTAGGCCAGTTTATCGGTTTCTTAATCAGTAAGCAGCAAGTTCTCACATATTTCTAGACATACACAAATAAACCCAGAGTTACAAATAAACAAGACATAACATCAACTCTGTTGGTAAAGAAGGATTTTGGTTTCCTGTCGTCTGTTGCTGGGCTGTTTTATTCAACTTGGTAAGGGGTTCGAGGATTAACAAGCTAAGGAAAATAACTTTTAACTCTTTCGTTGCTAGAGGTCTTTCCTATGTTGTGCAGAATCGTCGAATATAACAAGCATAATATAGGAAAAAAAAAAGGCACTATACTAAAGTCGTGAACGAGGTGAGAAAGAAGTGGCGTTACCAACACTTTCATTCCGCTGTCATGAGCATGTACACGAGCACTGACCTATCTATCTATGGCCAGACGCCTTAATCCCGTAAGGGGTAGCCATAAACAAATCACCTCCATGTCGCACTGCATTTCACTGTCCTGCTTCCTGCTCATACCCCCCTCTCTCATATACCTCTCCATATCATCCCTGCATCTCATCATTGGCCTCCCCCTCCCTCTCCTCCCCTCCACCTCACTCACATACACTCTCCCTATTAGTCTCTAGGTCTCCATTCTCTCCACATGGCCAAACCATCTCAATGTATTTTTCCTAACGCTTTCTATCACATCCACACCCACACTACAACCATCCTTCACTTCCCTATTTGCCAGTTTGTCCCTCCACATAACTCCACATGCTCCTCTCAGATAACTCATTTCCACTGCTCTCACTCTCGACTTGTGTCCTTCCAGCAAGTTTCAAAGCTTCGTTTCCCTACGTTAGAGTTTGTATCACAATACTGCTATGCAGTGACTTTTTTACTTCCGTGCACACTTCCCTGCTTCTTATCACGGCTTTCAAAGAACCAGCAACCTTTCTTCCTTGTTGTACCCTTTCAAGCATTTCACCCTTCAAACTTCCGTCCTTACTCATCACCCAAGTACTTAAATGCACTCATATTCTCCATTTCTTCATCATCGATCCTCACTGTACAATCCAGTGACTTCATTTCTCTCGAAGACCATAACTTTACTCTTCCCTTTAGATTCCGTTTCTTACACACTCTTCTAAACTCATTCACCATGTCTTGCAGTTCCCCTTCGTCTTCATTTAACAATACAGTATCATCTGCAAACAACAGTATAGGGAGTTTCCAAACTCTGTCCTCTCCCACTGGGGCCGCTGCAACATCCACTGCCCTACCTTGAATCTCTTTTATATCTCAACCCGTATACAGACTAAACAGCCATGGAGACATCATACAAGCCTGTTTCAGTCCAACGTTCAAATAGAAAAATTTACTCAGTTCACTATCCACACGCACTGCAGTCTTAGCACCATCATAAATACTCTTAACGGCACTCAGCAGCTTCCCATCTACACCCTATATTCTTGATATTTTCCACATTCCTTGTCTATCCACCCTGTCATAAAATTTCTCCAAATCCGTGAAGGCTGCATACAACTTCTTTCCGTTCTCTAGAAACTTATTCACTAAAGCCCTAAGAATGAGTATCTGATCTACACAACCTCTTCCCTTCCTAAAAACTCCCTGTTCTTCTCCAACTAATTCCTCTGTTAACTCTGTCAGTAAGTATCCTACCATATACTTTTCCTATTACACTAAGAAGACAAATGCCCCTATGATTACCAGACACTACTTTTTCCCCTTTTCCTTTGCCCAGGTGAATAATTATACATGACTTCCAATACTCCGTGATTTTACCTTCCTCCCAGGCCAATCTGCACATCTCCCATATCCAATTACCCATTCTACTACCATCTCTTCCCCATGCTTTAGCATTTCACCACACACTCCATCAGTTCTTGGGGCTTTCCCCATTTTGACTTTCTTCATTGCTTCCGCTACTTCCGTCCTGCTGATTTCTTCTTCTCTCACTTCCCTCCTTCTCCCAGCCATTCCCCAGCCCCTTCTACTCGCATTACTTTCATTCACTGTGTTTAACAGTTCCTTAAAGTGTTCTCTCCATCTGCTCACTTTTTCTTCTTTCTCCACTAACAATCAACCATTTTAATCTTTCACTCCCGGACTAACTTTATCACCCTGTCTAACTCTCTTCAGCTCTTTCTAGAAAATTTTCTTATATTCCCTCCACTTTACACTTAAATTCCTTCCAAAATCCTCACCCACTCTCTTCTTACTCTTTTACTAATCTTTTCAATTCTCTCTTCCTCTTTACATATAACTCTCTCTTCCGTCCCTCAACTTCGTCCACGCCCCTGCTTCCCATCCACTTGCTATATGCTTTCTTCTTTTGCGCCACAGCTTGTCTCACCTCTTCATTCCACCATGCTGTTCCTTGCACCCCCTTTTGTTTTCTCTTCACCCCACACACCACCTCGTTTGCCGCACAGATTTCTGTGAATATCTTGCAAACACCTTCCACCTCCCCCATCTGTTCCAAGTCATAATTATCTAATCGCTCCTCCACTTCTCTCTTGTAGTCTGCCTTGCTTCCATCCTCTTGCAACCTTTCTACCCTCCTTGTGTCGAGAATAAAAAGGTGCAAGAGGATAGAAACAAGGCAGAATATAAGAGAGAACTCTAATACTTATTTGGTGCTTGTTGTTGCTTGTGGAACGAAGAACCGGGGACTGAATGTTCCTTCTACTCGAATGAAACATGATTTCAATTGCTGTGATGACCTGTGAGTGCATATAGTCTAATGGCTGTCTGTAGCTGCTGAATTTATGTAATCATTTTGAGTGAAGAATGTTAAATGACTGTAGAGGCACTGCAGTTGTCAGATGAAGTTACATATATTCTACACTAATTATGTACTAATTTTCAGTAGTTGTTGTGGGAGCAGAAGTATGAGCGGCGACTATTATGTATTTCAGAAGCTATGTGGTAGTATGAGGGATTGCACAGGTAATATAATCTGTGTGTGTGTGTGTGTGTGTGTGTGTGTGTGTGTGTGTGTGTGTGTGTGTGTGTGTGTGTGTGTGTGTGTGTGTGTGTGTGTGTGTGTGTGTGTGTGTGTGCCCCTTTCAGTAACCGTATACCTGTGTGTAATGTTTTAGACTGTGGTGCGGTACTGGAGGGTTCAGTGGCTGGAGCAGGAGTCATCACCACACCAGGCTACCCCGACCAGTACCACCACGACCTCTACTGCGTCTGGGTCATCTTGGTAGGTCTCAGTGTGTCGTGTATAGTATCCAAGCAAACAATTTACCACTCAAAGACAGAATCAGGGGGGAATACGGGATGTCCAGCATTCCAGATCTTACGCACTGAAACCCTTATTGTAATGCCAGGTGTTTTGGGGTCGGCTTCCCATCCCTCTAACGCCTCATGTGTAGCTGGGTTCTCTTTCTAGACCGGAGTTTAGACAAATAAGAGAGAGGCAGGACACAAAAACTCAAGGCAACAACCTTACATGTGTATTACTAAATTCTGGAACGGGCAGATGTCACAAATACAGTTATGCTGAACAATTATAATCCTAAGGTCTAGATTATGGGTGTTAGCATCGCACAGGATACTACTTAGGACAAGATCGGATAAGGTGAATAGCACTACAATTAGGAGTCTTAGGGCAGTGAAGCTAAACACTGTTAATTGGGAAAGTCTAGGTTTTGTATATCGGGTGGAGTTCGAGGCACTGTTTTCACTACTGGCAGTCTAACTGGTTTGTCTGTCGTGTCGATAATTATTGTTCTTGTACTGGGGCCTCCATATGATCTTAATATGAGGCTGTGTCACTATATGGTAGCGTGCTCACTTAGACATTTATTTCACTGCCCAGCCGTATTCAGTGTTTCACTGTTATGTTACTTATTCCACCGCTCTTTTATATTACTACTGATGCTTTTCTCACTGACTTTCCATATTCTCATAACTCACTGTTCTGCCCTTACTTCACTGTATCACGGACACTGTGCTTTCACTGTCACTCACTTTCGGGACTGGGCGTAATGGCGGTCAGGTACAAGGGCGGCGGGGATAACTCAGCCTTACTACTGACGGAGCTGAGTTCTGCCAGGGGCCTCCGCATTCAGGGGCCATGAAATCACGCTTAGGGGCGTCCTCTCTCGTCCGGGGCTGCTGGTGGCGAAGGGTCCCTCGCTCTCAGGGCTTGGGGCGGGAGTCTGGCCCTCAGGGCTGGGGCCGAACAGCTGCCTGAACCTCTCGCTCAGGCGCCTGACGGAGGACGAAGATCTCCGGTGTCGGGGTGTAGGAATGTCCCACTTGGGGGTCCTGGGGGCAGTCTGGAGGTCCCGTGGGCTGTGGTCTCCGGCATTTGGGGACGCCATCAGGAGTGGGCTGTGGCATCGGCCTATGTCGGAGTCCGTCAGGTGAGTCCTCTCAGGAACCAGCTGCAGTAAGAAGAGCCCAGTGGTAGTCACAGGGCCTCTCCAGTACCCCTCCAGGCTGGGATCTCCCTCTGGGTCGTAGTTTCATGGGTAGGAGTCAACACCTGACAGAGGAGTTGCTACTGGCCGTCTCCTGCCATAGGGTCTGGCTACTGGCCGTGGCCTTTTAGGGGCGCGGCTACCAGCTGTCGCTAAGGCCTGGCTACTGGCAATGGCCTGGGGAAGGGAGCGGCTACAGACCGACTTAAGGGCACCTTTGGAGCGGCTACTGGCCGTCTCCTGATGAAGGCGGGAGCGGCTACCAGCCGTCTCCTGCAGGAGGGTCGAGCGGCTACAGGTAGTCTCTTGAGGGGCACCTTCAGAGCAGCTACCGGCCGTCTCCTTATTACCTCCGGAGCGGCTGCAGGCCGTCTCCTGTAGGAGGGTCGAGCGGCTACAGGCCGTCTCCTGAGGGGCACCTTCAGAATGGCTACCGGCCGTCTCCTGAGGGGCACCTTCAGAATGGCTACCGGCCGTCTCCTGACAAAGGTGGGAGCGACTACCAGCCGTCTCTTTATTACTTCCAGAACGGCTGCAGGCTGTTTCCTGTAGGAGGGTCGAGTGGCTACAGGCCGTCTCTTGAGGGGCACCTTCAGAGTGGCTACCAGCAGTCTCCTGACGAAGGCAAGAGTGGCTATCAGCCGTCTCCTTATTACCTTCAGAGTGACTGCAGGCTATCTCCTGTAGGAGGGTTGAGCAGCTATCGGCTGTCTCAGGGGTGCTGACTGGAGCTAGAGTAATAGACCCACCCCGTTGTTGTCAGTGGTCAGCACACCCGATAGGTAGTCTCGCTTTCCTGCTGTGGTGGCGGCGGGCGAGCTCTGGGTCATAGGGGTGCAGGACCCGGGCGGACTTATGTCCCTGTCGCCCGGAGTCAAGTGGTGCTGTATTTGCCCCTCCGTAGGCTACTTCTTGGGGTGTTGGGCTGCCCTCTGTGAGACTGCACTGCATTTTACTTATATTTCAACAACCGTACCACAAAGATAAAAACAGCATATTTGAAAGTTTTTTTTTCATACGGCACAAACGACCGCCAAACTGAGGAAAACATAAAAGTGTTATACAATTTACTGAAGACAAGAAAGAGGAAGATAAAAGAAATATAAAAGGAACATTAGAGCTAAAATACTTGGAAATCAATAACAGGAACTGCCGATTCAAAGGGAACGGTTTCTAAACTTCATCTGATCTGATCTCAACTTCTTCTATCCTCTGACGTCATTTTCCATTTTTCTGTTGCTATTTAAGGACGATTAATTCAACACAGGGAATAGCTCTCGAACTGATGGAGTTAATGGAATCTTTCTAACCCGTCTGCCTCTGAAAGTTTCGTTCAAGCTGGGTAAAGTTCGCCAGGAAAGAGCATGGATACGCTAAAGAAATCTATCTATATGTCTACTGCCAGACGCCTTGATCCCGTAAGGGGTGACCACAAATACATCGCCTCCTTGTCGCCCTGATCCCCGCCATTTCACTGCCCTGCTCCCAGCTCACACTTCCCTCTCTGATATACCTCTCCACTCCATCCCTCCACCTCATCCTTGACCTACCCCTCACTCTCCCCCCTCCACCTCACTCTCATACACTCTCCTCGTCAGTCTCTCACTCTCCATCCTCTCCATATGGCCAAACCACCCCAATGTGTTTCTCCTAACGCTTCCTATCACATCCACCACACCACAACGCTCCTTCACTTCCACATTTGTCAGTCTGTCTCTCCATGTGACTCCACATGCTCCTTTCAAGTAACTCATTTCCACTGCTAAAGAAATACTCGAACATAATCGGAGTGAAGGGGTTAATTAAAATTGAGTACGAGATGGTGTAGGAAGTCCCCTTTTAATGACGTTCAATCAAAAATATAATTCTGAGGACAGGAAATGTTTAGACGGCATATCACTTCACATAATGCAACGATTTAGAAAGGTTGAACTTCACCTTTATCCGATCATGAGTTCAGTGAAGATAAGAAAACCCAGAGGATTTGATATCCCCTTTATGAATCCAAGCTTAATGATATGTCCGTCGCTGTCTGCCTGAACCCTTCGACATGGTAATGGTGTATTTTATTCTTGCTCTCACTAAGAAAGCTATTTAATTCAGCTTAGGATAGTGCCTAAATAGTGAACTGAAGGAGTCAATTGAAGGTGGTAATAACCCTCGTGCAGTTGGTAAGCATATTCTAATCCTTCTTCCTCTTGGACATCAGGATAAGTGTCCGGGGTCTCTGGGCGGAAATGGGGCCAAGTCGAGGTTAAAGTGAGGCAGAGTTGGGATTAGGGGTTGATGGGGCTTAGTCGGGGCGGGAGAGAGACTAAGGCAGAGTACGAGTGTGGCATTACCTAGCAAATTCCCACTCCTCTACCCTCACTCCACCTCCCCTACCCTCTTCTATGGGTTTGTTATAGAGAAGCACTATAAAACGAGTCTGTGATAGATGTATAAGTTAACCATGACTGAAACAGTGGTTTTCTATAACAAGAGCATACTCCATTTTCTATATAATTTGAGGAGAAACCCACATACCACCCTTAAATCTGGTTGATTATGTTAGTCAGTACTTCAGTGCTCGCCTTGAGGTTTGTAGGTAAAATATTACCCTCTTTCCTTATTTCTTTCTGAGTATGACTCGGTGTCATCCGCACATTTGTTCTAATATTCATTACCACTCTTATCCAATGAGGTTTAGCCTAACAAACTTCCTTGCCTACATCCTGAGATCCTGTTTGAACCCTTTATATGTTGAGCTGCCTTATATCATTATTCTGCTGTCAGCAATAATTGTTTCATATTGTATTTGTCATATGTGTTTACATGACTTATGTTACTGATTTCTGCTTGGCCTTCTGCGACATGGTAAATAGTCTAAATATAAAAATGAGAAAGTCTTGCCAAAACGAAGTACTGTTTATGTAACAGAGTCTTTAGTTATCTTTGCGTTGCCCTTTACTGCTACCTAATAGAGACGCTATGTAACCGAATTTCATATGATCGGCCAAACAATTTCTTTCTTTCCCAAAACTCCCAGGGCGGGAAAGGGAAACGTGTTCGGCTCTCCTTTGACGACTTCGAGGTGACACAGACCCCAGACTGCACCGGAGACTACCTCATCGTGTCAGAAACTGGTTAGTGCTGGACAGCAGTAGAACAGAAAAGTCTAAAATATACTGTATACACTCAGTAAAAATCGAGATCTACTTAATCCATTTTAACCTACAAATGTAGGTGGATAGTATTTACAAAGGATCTTGCCGAATTTTGATCATGGGGAGTGGAGACCACAGTCCCTTGCTTCCTCAGTTCTTAAATCCATAGTCGTTATCTGCCTCAATGATCCTTGTGCAGTCTACAGCAGTAAATCTGTTTTGTCTGATTAAGTGTCCATAGCAGTTTATCATTATCAGAAATAGTATTGCTTCTCTGTGTTCTCCTGTGGAGATACTCACTCTAGTCTGTGAAGTGTTTGGTAGCTGTATAAATCAGGATAAGATGTTAATCATAGCTTATGCATCCTAAATTAAAGACGGGTTAACAAATATGGCCTCGAGAGTATTTTGGAAACAAGATAGGTAAGTAAATAATAAAGTATAAACTCTTCACCAAAAACAACGCATTTCTTTTTAACCCCAATTTGGCCTAAAATTACCATCTCTCCATCTTAAGTGAAGAGATGTAGATTGGCACAAGTCTCAAAGAAGTTTTATGTATAGAATATTCAGCCGTAGCATCGTATTCTTGCACTGAGCTATGTGAAATATGCTACAAAAGGACGAAAATCTGGGCCAAGTTAGGATGAAAGAACTGTATTGTTCATATTCATATCTTAGGCGAAACAAAGTACATATATGGGCAAGAGTTCGTTGACAATTCTCTGCTGGCTCCGACAATGGAAGGTATTATACGGACAATTTTTGTAAAGTTTTTATGTGATAACAAAATGAAACACACAACAGAAGTGCATGAGAAGGAAGATACTCTGTCAGTTAGGGAGAAATGATAAACGTGGAAAGGACCGAGTGCAGGCAAAGGACTGTCAACGAACCTCTGCTCATGGCTGGACTTGTCCTTTTATTAAATGTGCATTTGGCTGACACATCACCCATGGTGCTCTGACGCAGGTGGTGCTAATGACACCAGCGTCGTGCCCATGTGTGGTACGGACGTCCCCGGGGAGTTTGTGAGTGAAGGGGACGCCATCTATGTGGAGTTCCGTTCAACGCCTCACGGGGACACCTGCAGGGGTTTCTCCGCCAGGTACTCCATCGAGGAAGGTTAGTGCTTGGAGTAGAGGAACCCAGGGCAATATTCAGACTCGATTTGAATTTCATCGCTTCCGTCCGATTAAAAAAATAAAATAAAATAAAATCAGGGTACCATCAAAAGATTTTATTCAAAATTAGAAAGCACATTTAGTACTGAAGAGGCTATTGAAGCCTACTTCAAAGTCTCATTTAAACTAAAAAAAAAAATAAATAAAATAAAATACAAAATACGTAATGTCCCAAAGAGGTTATTATTCCCAATGTAGTAATAATAATATTTGATAGAGAACAGACAATAGCAATAGAGATTTTCTTCTCTGATAGTAGTATCCCAATGCCTGTTTACTAATTTCTCAAGTCTAAGAAAAAAAAAATTGGATAACGAAAAATCAAAAAAAATTTATGTTTACATCATAACTAATCTAATATACTATAATTCTGGTCGTGTGTGTGTGTGTGTGTGTGTGTGTGTGTGTGTGTGTGTGTGTGTGTGTGTGTGTGTGTGTGTGTGTGTGTATGGAGCACTCTAAACTGAGAAAAGGATGTCGATGAAACTTGGCAGGATAGTTGAAACTGGGTGACAGATGGGCCTATTTCAATTTGATGTCGATTGAACTTTTCTAAAAGAGTGTTTTGGCCTTCAATAATTGCCCCCATGGATGTTACATTTCGCTGAAAATGTGACGGGGCATTTTCCTAAAGTTTCAAGCGTCTCTGCAGTAGCGGCATCGTTCAGAATCGGCTTTCATTTGGGCATGAGCTGAGAGGCCCGATAGGGCTGCAAAGCTCTTGTATATTCTGTGTGTGGGGGGGGGGGGCACAGATGAAACTGGAAATAGGATTGTGATGAACTTGGCAGGATGGTTGCAACTGTGTCACCAATAGGACAGTTGCAATTTCACGGCGACTGAGTTTTTTTTATACAGTACTTATGTTTCGACCCCCAATTGTTCCCAATGGAATTACAGCTGAATGGCCCGACAGGCCGCAAGTACTGATGTATAAATCTTTGGTTCCAAACAAAGTGAAGCGGGGTTCAGAAACAGGTCTCATTTGGGGAAGTGCTGAAAAGCCAGATAAGGCCGCAAAGCTTGTCCTCTGTATTATAATCTTGGGCTTGTATCAGTGTGTGTGTGTGTGTGTGTGTGTGTGTGTGTGTGTGTGTGTGTGTGTGTGTGTGTGTGTGTGTGTGACCGAAAACGAAAGTTACTAAGGTGCCTTTTGCGTGTACTTTTTGACCCCCCACCAAAAAAAAAATGAGGATGACTGGAAATTTCTATGCTTCTAATTGTACTGATCCATTGATCTACGAATTGTGGAGAATGTCACAACGAAACTGGGCAACTTTTACTAAGAAGGATAATGCTTTCTGCCATTTTTTAGCTATTTTTGTCGTTTTTAGTGTTTTAGCTAAGCCAAAGGGATGCATTTAGTAGATGTTATGTAAAGATGCTTCAGTCTTCTTGGTGGTGGTTGAGATAATCGCAGCATTGAGAGTGGGTAAAGCCGGTGCAAGTTGTGTACGTGCAGGGCTGGGTAGGACGAAATGATTTAGTACTGATTAGCCTTGATAGTACAGTATTGAGAGAGAGAGAGAGAGAGAGAGAGAGAGAGAGAGAGAGAGAGAGAGAGAGAGAGAGAGAGAGAGAGAGAGAGAGAGAGAGAGAGAGAGAGATGCATTGTCTGCTGTGGGATGC